>NC_134101.1:62921181-63232014 GCF_000715075.1 Nicotiana tabacum
AACCGTGGTATTAAGAAAATCAAAGGTTTATTGTTCACACAAAACGTAAAAAGAAGCTAACAACTTAAAAAGAAGCTACTAAAGTAAATAAGAAACTATGCTACTAAGTAAAAATAACGAAATAAGTTATGAAGTAAACTACAGAAAGTAGACTGAATATGTACAAAATGAAGTAAAGCGAATATATACATAATGGAAATGAATATATATATCAAATGGTAAGAATATATACATACCAAAAGTGAAAATAAAGATTAAAAAAAAAAGTATAATGGTTATTACATACCAAATGTCATCAAATCAAAATGGACCACCCCCCAAATGAAAAATAGCATTGTCCTCAATGCTCATAACAAATAAGAACAGGGAAAAGGGGTAGAGAGTATAGAAAACTCCCAATGTGGTCTCTATCTGCATCGGGTCCTCAACATGGACGGGGTCCTCAGCATTCATGGGCTCATCAGCACCCTCCGTATCCTCTAACTGGATCTCCACATCCTCTGACTGGGGGACTACGATGCTGCTGAGCATCTGAATCAACTCCTCAGCAGTGTGTGAAATGGCAGCCGGCTCCTCAGACTGGCCGGCTGCTGCCTCGGGCACTGCTGCATGTGCTGCTGGGACTGTCTCCTCCATGAGCAGGTCCAGTGGAATATCACCAGCAGAAGCAATATTCTCAACCTCTTTGTTCAACTTCTCCACCGACTCCTTAGATGCCTGAGTCTTCCGCATCTTCTTCACATGTTTCCCCAAATCCTTGATAATCCTCCCATGTGTATCAAGAGTCTCCTGGATCTTCTTCTGGTCATCCATAATCTTCTTCTATTTGTCCAGAATCTTCTTCAAAGAATCCTCCACTGATGGAGGTACCTGAAGCTCTGATGGGGCTGAAGATTGTGCTGCCACTGCACTGGATATGGCAGTCAGCTTTGTGGTAGCTGCCTATATCCAGTTGTTGAGACTGGATAGTGTCTCTGAAACCCGGAGTGCAGTCTGAAGGTAGATAGAAGATATGGGCACTGATAGTGGCACTAATAGGGATGGTCCGGAGGAAGGAGGAGGCATGGCAGCTGCTCCGGCAGAAGTACCGGCTGCTGTGGAGGGCTCAAAAACTGACTCGGTGGCCACTAACCCTGGCTCTTCAGACTGGCCAGTGGAGGAAGTGGTTTTACCCTTGAATTTAGGGTTGTTCGCTACCTGGAGGTGGTACCAAGAGAAAGGCTTTTTAGCCTTCACCTCCACATCAAAATGTCTCGGCTCTACCCCTTGGTCTTGGAAATACTCTATGAGGAAGTTGGGGTAGGGATACAATCTTTCTTCTTTCTGGACTGCATTGGAAATGTTGTAGGATATCAAGTTTCCTACATTAATAGGATAGCCTGCCATGATGGAAGATACCAATACTGCCTGGGGGAGTGGAAGGACATTCTCATGCTGGCACGGGTCAAGACGGCTGCACACGAATGTTTGCCACCCTTTTGCTTCAATGTTAAGGGTGGTTCTGACAATTTGAACTCCTGCTGTGAGCCATGCAGGTGTTGTCCCCGAAATAGCAAGTATCTCAGCTAGCCATGGGCAAACTGCATCACCCAAGGCTAGCTTCTCCAGGTATTGCACTGCCTCGACCTCCTCAAACCCTATATATATGTTCAGTGTGTGGCCATCAAACCGGATTTTCAAGTTTCGGACCTTTATTACCTTTGTACCCTTTTTGATGTGGGCAACATTGGCATAAAATTACTTGATGAGGTATTCATTGGCATCTTGCAACCGGCCAATGAACCATTTCCATCCTTTTCTCTCCGTAAATTGCTTTAAGACATTTGGATTGTGCTGGCTTAGGTATTTGGTTATGAATTGTCGCTCAAGAGTGAGCGACCTTTGGGGCCACCATTCCCAAAATTTTGCATACGCATTCTCACTTACAAATCTATAATCCCACACCTCCGGCTTCCTTGATCTAGCCAGGCCTCCCACAATTGTGTCACCCCCTCTCCCGTCATCCGGGACCTCATCATCATCATCTAAATTTATTAGTATAACTGTTGTGGCACGTGTTGTAGCAGGTGGGGAAGATGGTTCAAATGCCTGACTACCTCCCTCTGAGCCATCAGAAGAACTAGAGGAGGAGATAGGTTCATTGACTAAACGGAGTCTATCGGGGAATTGTTGTGATTGTGCCCCCGGTTGTGGTTGTACAGAATCCCCCTCAGAAGTTTCCCGGGATGAGAGGTATTCACTGGTGTCTAAGGATTCCGGAGATGGTCTACTGAGAGTAGTTTTTTTGCCCAAGACTTTCTGGACTGATAGTGGCATGTTAGGTTTTCCTCTACCCCAGCCTCGGGAGGATTCTGCCCTCCCTTTGGAAGTATCACCTCGACCACGAGAACGCACCATAGTCTGCAACACACAAGTAGTGAAAGACAGTTAGAATTGGGGTTCAACATGTGTTATTGAATTACAGTTGAAAAGAAAGACACTGCTTCTAAGAACAGGGCAGCGCGGACCGAACAAAAGTGAGTGCGGCCGCGGACTGCCTATCGCAGACTGCACAAAAATGAGTGCGACTGTATAATACCCATTGTGAACCGCACAAAATTGAGTGCGGTCGCGGAGGTCCCAGGTTCAGACTACTGGTTCTCTGAAGTTACCTTATCACGAACCACTTACTTTTAAGTGCGGCCGCGAAAACCCATCGCGGACCGCACAAAATTGAGTGCGGCCACACAAACTTAGCAATGAAAAGTGCCTTCAACCTACGGTATCATGGACCGCATAATTTTGTATGTGGCCGCATACCCTAGCTTGGACCGCACAAAATTGTGTGCGACCTCGAAATTCAAATCAGAGCGGCACTGAAGTATGATTAATACTAGGGTTTTTACTAATTAGGCATGATTTGTGGCAACTAAATAACAAAAGCTACTAACCACAGCCCCCGTTATGCATTCAAACACTGCCCATATGCTTCTAAGCAAGAATTAAGCATCAATTTGACAGTTTTGGCATGAATGTAACCCTAGATAAAAAGAAAACTAAAACAAAGAAAGAAGAAAAGAAAAAGATGAAATTAATTCATTGAAATCAACATACCAGTAATGAAATGTAGTAGGAAATCAACACTTGATGAATATGGGATGAGATTGAAAACAAGAAAGAGTGCACTGTGCTTTAATCTAGCTTGAGAGTTCAGAGTGTGTAAAGTGTGAAGTCTCAAAAAGTCCTATTTATATTCTAACCATGTTGGCCCACCGACTTACCTGAGTGCGGCCGCACAATTTTGGTGCGGTCCTCACTCTTTACCTTTTCTAATTCAGCAGCTGATTCAGTGATGCGGTCCACATAAAAATGGCTGCGAACGCATAATCTGTGTGGTCCGCAAAATTTTGATCGCGACCGCAAATCCTTAAGGGATTCTGTCAGGCCAAACTTCAGAGAGTTGGCATCTTCCATCTTTCAGCTGTGCGACCGCACATAGAATTGTGCGGCCGCGGAGGGCTTGTGCGGTCCGCATAATTCTGGCGCGGTCCGCATAATTTCACCACTTGGCCAATTTTTGTCTTGTCAATTTTCTGCACTACACACCCAATTCCTGCATACACTTCACAACCAGTTAGTCCAAAACAATGCCTATTCTAACAAGAAAATCAAAAGAAAGAAAAGCACATGTGTTGCCTCCCAAGAAGCGCCTGATTTAACGTCGCGGTACGATGCATGTTACCATCATTCATTTGAAATGGAGAAATGCCACAACGTGGCCATCATCAACCTTACCAAAGTAGTGCTTCACTCGGTCCCCATTGACTGTAAAGATCTCACCATTCTTATTTTTCAAATCAAGAGTACTAAAAGGAGTCACATGTACCACTTCAAAAGGACCACTCCACTTTGATTAAAGCTTTCCCGGAAACATCCGTAACCGAGAGTTGAATAAAAGAACAAGGTCACCTTCTTTGAATTCTTTGTTCCGGATATACTTATCATGTAAGTACTTCATCTTGTCCTTATACAAAGACGAACTGGAGTAAGAATGGAACCGGAACTTTTCAAGTTCATTCAATTTCTCCACCCGAAGATTAACAGATACATCCCACTCAAGGTTCAATTTCTTCAATGCCCACATAACCTTATGCTCTAATTCCACCGAAAGGTGACATGCTTTCCCAAACACCAACCGATACGGAGACATACCAATTTGAGTCTTGTAAGATGTTCTATAGGCCCAAAGAGCATCGTCAAGTTTCCTTGACCAATCAGTCCGATTTGCATTGACAGTCTTGGATAGAATACTCTTGATCTCCATGTTGGAGACTTCAACCTATCCACTTGCCTGGGGGTGATAGGGGGTTGACACCTTGTGAGTGACACCATATACTCTTGATCTCAAAGGCTTTGTTGCAAAAATGTGAACCCCCATCACTGATGATGGCCCTTGGGGTGCCGAAACTTGTGAATATGTTTTTCTTCAAGAAAGCCACCATACTCCGTGCTTCATTGTTGGGCAAAGCCACAACATCAACCCATTTGGAAACGTAATCTACAGCAACAAGAATATAGGTGTTCCCACACGAGCTCACAAATGGACCCATATAGTTGATGCCCCACACGTTGAAAATATCAATCTCGAGGATGGTGGTGAGAGGCATCTCATTTTTCTTGGAGATCCCGCCGGTCCTTTGGCAATCATCACAGCAGTCAACGAACTCGCTAGCATCTTTGTACAAGGTAGGCCAATAGAATTCACAGCTTAGGACCTTTGTAGCAGTTCTCGCCCCACCATGGTGACCACCATAAGGCGAAGAATGGCAAGCTTCAAGAATACCCAATTGCTCTTCGTCTTGAACACATCTCCAGATAACACCATCAGTGCAAATTTTGAAGAGATATGGCTCATCCCAATAGTAGTCCAAGCAGTCTCGTTTGAGCTTCTTCCTTTGGTTTGAGGAGAACTCATTCGGAATAATGCCACTCACAACATAGTTGGCCATATCGGCAAACCATGGCATCCCAGTCATAGAAATGGAAAGGAGTTGTTCCTCAGGAAATGAATCATTGATCTCAAGGCCATCTTGTGGCCTCCCCTCCTTCTCCAATCGGGACAAATGGTCCGCCACTTGATTCTCACTATCCTTTCGGTCTTGAATCTCTAGATCAAACTCTTGAAATAGAAGCACCCACCGCATCAACCATGCCTTAGAGTCTTTCTCGCTCATCAAATAACAAAGTGCCGCATGGTCGGTGTGAACAATCACCTTTGTACCCATTAGGTACGGGAAGAACTTCTCCATAGCAAAGATAATGGCTAGGAGTTCTTTCTCGGTCAACGTATAGTTGACTTGGGCCTCGTTCATGGTCTTACTAGCATAGTAGACCGGATGAAAGATCTTATTAATTTGTTGCCCCAATACCACACCAACCGCCACATCGCTTGCATCACACATGAGCTCAAATGGTAAAATCCAATTTGGTGCTATGATAATAGGAGTGGTAGTCAACTTATACTTGAGTAGTTTAAATTCCTTCATACAATCTTCATTGAAAAGGAACTTGGCATCTTTCTCCAAGAGTTCGCACAAGGGGTTTACCACCTTAGAAAAGTCCTTGATGAATCGGCGGTAAAACCCCACATGACCTAGAAAGCTTCTCACTCCCTATACGGAAGTAGGGGGAGGGAGTTTGGATATCACTTCAATTTTTGCTTTATCAACCTCAATACCATTCTTGGAAATCATGTGACCGAGGACAATGCCCTCTTTGACCATAAAGTGATACTTCTCCCAATTCAGCACCAAGTTAGTTTCTTCACAACGTGCCAATACCTTATCCAAGTTATCCAAGCACTCTTCAAAAGAATCCCCCATGAAAGAGAAATCATCCATGAAAACCTCGAGAAAGTCCTCCACTATATCAGTGAAGACGTACATCATACATCGCTGAAAAGTTGCTGGTGCATTGCATAACCCGAATGGCATCCGCGAGAATGCGAAAGTGCCATATGGACAAGTGAAGGTGGTCTTCTCTTGGTCTTCAAGTGCAATAAGAATCTGGTTACATCCGGAATATCCATCCAAGAAGCAATAATAAGCACGTCTGGCTAACCTATCGAACATTTGATCAAGAAATGGAAGCAGAAAATGGTCTTTCCGCGTAACTTTGTTGAGCTTTATATACTCCATGCACACTCTCCACCCGGTGACAGTTCTTGTGGGGATCAATTCATTTTTGTCATTTGTTATCACATTCATGCCCTCTTTCTTTGGGATACATTGCACCGGCGAGGTCCACGAACTATCGAAAATGGGGTAAACCACCCCGATATCCAACCACTTGATGGTCTCTTTCTTTACTACCTCTTGTATGGCCTCATTCAATCGTCTTTGATGTTCCACGGATGTTTTGGAATACTCCTCCAAAATTATTTTGTGCATGCAAAAGGCGGGGCTTATACCCCGAATATCCGCCAATGTCCAACCTATTGCTTTCTTTCTCCTTTGAAGCACCGCAAGGGTGGTATCTACCTGCACGTTAGTTAAGCAAGAGGAAAGAATAACAGGTAAAGTGGAACAAAGGTCTAGAAACTCATAACTGAGGTGTGAAGGCAAAGGCTTTAACTCCAAGGTGGGAGGATCCTTGATTGAGGTATTTGTTGGTGGAGTCTTCCAGTTTTCAAAATCCAAGGAAAGTTTTCGGGGCTTATAAGTATATGATCCCATTCTTTGCAAAGCATTGACACATTCTACAAAGCCTTCCTTCTCATCCTCATCATGATTCAACAACAAAATTTCCAAGGTATCTTCCACATTTATCACAGCACTTGTGTCATCAACAATTACTTCGGTCACAAGATCCACGAACGAACATACTTCATTGCTATTTGGCTGCCTCATTGATTTACAAACATGGAACACCACTTTTTCATCGCCTACCCGGAAGGTGAGCTCTCCATCTTCCACATCAACTAAGGCCTTCCCTGTAGAAAGGAAAGGTCTCCCCATAATGATTGGCACCTCATATTCAACCTCACAGTCAAGTATCACAAAATCTGTGGGAAGGATGAACTTGTCGACCCTAACTAACACATCATCAATTATCCCCAATGGCCTTTTCATTGTCCGATCCGCCATTTGCAACCTCATGGATGTGGGTCTTGGTTGCCCAATCCCCAACGTTTTGAACACAGAATAGGTCATCAAGTTAATTTGGCAATGTGCCCCGGAGAGAAGAATTTGGCAATGAACTTCTCGGCCAGCTCATCCCAAGTGTGGATAGAATGATTGGGCAATCTCTCCAACTAGTCCAAAGCCTTTCCCCGTAGAGAAAAGGGAAACAACCTTAACCGCAGTGCATCCTCAGTGACATTTGTTTGCTTGCTCCCCCCAACAAGTATCGTCGAAACCCTTGAGATGCTTGTAGGCATTTTGGTGTGGAGCTCCGGTGAAGAAACCCCGTTGTTCAATCAGTGTAAGCATCACGTTGGTAATTTGAAAGTTGCCCGCCCTAATCCAGGGAGGGACTATTGCACTTGCAATGCCCTCATTCGGCAACACCCGGTGCGCTACTCTTGGTGGAGGTGGGGGAGGGTTTGGGACATTATCTTGATGCGGTCAGCCTCACCTATTTACTTGAGACTTAGGATGAATCTCATCTACTTGATCATCATCTACCTCCTCCCCCAATGGTAAATTTCTGAGGGGCTCGTTGTTAAGGGACATTTTGTACCTAAAAGCAATTCACAAACAAAATTAGTGACTCGGAAGGAAAGAAAGACAAAACACACAAATACCAAGATATATAGATAAATCTGTTTAACTCCCGGGCAACGACGCCAAAAATAGATCGGGTCCAAGCCTACACTACTATTGAGTAGCGAGGGTGGTCGATGCAGTTTTAACCCAACTAGGTCGGGATCGAATCCACAGGGAGTTAATGTTTGGAATTAGGTTTATATCTAAGCGAGATGCGGGATTTGAATCTAATTAAACTTCCACAAGATTGGGTTTGATTTCTACTTCTAACTTTACTCTAAAGATTGCAATAATTGAAACTAAGGATAATATTTTTGTTGTTGTTTTTCAAATGTTTAAAGAGACTAGGGTAATGACTTCTGCCTAGGTGGATATCTAACGGGTACCAAAATCTAGGGCAAGCTTGATTAGTTGGGATTATAATATAGCTATCACACCCGGGTACTCACTCTATACCTCTCGGTAGTTTGAGTGATTTTGCCCAATTTGGCTTTTTCAAATCCAAATGGGTATTCATGCAAATCAAGTGATATTAGCTCAAGTTGGGTATTACTCTCTCTAGGTTTAACCCTTTAATTGGGGCTATCAATTTCTTGAGTTCACCCAAATTCCTTGGTAGCCTAGTTTCCTAGACTTAGTCCCTCTTTCTCAAGTAGAGAATAAGTCATAAAGGCATGAATCAATGTTTGCAACCATTAATTCTGGAGTTCTAGCAAGAACTAGGCTAAATATTACTAATCCATTCACATTCAAGCCCTAAAATCAAATACCCATTAAATACTCACACTAGGGTTGGGTCACAACCCTAGCTATGAGTTTAGCTACTCATGAAAATAACAAAAATTAAAGATGAAATGAAGATAAAATCCATAATATTAATTTATGGAATGAAATTATAATGTTAAGAAGTGAATCTAGTGCAAAATTTTCTAAACCGGAAAAGTCAACCATCTCATACATAACATAACATAACCTAAAAATGACAAAAAGTTCTATTTATACTAAGCTAAAAATATCTGACAAAAATGCCCCTGCGGAGGTTGTGCGACAACTTAATTCTGAGTGCGGCCGCACTCTTGCTTTCACGGCCGCATGATTCTGATGAGGTCCGCGTTCTTCTCTTCTGGATCTGGGTTGAGCTGAACTTTCGTGGACCGCATAATTCTAAGTGGGGCCGCGCTCTAGATTATGCGGCCGCATAAAAGTGATGCGGTCTGCACTTGCTTGAGTTTAGCTTGAAATCAACTCTCTGATTCTTCATCTTGCGGATCGCATAATTTCGATCGTGGCCGCACAAGGGACTTCCACGGCCGCACAATTCTGGCGTGGTCCACACTTTTCTCTTTTGCTCTAGTTGTCAGCTCTCTGAATCTCAGTCATCGCGGTCCGTGTAATTTCAATTACGGCCGCACAGGGACTTTCGCGGCTGCACATTGCTGGTGCGGTCCGCGCTCATCATTTAGCCCAAAATCACACTCTCTGAATCTCCCTCTTGCAGACCGCATAAATATGATCGCGGCCGCATGAGACCTCTTTGCCCAGCCTTGGTTTTTGTTCAACTTTTGACTCCTTTGTGAGTTGATTTTCGGGAATTCCTTCAAGTATTTTTGGCCTAAAACACAAGTAAAAGTGAGCAAATAATAGGTTAAAATTCCTACTTATCAAACATCTCCTTTGCGGCCGGTTATTCTCCGTAAATTGTTTTAATCCTTCTTGGCGTTGGAAATTTCAATACCTGGTGCAGTGTCGAGGGCATTGCCCTCATGTTGTGAATCTACTACCTCCCAAATAGAGAGTTGTATGTCATTTCTCCTTTGATCACGTAGAACTTTTCTGCCTAAATAGTTCCAGATGTGTTCATCGGTAGTGTTATCTCCCCTTTAGTGGTCTCACATGCCATGTTGAATCCGTTCAGAACTCGGTCTGCAGGCACAATTTGGTCTTGTAGACCCAGCTACTCTACGACTCTCGATCTGATGATATTGGCTGAGCTACCTGGATCAATTAACACATGCTTAATTCAAAATTTATTTATGAGTAAAGATATTACCAATGCATCACTGTGTGGCTGCACGATGCCTTCAACGTCCTCGTCGTTGAAAGATAAGGTTCCTTCTGGCACGTAATCTCGAATCCGTTTGTCTCTAGTGATGGACACTTTGGTGAGCTTTAACATCGGCCCCTTGGGGGATGTCGACCCCGTCGATGATCATGTTAATAATGTGATGAGGTTCCTCCTGCTCGATCTTCTTATTAGAGTCCCTATTCCTGAAATGGTTTTTGGCTTGATCGTTCAGGAACTCTCGGAGTTGTCCGTTGTTGAATAACCGGGCTACTTCCTCTCTCAATTGTTGGTAATCTTTCATTTTTTGGTCGTGAGTGCCGTGATACTTACACATTAGGTTGGGCTCCCTTTGGGCTGGATCAGACAGTAGAGGTCGAGGCTAATTGGTGTCTTTGATGCGTCTGATGGTAGATACGATGGTAGCAGCGTCGACATTGAAGTTGTACTCCGATAACTTTGGCGCTTCCTTAGGCCCTATAGGCCTGTCGAAACCACTTTTGCTCATGAGTCCCTGATTATTTTGACCTCAATCGCTTCTCCTTTCACTTCTCACAGGGTTTCGTCCTGACCCATTACCTCTTCGGTCCCCATTGTATGGTTGATATCGATCCCTATTTAATCTCAGTTCATGATCAATGTATCTCTTAGGTCTATCGATATGAAGGGATAAACCGACCCGGAAGGGGCCCCAAGTTGATCATATTTGACCCTAATTTTTTTTATTGATACTGGTTATGTATGTCGGCCCAAATTATAGCTAGATATTCTCCAGATTTTGCTTTAATAGCTATGAAGCCAATGAACTTCGAGTATTGAGTCCTTGGGTGAAGTCCTGAATGTCCCAATCGTCCGCGACCGAAGGCAGGTCCATTCGTTCCATTTGAAACTGGGACATGAATTCCCTGAGTATCTCATTATCTCTCTGATTCACTTTGAAAAGGTCTGACTTCCTGGTCTTGACCATGATGGCCCTGGCTTGTGCTTTCACGAAGGAGTCTGCAAGCATAGCAAATGAGTAAATAGAATTAGGGGGTAAGTTTTGATACTATATCGTAGCTCCCTTCGACAAAGTTTCCTCGAATCTTTTTAGCAGGACGGACTCGATCTCATCATACTTTAAGTCGTTCCCTTTGATGGAGCACGTGTAGGAGGTTACATGCTCATTTTGGTTAGTTGTTCCATTGTACTTAGGAATATCGAGCATGCGGAACTTCTTCAGGATTGGCTTCGAAGCTGCGCTTCGAGGAAAAGGTTTTTGAACAAACTTCTTGGAATACAGGCCTTTCAATATCGGTAGTGCTCCTAGGATTTGGTCAACCCTAGAATTGTAGGTTTCTACCTTTTTGTCATTGGCTTCAATTTTATTTTCTCCTGATTCTACCCATTTTGTCAGTTCCTCGAGCATTTTTATGATCTTGGGGTTAGTCCCGGGTTCGGCATCACTCGGCCTCTCTGTGACTAGTTCATTTTTGCGAGCGATTTCCCAGGGCGGCTCGGGATCACCCCTGCTGGGGGCGCAGCTCTGGTTCTGTAGTTGGGATATCATTGCATGTTGAGCTTGTAGCATTTCGAAGATCACTCGCAAGTTAATCCCATCTCCTTCACCGTCATGTGTATTTTGGGCTACCGATCAGACTCCCCCGCGGACGTTGTTCTTAGGATCGGTAGGCAAATTCGCATTGATGGCCACATGTGAGTTAGCATCGATTTGGTCTGTGGATGGAACTCCATTGGGATTGAAAGGGGGCACCTCGTTACTGTATACCATATCGTTATTCTCACCATGATTACCAGACTCAGCATCCACGTTTAGAGGGGCAGATTGGGAGTTTGACATTTTAAACTTTGACCTGAAATTAAAGACACTTCGAAGAACAAGTGTAAATAGGGTGTGTTAAGGAAATTTGTATCAAACTACCACTATTATCCTTAGCCCCATGGTGAGCGCCAAATTGTTTACCCTAAAGAATGGATAACAATTAAATTTGTAAGTGATTTTAAAGATATGTGGATTTATTCAATACAAACGGCAAAGATTGCTAGAATAAACAAGCAAATAAGTGGGATGATTCTAGGCTCGAGGGCAGTCTCAACGAGGTATCCGTCTTCGATCTCGGGCTTATAATAATGAAACCCTGATAAAAAATATAAGAGCTATGAATAACAAAAAATAATAGTATATTACTTTAAGATTCATGTTATGCTGTGTTCAATAAATAATCAGACCCCCTATATATAGCAGAGGAATACCACTCTAGGTACAATTCCATAAAAGGTTAAAATCTCTCGTTTAACTAATTACTGGATTCCCGACGGTACGTGCCGAGATCCGCACCGTGATATCTGGTCGGTCACGGATATTACTGCCTTCTGTTGGTCGTGCTTGGTTGCCTGACAACATTCTCCTAAGTCCATTGGGATTTGGACCTATCCCGGATCACGAACCCCATATTCTCGAGGGTGGGCGTCATGTCCTCGGACTATGACTCGATGAGACCCTTGCCTCGATTCCGGTCCCTTGTCATTATGTCTCTAGCTCGGTTTATCTTATCGGAAGCCGGGGTGTACCATGAGCTCGGTTCTACTCGTATACAAGGATAATAATCAATAGATCATGTGTCAAGGCTAAGTTAATTAGGGTGGTTCTAACTATCATTCTGAGGGGCCATTTGGTATGGTGGATAAAACAAAAATAATCTTGAGATAAAGTTTAGTACCGTCTTATCCCTTAGTTGGTTTCTAATAAATTATTACCGGATTAAAAATAGTCCAGGATAACTTATACATGTAAGCGGGTGGAGTAGTAATCTCTGGATAAAGCAGTAAAATCGACAACCCCAAGATTAATACAACATATTAAACAGTCAATAATAAATAATAGCAGGATAACTAATCCCAGTATAACTAATCCCAACATAACGTATCTTCAAACCAAAGAACCCCTGAAGGTATTTGTTTACCCGTAAAATAGTACAATTGAATTTATACGTGATTTATAGATGAAGCAACAGAAATCTTGGTTCCGGGAGCAGAGCTTCCGGAGGTAGTAATAACAATACAAATAAGCAAGAAAATAAAATGTTATTGAGCTTTTGATAGAATATAGTGCGTGCTTGTTAGAAAATGTGTCCCCTTTACAATGATGGTAGAGCTCACTATTTATAGTTGCACCTAGGGAACAAGATCCTAGAATCAAGCCCCTCTTTAATGACAATTATGAGATCCATTGAAGAATGTGTAACGGTAGGCAGTGAATGCCATATTCTCTGTAACAGACCATATACTTAATGCTGCAGAATATTCCTTATTAAGTTCTACTGGGTGGTAGGCATTTATTTTGCCTTTATGAATATCATTCTCTACGATAACAAACGAGATTGTTGCCTTCGGACCCGATTATCTTCTGTATTCGGCTCCATGTGTCACTTTCTCACGCGATCATTTAATAGGTACATATTTTACCCTATACAGATAGTCCCCCTGCTTTCCGGTGGCATAACCTTGTGTCACTGGAAAGTTGGTAGAGATACCCTCTTTGACGGGAAATTCTCTGACCCCCTCAGAAACGTTTTTGACGGTTGATTAGATGCACGTCTCTCCGTATTTAATGTCCCGAACACGCCTCATCCCATGATTCAGCACCACTCTTGCCTGTTATCGAGGTAATTATGACCACGATTTTAGCCGCCTATATCTTTACTTATACGCATTAAACTTCTTCATTTATACTTCATAATTTTCCAAACTTTTCTCAAACTCTCTTTACTCAACTCGTACTTGTCTTCAACTTTCTCTAACCTTCTTGTTCAAAGAAAACCCTTTTCTCCCTTCTGATAACAATGGCGTCTTCTTCCAGAAACCCTAGTTCCTCAAAGAACAAAGGTAAAGCTGGTGATGTTGCTCCTCCTACGGTGAGCACCATTATTCCAAGAAGTCTTGTCACAACTAAGGACATAGAAAAGAAATATCCTTCCGCTAACCCTCGCACGTCGGTTGTTGGTGTGTATCCTTTTTCCATCCATCCTTCCAGCATTCCTATTGTGAAGGAAGGTTGTCTTTTCCATGATTTAAAAATCATCGCTCCTGACCTATGATAAGTGGGGATTTTGACTATTTATTAGCACTTTTTATCCTTTGTTTTAGTCTAATAGCATTGAATTGCGTTCCCAAAACTAATGAAATATGCAAATTGCAAGAATGCTGGAAGTTGGACTCCCGAGATGAAATCTGGCTCAAAGAGGAGAAGTTCAAGCACAAGGCAACAAAAGGGCACAAAAGCATACAAAGTTCGGTCCGTAGAAGAAATTGCGGACCGCAGAATTACACTTGCGGACGCAAACAAAGAAGCAAAATTCAGCATATTTTTATGCAAATTACGGACCGCACATGAATTCTGCGGCCGTAAAAGCTGGGCTAGGACTCAACTTCAGAGGGTGTGCAAATTTCCAAGTCCCGAGTCCCTGAGAATTGCGGACCGCACAAGAATTGTGCGGCCGTAGAAGAAGTGCCTTGTGGTAGCAGACATAAAAGTGCGGACCGCAGAAGACTGGTTTGCGACCACAGACATAATTTGCGGACCGCATAAATGTAGCCTCACGGCCGCAACTCAGAATTGTGTTGCTGCAGAATCCCTGCTCCTGCAAGATGAAGACATCTGTGGACCGCACATGGAATTGTGCAGCTGAAAAATCTCCCGAGGAGTATTTTTGTCTGAGATTTTCAGACATGTATAAATAGAAGAGTTTCACGAAATTAGGTCAAGCTTTGAGATCAACAAGTACTGTAGCCGTTTTTCTTTGCCTCTTTTGGAAGTTTACTATATTTTGATATATTTTACAATAAATTTTATTATTTTAAGCTTACATTATGAGTTTAATTAGTCTTTCTTCTTTTTCTTCAAACCCAAGCATGAGTAGCTAGATTTTTACTAGGGTTGTGACCCAACCCTAGTGTGTTAACCTTATGGGTAATTAAATTAGTGCTTGTTTATGATTGGGTGTTTGTTATTTAGCCTAGTTCATGCTTTAATTTGTGGAATTAATTGTTGCAAACATTAGTTCATGCCTATTTGACTTAGTCTCTACTTGAGAAATAAAGGGTTCAACCTAGAGATAGTAATAACCCGGCTTGAGCTTTTATCAACTGTTTTGTGTGATACCCATTTGGTTTTGAGAAAGATATATTGGGCAAAACCGCTCTCTGACCGAGAGGTATTGAGTGGGTAATTGAGATTTGATAGCTATAACACACCCCGACCAACAAAACAAGACATATTGGGATGTTTCTCTTTATCCCATTAGACAAACACCTAGGTAATGGTCACAGCTCTAAGCTTTTTATCAATTTGAAAAAACCCCAAAAACATTTATATCTACTTTTCTTTCTTTATTCTACAATCTTTAGTGTAAAATTAGAAATAGAAACAAAAACTTTTTGTGTAAGTGCAAATCAAAATAATTCAATCACGTGCATTGGAATATATACCCCTAACTCCCATCTTAGCTCCCTGTGGATTCGATCCTGACTCTTAGTTGGATTTT
Source organism: Nicotiana tabacum (assembly GCF_000715075.1). NCBI lineage: Eukaryota > Viridiplantae > Streptophyta > Magnoliopsida > Solanales > Solanaceae > Nicotiana > Nicotiana tabacum. Next base: position 62,936,532 of record NC_134101.1, read on the forward strand.
GTTATTGCAAATGACTGTTTCATACCTCTATTGAGGTGTGCAATTGGACGTGACTAACCTGGCAGAGTGGATAACCTTACCCAAGAAGGGTTTCGCGTATATTTATACGTATCCCTTCACTTTGGGGTCGTTCTCTTTGAGTGGGGAGCTTGACTCTGTTATCGTGGAGTTTTGCATCCATTACCAGGTATGCCTGGCATAAGTAAGTCCTTTTATATGGAGAACAGTTGCTTGTCTTCGGCGTTTATTCCAGGAGACGGGAGAGAAGCTAACCCAAGCTCGATTAATGAACCTCTATTACCCCAAGATTTTTCACTGAGGAATGATAAATTTCAGCAAATGTGGCCACCATGCTCTGCTAACTAGCATGGATGATGACAACGACCGTGGGTGGATAGAATGGTTCTCTGCAGTTTTTACCAGGGGCATCATTCCGGCCACAACTCCATCCTTTCTGGAATTCTGGAACCCTACTCGTAAGTTTATCGTTTGTCTTTTCATCTAGTTAAAGATCACCCCATGTTGTTACTGATCCCTGTTCTTTCACTTATTTCACCAACTCGGTGGACTCCACCGAGGGTCGAAGGCTTGGACGAGTGGGTCCAAAAGATTTTGGATATCACTATGCCTGGACCCGCACGTGAAAAGAATTGGCCCTCAAATATGAGTGGAAGGCCAAAAATCATGGTAGGTTGAATTCATCTTGTTTTTAACTTTCATATAAGAAAACTGACTAACCTTTTTCTCCTGTTGAATTCAAGTCTACCCCAAGGCTCAGTTGTCGTCCCCAAGGAGGACGTTTTGGCTGATTCTTTAGATGCGGCGAGTTTGTTGTAGGAGGCATTTGCCCTAACGAGTGTAGTAGGTACTGCATCCGATGCAAGTGCTTTATATCAGAGTCCCCGGTGGGATAATAAGCAAAAAAAAGAAGACGATACTTATGGTGATGAGTGTCTAGCCCGAGCTGTCCATAGACACTCTGGTGATCGATGATGATGGAGAAGATAGTGATAAGGGGGTTTCTCTACATAGAAGACAACGACCTTCATTAGCTCAACAAAATGCTCAATTTGTTGAGCTAGTTACACCAACCGAGGAGGATGCCTCGGCACTCTGGGGGGAGTATGATATGGTGGAAAAATCTAACTCACGCTTACGAGTTCTAGTCGTTATGCCCGGTACCGTGAGGCTGAGTACCGGGTCTCTTCCATCTTCGGTTGATGAGCAACCAACAACTAGCACTGCATTTGCCGCAACTGCTTCTCAACCTAGAATGCCATCACCTTCATTTCCTTCTTTACCAACTCTGCCTTTGCCACCAGCAACAGCTATATTATCTCCACCGGGCGCAGTTGCCCGAGATGAGGATGTCCCTCTTCCCCAGTCCCCGGTTCATGGGAATTTGGGGCATAACTATTCAGTCCCCTCTAAAGATCCCCAAAGGAGAAGGAGTGTCACCCTCTTAGTTTCTACTGAATGCCATATGTTATCCCGGCCAGTCGAACTTTCTAATTATCTGAAGCATTTGGCTTCAGAAAAAGATAGGAATAAAATACAAACTCTCTCGGGAGAGTGTTTGTTGAACAATTCCATGCACAACGCAGCGACGGTATAGTCTTTGTTTCCTCTGTTGTTTCCTCTATCTTTGTTATGGCAGGGTTTTGAGTTTGTATTTTTGTTTTGCAGGCCAATTTCCTTACTTCTGAGGGCCTTCAAAGGCTGATTCTTGATAAGTAGGAATTTACCTTCGAGCAGGATCAATTATTGGCCGAGCGGGATCAGATTGTTGCCCACCTTCCGGAACTGCAAGCACGAGCTGCTCAGGCTGCTGAATTGGGGATTCAGTTGCAGAAAAGCGAGCAAGAGGTAGTGACCCTTATCCAGAAAATCGCCCCATTAAGGGTACAATTTGAAGAAGTTAAGGCCAAATGGGTCGAATTCCATAATGTTGTTCTTGCTGTATCCAATCGCGAGGTTGCCTCTGCTGAAAGATTGCGTAATTTGGAGGCATCCTTAAACTCCAAAGCTGAAGAAGTTACTGCTGTAGAGGAGAAGTATGTCCGGTTGGAGGAGAGGCATAATAAGGTCATAGAGAACAATAAGGTTTTTAGCTCCACTGTCTGTGACCTTGATGTTAGTCTTTGGGCCACTAGATCCGAGCGGGACAACCTTTCTGCCGAGGTTGACCAACTTTAAGAAGAACTTCAGCGTCGAGCGACTTCCCTCATTGTTGAGAAAACATATTCTATGAACAACATGAGGATAAAAACCTTGGAAGAGGCCAAAGCGGGTGTCATTGACTTCGATACCGAAAACGCTAAGGCCCGTGAGCTGGAGTCAACTGCCCGAAGGGGTCTTCCGGTCCGGCCTGATGCTACCGACTCTTCTGGCTTCAGTTCCGAGTTCTCGGAAACTGAATAAGAACCGGAAGATGATGATCCTGAAGGCCAAAATGGTGAAGGCCAAGATATTGAACTCGCAGCAGATCTACCCACTTCTCCTTGGGGTGTAGATGCTTCTTTTCCTCCGGGTTCCGGAGATGCAGTAGCTTAATTTTTGTTTTCTTTACTTTCCCATATCATTGTACTTGTTCTATTTGGAACGTTTATTGTGAATAAAAAATCTTCTCGTGTAAGTATCGTGCAAGTGTTTTCTCTTTGCGTACTTTTCGTTTAAGTATTTGCGCAAGTACTACTCTTTGCGTCCTTTTCGTTTAAGTATTTGTGCAAGTTTTAACCTTTGCGTTGAATTGTGCAAGGCTTCGGGTTTATTTTTCCCCGAAAGCATTTTGGATTCCGTGCATAAGTTCTTCCGAAATCAACCCTTTAAAGTGAGGGATTCATAAGAGAGGTCCCTCTTATGTTTACGGTGCTCTTAAAGAGGATGTCTCAGGTACATTATGGCACTAGCATTTGAAGTACTTGTTTAACTTTCAAATGACAAAATTAATTCATCGTTTAGATAAGAAACAAGATAGAAATAAAAGGACATTACTTTATTCCTTTCATTTTCAAAAGTACATAAGCATTCGTTGTGCTAAAAAGGAATTGCCATTACTTGTGGCTAACTTGTACAACTTGTTTCTACAGGGCTGGCCACGTAGTCCCCAATTCTGATGATACAACTTTGTTTCTGGTTTTCGTATTCTAGTCGATGTGGCAGTCATTGTTGTCGTATTCTCATATCATTCCCCCCAGTGTTCGAATGCGAAGAATGCGAATTTGAACACTAGAAGTCCTGATCCTTTGGAGATTCTACTAGTGGATGGTTAGATAATCTTTAGTTTGGTAACAAGCTTTACTTCCCCTTAGGAACTTTGTTATTGAGCTAAAGACTATCTAACAACCCCCCCCCCCCCAGAGGCTTGCACTCGTGAACGATCGGGTAACCCTTGGCCGATAGCAAATTTTACTTCCCCGTAGGAACTTTTGCAACTGAGCCAAAGATTATCTAATCGCTCTGTAGTGATTGTGTGCCTTGTAGTTTTAAGGTCTTATTTTTGCTGATGAAGCTTCCATCGTAGTATGCTTTCTGTTGGTGCCTCGTTAAAAACCTTCCCAGAAAAACCCAATTGGGACAAAAATTGGACAAAGGGAAAAAGAGTGCAGCACATGCATTCAGTGTAGGTGAGACTCATCAACAATAGTATCTTTTGAGGTGTTCCATGTTCCAGTTTCTCAACAACTTTACTCCGTCTTGATTTTCTAATTCATATGAACCCTTTTCGGTGACAGCTGAAACCCGGTAGGGGCCTTCCTACATAGGACCCAGCTTCCCTGCGTTGAGCTCCCAGGTGTTCTGAGTTACTTTCCTTAAAACCAAGTTTCCTATTTTGAAATAATGGAGGTTGGATCTTCGATTGTAATATTTTTTCATTCGCTGCTTTTGGGCTGCCATCCTTATATGCGCCAAGTCCCTACGCTCGTCGAGCAGCTCCAATTTGACCAACATTGCTTCATTGTTTGTTTCTTCGTCCACCCGGAAATATCTCAAGGTAGGTTCCCCTATTTTCACTAGGATTAGGGCTTCTTCTCCGTACACAAGAGAGAAAGGAGTTTCCCCGGTGCTTTATTTGGCCGTTGTTCGGTACGCCCATAGTATTCCTGGTAGCTCTTCGGGCCATTTGCCTTTGGCTGCTTCCAATCTCTTTTTGAGATTTTGGATAATCACCTTGTTTGTTGATTCTTCTTGATCATTTGCGCTCGAATGATATGGTGATGATGTGATTATTTTGATTTTTAAGTCTTCAAGGAACTTTGTGACCTTTGCGCCTATAAATTGTGGTTCGTTGTCGCAGGCTATCTCTTTTGGTATCCTAAATGTGCAAATTTTATTCTCCCACAAGAAATCAACCACTTCACGTTCACCGATCTTCTGATAAGGATCTGCTTCAACTCACTTAGAAAAATAGTTAGTTAAAGTCAAAAGAAATCTTGCCTTACCGGGGGTCGGGGGCAATGGTTCAACTATATCCATCCCTCACTTCATGAACGGCCATGGTGACAAAACTGAGTGTGGTGGCTCTGCCGGTTGATGTAGCAATGGTGCGTAATGTTGACACTTATCATATTTTTGATCATAAGCCTTGGCGTCTTGTTCCATCAGGGGCCAGTAGTATCCTGCCCTAATTAATTTTAACACTAAGGAATTTGCGCCTGAGTGATTTCCGCAGATCCTCTTGTGGACTTCTCGCATAACGTAGTTAGCTTTGAATGCTCCCAAACATTGGGCCAACGAGACTTGGAAAGATCTTCTGTACAATTGACCTCCCTTGAAGCTGTATCGAGTTGCTTTAGTGCACAGAGCCCAAGATGCCTTAGGATCTTCAAGCAATTTTTCGTACTCGAGATAGTCAATGATCTCATTTCCCCAGTCCCAGACCAAATTGGTCGCGTTTACCTCGTAATAGCTATCCGCGTCCAATACCGAGTGCATAAGCTGTACCATCATGCCAGAGTTTGACCCTTTCATTTCCGTGGATGATCCGAGATTGGCTAGTGCATCTGCTTCCGCATTCTCTTCCCTCGGGATGTGAGTAATCGACCATTCCTTGAACCGAGTGAGTAGAGCCTGAACTTTCATTACGTATTGCTGCATGCGTTCCTCTTTGGCTTCGAAGATCCCGTAGACCTAATTTACAACCAATTTGGAGTCGCATTTGATTTCTATGACCTCGGAGTCCAGTCCTCAGGCCAGCTTGAGTCCTGCAATCAAAGCTTTATACTATGCTTCATTGTTAGTCAAAGGAACATTTTTATGGCTTGCCTTAGGGTTTCTCCCGAGGGTGTGGTTAACACTATGCCGAGCCCGGACCCCTTCACGTTGGAAGCTCCGTTCGTGAATAAGGTCCAAACTTCTGATGTCGATTCTGACACCATTACTGCTTCTTTGGTAGCCAAAGGTAACAATCATGAACTGAAATCGACTACGAAGTCGGCCAAAACTTGTGACTTAATCGAAGTCCTAGGTTTATATTCTATGTCAAATTCACTCATTTCGACTGCCTACTTAGCTAGCCTAACTAGGAGTTCAGGTTTATGAAGAATATTCCGCAGGAAAAAAGTGGTCACCACAGCTATCGGGTGACATTGGAAATAAGGCCTTAGTTTTCGAGCAGTGACTACGAGGGCAAAGGCCAATTTTTTTAGATGTGGGCATCGAGTTTCTGCTCCCGTCAAAATTTTACTAACATAGTAGATAGGGGATTACGTACCTTCATCCTTAAGGACTAAAACAACATTTACCGATACATCCGAGACTGCTAAATAGATCAGTAGTTGTTCGCCTTCCTCCAGTTTTGACAATAATGGAGGACTTGACAAATACCTTTTCAAATCCTTCAGAGCCTATTGACATTCCAGAGTCCATTCGAAGTTATTCTTCTTTTTGAGGAGTGCAAAGAAATGATGGCATTTTTCTGAAGACCTGAAAATGAATCTGCTCAAAGCGGTCAATCGCCCTGTCAGCCTTTGAACCTCTTTTATGCTTGATAGCTGGTCCGAGATGTCTTCGATGGCTTTAATTTTGTCGGGGTTAACCTCGATCCCCCTTTGCGACACAAGGAATCCCAAGAACTTACCGAAACTGACCCTAAATGCATATTTCTCGGGGTTAAGCTTCATGTTGTGCTTCCTTAAGATGTCGAAGGTTTGTTGCAGGTGTTTAAGATGATCACCTGCGTTCAAAGTCTTAACCAACATATCATATATGTAAACCTCCACAGTTTCCCTATTTGTTTCTCAAACATTTTGTTTATAAGCCGCGGGTAAGTGGCTCCGACATTTTTTTAGCCCGAAAGGCATCACATTATAATAATATGTACCGAAGTTCGTTATGAAACAAGTTTTTTCCTGATCCTCCGGGTTTATCTTAATTTGGTTGTACCCAGAATAAGTATCGAGAAAACTCATTAACTTATGCCCGACCGTCGCATCAATCATTTGATCAATGTTTGGCAATGGGAATGAGTCGTTTGGGCACACCTTATTCAAATCCTTATAGTTTACGCATATGCAAAAATTATTATTCTTCTTTGGAACTACTACTACATTAGCTAGCCAGTCAGGATACTTTACCTCTCGGATTGAACCGATATCAAGCAAGCAAGTTACCTCTTCTTTGTGACAAATTTGTTTCTAACCTCGGCAATAGGATGTTTTTTCTGTCTCACCAATGGGATGTTAGGATCCATGCTTAGTTTATGCACGTCCACTTCTGGCTAGATACCTATCATATCGATATGCGACCCCGCAAAACAATCGACATTAAATTTAACAAATTCGATAAATTCAGACCTGAGCTTGGGGTGTAGTCCTGTCCCCAAGTGGAACTTCCTCTCCAAAAACTTTTCGAACAATGCAACTTGTTCAAGTTTTTCCACTGTGGATTTTGTTACGTCTGTTTCTTCTTGTACCTAGAAATATCTTGGTACCTGATACGATTTCGACGTCTCCTCCCCTTGGTTGACTTCCTCGGTCTGGGAGCAGGCACCGATTCCTGTAATTACTATGTCGTGTGCTCCTTCCCTTTGCTACTGGAAATTGAGATTGCATTCATCTCCCTTACTGCCGGTTGGTCACCTCTTATTTGTTTAATTCCCTCGAGAGTTGGAAATTTCAGCAACTGATGATATAATGATGGCATAACCTTCATCTTGTGCAACCACGACCTCCACAGGATAATATTATAGCCCATATCGCCGTCCACCACCTTGAAAAGGGTCATCTTCATCACCCCCTAGGCCTTTGTGGGAAGCATGATCTCTCCCCTAGTTATCATGCTCGTTAGGTTGAACCCGACGAGGAGTTTTATGGCCGGAATGATACTTCTGGTGATCTTGGCTTGCTCCAACACTCTCTATTTGGATGATATTGGCCGACATTTAATTTTAAAATCTAAGACATTTAAAGGAATTACCAATACATCGTTATGTGGGGGCAGCAACAGTCCATCTGCATCTTCCTCCGTGAAAGTAATGTCATCCTCAGTGACTTCCCAGAGTCCCTTACTGTGGGTCACTGACACCTTCGCCTTTTTTTCGCCAAAAATGTCACACCATTAATCTCGTTCCCCCCGAAAATTTTGTTGATCGTCAAGCGTGGGGGATCTTTTCCTGCTTTCAAAGGTTCTGCATTATTACGATTACGGTCGTAGTGTTTTTTAGCCTGATCGCTTAAAAATTCTCTGAGATGGTCGTTTTTCAGCAATGTCGCCACCTCCTCGCGCAGATGAAGATAGTCCCATATCTAGTAACCGTTGGTTCCATTATATTCGCACCACAAATTAGGATCCCTTTGGATGGATCAGATCTCATTGACTTCAGGAACCGTGCTTCTTTAATGTTCCTCATAGCTGACACCAGATCCACTACGCTGACGTTAAAGTTGTATTCGAAGCCTGGGGTAGGAAGAATCTTGAGAACCCGATGTCTCCTTGTCCTGTTATGACCTATTATTCCGGTCGCGATCAGTTCTCCTATTGATAGCGAGTCTATCCACCGGCTGGAAACCTCTTTCGCGTCCTTCGGCCCGCTAATAGGGCAAAACCCGACCCCTTGAAGACCATCGATCTACTTCAAAATCATCCTTCAATTTATCCTTATTCTTTTCCCGGCCCTAGCCTTTGGTTGACCCCGGGAAACCAAGCTGATCATCTTCAATTCTTATCTTTGACTCGTATCGGTTGTGAACATCCGCCCATGTTGTTTTCTGGAACTCGAGCAGACTTTCTTTCAATTTCCGAAAAGCATCGGAACTTCTCGGATTCAACCCTTTAGTAAATGTTGTTGATGCTGATTCATCTGGTACGACTGGAAGCAGTATCCTTTCTTTCTGGAACCAGGTCACGAACTCCCGCAAAAATTCGGATTCTCCTTGTGCAATCCTGAATATGTCAGCCTTTCGAACATGTACCTTTCTGGCCCCAGCATGAGCCTTAGTAAAAGAATCCGCGAGCATCTCGAAGGAATCTATAGAATTCTCGGGCAAGAGTGAATACCATGTCATGGCCCCCTTTGTGAGGGTCTCTCCAAATTTCTTCAATAAGATTGAATCGATTTCGTACGAAGCCAAATGGCTTCCCTTCACCGCCGTTGTATAGGTGGTGATATGCTCCTGAGGATCTGAAGTCCCATCATACTTCAGCACGTCTGGCATCTTTAACCGTTTCGGGATCAAATCTGGTGTCGCGCTTGGTTTGAACGCCAGTTGGGTGTACTTCTTTGAATCCACTCCTTTCAATACTGGTGGTGCGCCCAAACCTTGATCCATTCAGGCATTTATTTCCCTCATAAACTGCATGAGTCCGATTTTAAAGGGATCATTCTCATTGTTGTTATCGGATCCGCTATCATTCCCCCCGGTCCTGTCAAAGCCGACTTCGCCCCTCGGGGTGTTATTATCGACCCTCTGTGTTGTTTGATTTGTGGGAGCACCGGGAGGAACTGGGCCTCGTCCATTCGCGTTGTTAGAAGCACCCGACAATGCCTGCCTTAATTCCTTCATGACCTGATCCGACCGCGAGAGATAGCCCATAATGGCCTTTTGTTTCTCCCTCAGGATCCCTAGTATTCCAACGACGTGCTCGTCTTCAGCATCATCAGGAGTTGCCTCTCGTACATGTCATGAATATTTCCCACCGTGAACCGGCGTGGCCTCATCCCCCTCGTTGCGGGTATCACTTATGGAATCTTTGTGCTGAGGCTGATTTCCTTGGGCCTTAACGTTGTGTGCGATAGTGACATTGTTATCTACCATTTTTAATAATATTTGCTAAGAACAACGAACCAAACAAGTTAGTAATAGATGCAAGGATCAATTCAATTATACAACTGTCTAAGCCCCACGGTGGGCGCCAAATTGTTTAGCCGTAAAACAGTACAGTTGAATTTATACATGGTTTATAGACAAGTAAATCGATTTGATCCTAAAATGATAAACAAATTAGACAAAAATGTAAGACTTAGCCTTGAAGTTGAGACGAAGCAGCAAAGATCTTAGTTCGGGGAACAGAGCTTCCGGGGGCAGTAATAACAATATGAATAAGCAAGAAAATAAAATGTTATTGAGCTTTTGATAGAATATAGTGTATGCTTGTCAAAAGATTCGGCCTCTTTACAATGATGGTAGAGCTCACTATTTATAGTTGCACCGAGGGAATAAGGTCCTAGGATCAAGCCCCTCTTTAATGACAATTATGAGGGCCTTTGAAGAATGTGTAACGGTAGACAATGAATGTCATATTCTCTGTAACGGATCATATACTTAATGCTGCAGAATATTCTTCATTAAGTACTACCGGGTGGTAGGCATTTATTTCGCCTTTATGAATATCATTCTCTATGATAACAAACGAGATCGTTGCCTTCAGACCCGATTATCTTCTGTCTTCGATTTCACGTGTCGTTTTCTCACGCGATCATTTAATAAGAACATATTTTACCCTATACAATATTCTTAATTTGACCTAAACATTTTGGGATTTGAAGAATCATCCACTTGACTAAAATTAAAGACCTATACCCGCCCAATTATCTCTCCAAAGAGTTTAACTTCTATGTAGACAATATAAAATGAGAACTTTATACTATCAAGTTACCTAAAAAAATATAGTTAACTGTTAATAATAAGAAACATGTTTCAACAAGTTAAAGTTGATGATGTAATTTAAAAAAAGTTACACGGGCCTATCAGACTATATACATAAGCTAAATTTCTCTCGAAGAGTTTAATTTCTTTAAATTGTCCGTTGATATAACTATGTCACAATTCTACCACTTCTGAGAATTACTGTTGTTTAATTAGCGAAGTTCAGCTTGTATCTTTTCTACGTAGTAAATAATCTTAGCCACGTATGCTGTCAAAGACTTTTCTTTAGATTCTTAATCAGCCTTTTTCATTTTGTCTGAATTGTAATTTTCCTCCATTCACTACTGTCACTTCACCTTTCAATTAACTTACTCTTCACTTGACTATCTAAAACTTATTATGCAATTTCCTCGCTTTCCATTTTCCCACTCTCTTGTTCTCTTAAAATAGCATTAAATTAAATACCACATCATTAATGATCTTTTACGACTAAAGAAAAGAACTACAGTATATAATAACACAACAATACGTATATAATAACACAACAATAATATTCCCACTAGACAAATATATTTAAAGAGGAAGATGGTGATATATCCTTTTCTTCCTCCCAACACTAGATTCCCTAACGGAATTTCAGAAAATGCACAAGCACAAGCCTGAAATTAAGGACAAGGTGCTCCACTACGTTATCAATCAATTCCATGTACCACACTACAAGAAACGTGGCTTTCTTTCTTTTTTCTCATTTCCTCTGTATGCGGCCTTTTTTCTGTGTGTAGGGATGGGGGCCCGGTCAGTCTAATTAAGATCGATGATAAGCCACGTAACAATTTAATTTGTTCCACATTGGACATGTAATGCATGGAAGATGCTAAGTCTCAAAGATATGATATCTTTTCTTGGCTTTCCTTTTGTCCTTTTGACATTTTACGTCCACATATTGATAGGAAATGGCAAACAACTTTGGGGAGCAGCAGTAGTAGGAGTTGCAGTAGTAGTACTGGTCCTTTAAAAGGCGCTGGTGGTCCGTGAATACGTTGAGGTCCTTCTCACGGTAGGGTCAAACTTAATCTGTGTTTACCCGAAAAATGGATAGAGTTGAATTTATACGCAATTTCGAGGATATGTTACGTAACTTAACATAAAATATAAGGATAAATAGAAATGTAAATATAGATTGATGAGAATGCGATATAGATAAGGTTGTTAGGAACAATGAATCTTATGATTCAAGAAATAAAATCAATCTAAAAAATTTGAAAGAACGATTCTTTACTGTAGAAGAATATAGCGCCTTTATTACAATGTAAGCCTGAGAAAAACTTATTTTACAGAAATGGTAACCAAGCCCTTTTATAGTGGAGGGATTTGGCTCTAAGCATAATAAAATAAACATTCAATGGGAGACCCATGATAAGTCAGCTTTTCCACCATTTCTGCCAAGATTCTCTCTAGTGGGATTGCAACGGCTTTTGTCTGCGAGCTCGATCTTGCTTAGAACCCTCGATTTTGGTTTGAGCTTGATTTCGACTCGAGCTCTTGATCTTGGTTCGAGCCTGATCCTGGCTCGAGCCCTCGAATTGATTCGAGTTCAATATTGGTTGGTCTCTGGATTATCAGCATAATAGATCTACTCTGCATCATGGTTCGATTTCGATTCGAGCTTGATAATGATATCGAACTCGACACGGATCGGCCTCCCCGGGTTCGAGGTTAGTTTGTTCCACCTTCGGGATCTTACTTCGATAGATCATCGTTCGAACTCGATCGGACGTGCTAAGGCCGAAATCTATTTCGACCGTATACAATCTGTTATATGATGAGGCATGCATAATGGTCAAAATTTCCTATCAGTAGTACCTAGGGGTTTACATAGGTCAGGTTGGTTCGAATTTTTCAATTACCAAACCAAACCAATTGTGTCGGGTTATAAATCTAAAGACCAAACCAAACCAATAAAAGTCGGGTTTTTTAACCTCGGGTTTTCGGGTTATTTTGGCTTCTTTTTTTTTATAAAGTCTTCATAACACAAAACATAGAATTTGTGCTCCAAATATATTTTTGATCCTAGTAAGACATAACTATATAAGGTGTTTTCAAGAAAATAACATAAAATATGAGATAAGTTATGGCATTGTACTAAAATATTCAACAATAAAGATAATAAAATTTCATAAAATAAATATTATTAATATACCATAATAAAAATAAACATAATAAAAAATTTCTAAGTTGCTAAAATAAGTACGACTAACAAGTACTATTTTCACATGACTAAACACTATAAAAAAAATAAGTTGTGCATTTTATCTAAACCATGGAAAAACTAAAAAAAAAAATATCCAACACTATTGTCATTCCTAGTACAATTTAATTGAATGTCTTTTATTAGCATTAATATTGACTGTAAAACTTATTGTAGTATTCAAGAATTATAAGTTCAAGTTTAAAATAATACGTTAAGAGAAAAAATTATAAAAATATTTAAGAAATATTCATAAGCTACACAACAATAAATATTTTTATGTATTAAATATATTTAAAATTTCTATACATGTAATATCGGGTTGGCTTGGTTCGGTTTGACTTTTATTAGATAAAACCAAACCAATTTTGGTCGGATTTTTTTTCCAACACCAAACCAAATCATAGTCGGGTGTTTTTTCTCGGTTTGATTCGGATTATCGGTTTGGTGCGGTTTGTCGATTTCCTTTGTACACCCCTACTAACCTATGCTGCTCGGATTCTTTAAAAAAATCGTCTGCCAGATCTTTTTGGAGGATCCAACACAAATACGACAGCATTTTCAGAAAATTTGAGCATTATGTATAGAACAGTGTGCAGTACTAGTTTTGCAGTAGTACAACAAATGTCAAAATAGAAAAAACGATAACTGAGTAATGATTGAAATTTTTCGCTAACAATGTTTGAATAGATAATAGATTCATCCACTTGTTTCATTCATATATCTGGCATATGACAAATTTTCCTAGAAGAAACTTAGCCTAATTAATACTGCGACAGAGAACAAGAAAACCTTACGTAAGTAAACCAGCTTATATTGGAGTGAGCTATCAGTACTGTCCCATTTGTGAGCCCTTGCCATAAGATTCAGATGCATGAATGAATTCTATAATAAGGCTATCAGTGGATTTGGTAAAGCTTAAGATGTTTTGAGTGGTTTGAATTATGGAGGAGAAGTGTACTAAAATTAGTTGGTCTTAAGTTTGGCCTTTTTAGCTTTGCCGTAGCTGCAACGGTTAGTAATGGCTTCGAATTAGAAGATTAATAAAGCTGGCGTCTTGGGTTACTTATCAGAGTTTCATCACCATGACCAAGATGAATTGTATCTTATTACCTAGCTAGTAGGAGTAGTTTAATTTCTCTACGTCCTTCTCATTGATTTTATTTTTATGTCAGGTGCAGTGATTGCATAACAATGTGATACAATGACATTTCTCAAAAGATTTTAAGTTATTTTTGGACAGTGACATGTTATGGAATAAGCACTGGTCCACTGGAATTCTTTTTATGGGAAGCACTAGAGTTAATCAGGTTTTGATGTTTCGCTATTTTCTTTGGAAGTTGTGATTGATGTGTTGGGAAGACTATATAGAGAGTGGAGGATATGCGTGTAATAAATTATGTGCATTAGAAAAAATAATGCATTTATTAGCTTTGTGTATTAGTAATATTTAGCAATACCAAGGTTATTAATACATACATAAGCTTAATTAAAGACTTAATTGTCCCTCAACACCTATTTCTAATACTTTTCGCCATATTTTGTATATTTTTATATTATGATATATTAATTAATTTTTCCTCTTTAGCATTCTACTATAGTCAAAAAAATATTATATTTAATACTAAATTCGATTTTGAATTCGTTCAGAGTATAAACTGAAGTTTTCATTATTTGTTAAACATCTACCTATTTTTTTAATAATTGGTATTTTGTATTATATGTCATAACAATTAAATTGTTCTTCTCTTTTAACTTTAATATTTCAAGTAATTTTCTCCTTTAGTTTTGCAATCCTGTAGAAGTTGGCTTTAGTGATAAAAGAATGCGGAGGGTAATAAAATTATTGCAATAAAAACAATATACAAAGTTAAAAAATGCGGATGGTATATTCGTAAACAACCAATTTTTTATGCAATACTTTGATACACCAAACAAAATAGTGGATAGGAAATAATCTCAGTATAACTAATCACATCATTACTAATACATTATATTCAGCGTTATTCTTATACCTTCTACCAAACGAGCCCTTTGATTAGTACTTGTAACACTCTGTGGAGGTTTGTACTGCTCAACAAATAATGTTTTAAAAGTAAATGTAAATGTCATGAGACAACAATGGAGCTAAAGTCATATGGACTAGCACTTCAATGGGTTGATATGCAGGCCAAAGTACTCATATGTCTTAGGAATGCTCGACACAAACTGATAATGTTTTTCAAGTATTAAACTATAAAGTTGTATAATATTATGTTTGATATATACATAAGAGTTTGGTAACATAGTGATATTGAGACGGTACTGATAGATTGATTGATTTGTGAATTTTTTATATTTATTTTGAAACAAAACCGTGTAGAAGGAGGGACTGGAAGAACAATCATTGATACTGGGCTTTTGTTGTCTAAGGCCCAACCAAAATGTTGTCATTAAACTAGTACTTTCTTTACAATAAATGACCATACATAAGAGGAATTGACAATTTTTTAACTTTATATTAGGTTTGAACAATTGGCACTATATAGCCAAATCCTAAAAACTCTTTGTTTTCTCTTTATACAACTTCGCATTCTCATACGTGTGAAATCGAAACTCTTCGAGCTCATTGAGTTGCAACATTTATTTATCCCAGCTAGATCCATATAAAAGTTGAGCTTCTTGATTGCCCAATATGCCTTATGCTCAAGCTCAACGGGCAAGTGACAAGCCTTCCCATAAACCAACATATACGGCAAAGTTCCAATTGGAGTCTTGTATGCAATTCGATACGACCATAGAGCGTCATCCAGCTTGCTATCCCAATCCTTTCTACTTGCGCTCACTGTCTTCTCTAAAATCTCCTTCACCACCCTATTCGAAACCTCGACTTGACCACTAGTTTGCGGATGATAGGTTGTTGTGACCTTTTGTATCACTTCATACTTAGCCAAGAGGTTGCCCAACAATTTGTTACAAAAGTGAGTGCCTCCATCACTAATCAAAGCATGTGGAGTTCCAAATCTCATGAAAATGGTCTTCTTCACAAAGCTCACCACAACCTTAGCATCATTCGTGGGCAAAGCCACAACCTCTACAAACTTTGACACATAATCAACTGCGACCAAGATGTACTTATGACCATTGGATGATAGAAACGGCCCCATGACGTCTATTCCCCAAATATCAAAGATTTTGACCTCGAGTATACCCATCAAAGGCATCTCATGCCTCTTAAAAATTGCTTCCCAAACTTCCGGTACGTTGCCCCTCCCCCCCCCCCCTCCCTCCTCTGTTCGTTGCTTGCCCCTTCCCCTCCTTTTGTTCAGTGTTAAAGTTTTTGTTCGATTTTGTCGTAAGTCCCGGTATGTTATGATCCTTGTATTGAGTTGAATAATTAGGCTAAATAAGTAGTGTGGTTGTCAAGGATCGATGGGGGTTGTGAAGAAAGAAGCTGAAGATTTAGCAATTGAAAATGAACGACCCAAATTGAATGCGGATTAATGAGCTTCGAGGGTGGAGATTGTGCTAGCTCAGCAGGGCCAACTCAGTAATTCTGTTACATAAGCTAACAGAATGCAGGGGATGAGGATATACCCGAAAATCTAAATTCCTTTCTTTCTCTCTTTTCTTCTTCTTCTTCACTCCTCTCTTCTCTTCTAACATCAATTCCCTTTTCAATTCTGTAGATCTTAGCCATGCAATGAAACATTGTAGCTTATCTTCATTCTAGTTAATTAGTTAGTTCATTTTGTAATCACATTTTAATTAATTAAAATTATAGAAAATTATCCCAAAAACTTATTATCTTTTATTGTTTGATTGAGAAATTCAAATTACAAGTCAGTTCCTGACATTTGGTATCAGAGCCTTCATACCTGCGACTTGTGAATCGTTAATTGTTAAAGGTACGAGGATGCAGACCATGGACGCGAAGATCACTCACCACGAGGAGGTGTTAGTTGAGCTCATTGTTGGGCAACAAACCTTGCAACAGACGCAACTTGGCATTCAAGGCACCTTGGAGCAGATTTTGGATCGTTTGACTACTTAGGAAAGACCACCAGCAAGGGTTCCAGATCTGGGCGATGGCTTGCTCCCTCTGCCAGCACATGAAGCAAGGCTCAATAGATAGGTTGGGTTTCTTATTCCCCCTCCCAAGTGGGAATTACCCAGTTTTGAAGGCAAGGAACCAAAGGTATGACTTCGAAAATGTGAGAGATATTTCAAATTGTATAAAACTGCCGATAACTTGAAAGTTGAGGTTGCTGCACTTTATTTGAATGGTCTAGCTGAAGTATGATATAATTCCTTAACATTGAGCAATGGAGTAGTAACTTGGGATGAATTTAAGGAAGAATTATGTATTAGATTTGGAGAAAATCTTATGGAGGATGTGGTAGAGGAGTTTAACAAACTCCAACAGATGGGGACAGTAGAGGAGTTTCTGGGCAAGTTTGAGGACCTTAAGGCTCACATGCTTATAAGAAATTCTGTTTTGAATGAGTCACATTTTCTGTCCAGTTTTATGGGAGCTCTCAAGGGGGAAATTAGGTATGCTGTTAAGTTGTTCAAGCCTACAACCTTAAGCAGTTCCATAGAACAAGCAAGGTTACAGGAAAAGGCTCTAGAGGTTTTGCAAATAAAGGATAAACTAGGGGCTAAATTTAGCCCGTCCCATGCTAACTCTGCTACTGCTAGGACCTCAGCAACTCCTAATCATGCACCTGCTACATTCCCTAACACTAGGAACAACAACCATCCAGCCAGTAGGAACAACACTTATAGGTTGAGTCCTGAAATGTATGAGTACATGAAGGCCAAACTGTTGTGTTTCAAGTGTGGGGAAAAATACACTCCTGGGCACAGGTGCCACAACCGACAATTGAATTGTATAGTTGGGGAGCATGAAGAACCTGTTGAAACCATAAATGAAGCAAATGATCTGCATAATGTGATGATAGAAGGAGATATTCAGCAGGAGGTACTGGAAGCTGTGTGTCTAAGTGCCTTATCTGGTAATTCCTCAGGAGTGAATTCAATACTAGTTAGGGGAATCATTAAACACAGGAACCTCACTATTCTAGTAGACTCAGGAAGCACTCACAGCTTCATTGTTGAGCAAGTTGTTAAGGACACTGGCTATGTACCACATTATAGCAGCCCAATGAAGGTCACAGTAGCTGATGGCAATTATGTCATGTGTCACACTATTTGTATTGCCTTTAGTTGGAAGATGCAGGGCAAACCCTTTAAGGAAGATCTGATAATTATCAAGCTAGGTGGGTGTGATATAGTGCTGGGCAATGACTGGATAAAGAAGTACAATCCTACCAAGTTTGAGCATGAGAAAAGATGTGTCACCATTGGGAGGAAGGAAATAAGACAGTGTTACATGCCATCCCTGAAAAAGGTAATCTAAGCATGATCAGTGGTAGCTCAATGGGAAGGTTGATCAAGAAGGGTCAAACTATACTAGCTCACTTGTTCATGGTCAGGGTGAATCATTCATCCAATCAAGAGAAGGTGGATGTGCCTATTCAAGAAGTGTTGAACCAGTATGAGGAAGTTTTTACTGAACCAAGGACCCTCCCTCCTGTCAGAACTCTTGACCATGCCATTCGAAAGATGGAGCCTCACCTGTGAGTCTAAGGCCTTACAGGT
The DNA here is from genome assembly GCF_000715075.1 of Nicotiana tabacum. Classification (NCBI taxonomy): domain Eukaryota; kingdom Viridiplantae; phylum Streptophyta; class Magnoliopsida; order Solanales; family Solanaceae; genus Nicotiana; species Nicotiana tabacum. Next base: position 62,954,508 of record NC_134101.1, read on the forward strand.
ATAACTACTATCAGAAGGAAGAGCTTGAGAAGCAAGTCAAAGAGATGTTCTTCAATCAGATAATACAACAAAGCCAGTCACCCTTCTCCTCACCAGCCTTACTAGTAAAGAAGAAGGATGGTACATGGAGGTTTTGTGTGGACTATAGGGTTTGAATGAGATAACTTTTAAAGACAAGTATCCAATTCCCATTGTAGATGATTTGTTGGATGAGCTGCATGGGTCTGAAATATTCTCTAAAGTGGACCTAAGGGCTGGGTATCACCAGATAAGAATGAAGGCAGAAGATGTTCATAAAACTGCTTTTCGAACTCACATGGGCCACTATGAGTTCAAGGTAATTCCATTTGGGCTTACGAATGCCTCTGCAACTTTTCAGGCATTAATGAATCAGGTGTTCCAACCCTTCCTCAGAAGGTTTGTGTTGGTTTTCTTTGATGACATCTTAATCTATAGCAAATCATTGGAAGACCATGTGAAACATTTGTCTACTGTGTTTAAAACATTGAAGAAACACTCCCTATATGCCAAAAGGTCCAAATGTTTGTTTGGTCAGTCTAAAGTAGAGTATCTTGGTCATGTGATAACAGCTGAAGGGGTGACCATTAACCCTGACAAGGTACTTGCTATGGTCAATTGGCCTAGACCTACCACTGTCAAGGCACTTAGAGGATTCCTTGGGCTTACTGGCTACTATAGGAAGTATGTAGCTAACTATAGAGCTGTATGCAGACTCTTAACTGACTTACTTAAGAAAGATAGCTTCATATGGAGCCCTGAAGGTGAAGCTGCATTTGAAGCTCTCAAAAGGGCTATGTCAGCCACACTTGTGTTGGCTTTACCCGACTACACTAAAGAATTTGTGATTGAAACTGATACTTGTCACTCAGGAATAGGAGTTGTACTTATGCAATAAGGCAGACCTATAGCTTATTTCAGCAAGGTTCTAGCCCTAAAACATAGGGGCAAGTCAGTATCTGAGAAGGAGTATATGGCACTACTTAATGCCATTGATAAGTGGAAGCATTACTTGCAATTCAAGCACTTTGTGGTGAGGACTGCCCACCACATCTTGAAGTACCTTCTAGAACAGAAGGTCACATCTGCTATTCAAGAGAAGGGTCTAACAAAATTATTAGGACTTGATTATAAGGTTCAATACAAAAGAGGAGCAGAGAACTGAGTGGCTGATGCCCTATCAAGACAATTTGAAGGAATACAGACTCTACATGATAACCTCCCAAATGCCCAGATTCATGCTATCAGCTCTTCAGTTCCAGCTTGGGGGTTAGAAATCAGCACCAACTATGAACTAGATCCTCAAGCCCTTGATATGATCACACAACTAGTAGTAGCTAGACAAAGGCCTCATCTCTGGCACTATAACTCAGGTATTTTGAGGAGGAAGGGAAAAAATTATGTGGGATGTACTGGCAACTTGAGGTAGCAATTGATCCAAATCTTTCATGATTCATCTCTTGGGGGACACTCAGGGTAGTTGGGAACACTCAAAAGACTGGGTCAACTCTTCTACTGGCCTCTCATGAAATAAATGGTGATTCAACATGTGAATGAGTGTGAGGTTTGTCAGAGAAATAAAGATGAAAATGTGGCTTATCCTGGACTTCTCCAACCTCTTCCAATCCCAGATCAAGCATGGAGACACATCAGTATGGATTTCATAGAAGGATTACCAAAGTCACAGGGAAAGGATGTCATATTTGTAGTAGTAGACATACTAACTAAATCAGCTCACCTCATGGCTTTAGCTCACCCTTTCACTTCCTTAGAGGTAGCTAACAAATTCTGGAAGAGGGTCCACACTTTGCATGGCAGTCATGAGACCATTGTCTCTAATAGAGACAATTTTTCTCAGTAATATTTGACAAGCTTTGTTCAAACTGAAGGGTATTCAATTGTTGTATAGCTCGGCTTATCACCCTCAAACTGATGGCCAGACTGAAAGGGTGAATAAATGTATTGAGAACTATTTGAGATGTATGACTAGTAACAGACCTCAGAATTGGAAGAAATGGTTATGCTTGGCTGAATGGTGGTACAATACAAACTTTCACACAAGTTTGCAAGGTACCCCATTTGAGGCTCTTTATGGATTCACACCTCCTCAAATATCCTTGGGTCCTCTTTTGGAAACTGCTATACCCGATGTTGCTGATGCTGTCTTACAAAGATAGCAAATGGTGCAATTACTCAAAGACAACTTATGCAAGGCTCAGGAGAGGATGAAACTGTATGCTGATTCAAGAAGAACTGAAAGGGAGTTCCAAGTGGGCGACATAGTTTATCTGAAGCACTGGCCTTACAGGAAAACATCTATAGCTTTGAGGAAAAACCTTAAGCTCAGTTCCAAATATTATGGTCCATTTCTAATCATTGCTAAGATGGGTCAGGTGGCTTACAAACTTCAGCTGCCTCCAACTTCTAAGGTCCATCATGTCTTCCATGTTTCATTACTCAAGAAGAAGGTAGGAAGTAAAACAGTGGTCCAGATAGTTCTACCTATCTCCAATGAAGAAGGTCAATTCATGGTCAAACCAGTGGTCATACTCCAAAGACAGCTTGTGAAAAAAGGCAATGCAGCTTCTGTTACAGTCTTAGTCCAATGGCCGAATTTACCTCCTGAAGATGCTACTTGGGAAGACTATGCCTTCCTCAAGTCCAAATTTTCTGGGTTTGATTCTAATCCTTGAGGACAAGGATTGTTTTTGAGGGGCAGGGTATGTTATGATCCCTGTATTGAACTTAATAATGATGCTAAATAAGTAGTGTGGTTGTCAAGGATCGATGGGGGGTTATGAAGAAAGAAGCTGAAGATTTAGCAATTGAAAATGAACGACCCAAATTGAATGTGGATTAATGAGCTTCGAGGGTGGAGATTGTGCCAGCTCAGTAGGGCCAATTCAGCAATTCTGTTATATAGCTAACAGAATGCAGGGGAGGAGGATATACCCGAAAATCCAAATTCTCTTCTTTCTCTCTCTCTCTCTTCTTCTTCTTCTTCTTCACTCCTCTCTTCTCTTCTAACAGCAATTCCCTTTTCAATTTTGTAGATCTTAGCCATGCAATGAAACATTGTAGCGTATCTTTATTCCAATTAATTAGTTAGTTAATTTTGTAATCGTATTTCAATTAATGAAAATTACAGAAAATTGTCCCAAAAACTCATTCTCTTTTATTGTTTGATTGAGAAATTCAAACTACAAGTAAGTTCCTGACATAGTAGCAGCAAACATGTAAGGACTATCCCTATGTGTTACTTTTTCTTGAAGTAGACTCCTTCAAGTCCTCCCCTCACCCCCCCCCCCCCACCCCCACCCCACACCCCACCTCCTAAAAGGGAATGAAAACCCTAGAAAACAGGTATTATCCCAGCGTGTCAGCGTCATCAATGGAATAGAAAATGGTTCTAATTCTGATCTTGTACAAATTTTTTATATACATTTTGATATTCAGAGAAGGAAAAAAAGTCAGTGAGATCAATATTTTAATATACACAAAGAAGAAAAATAAAATTGTGATATACATTTTGGTATACACATTATTTGATGTGTTATACACTGTGATATATATAAAACAAAAATACTATTATTTTTGTGTTATACAATTGGATATATAGACAACCATAAATTATAGGATAACTATATTTTTAATTTTATATTTTAGATATATAAAGAAGGAACATAAAGTTATGATATACATTTTTATATATATAAAGAAAAAAAAATAAAGTTGTGATATACATTTTGATATACACATTATTATTATGATACAAATTTATTGGTTATCTCATACCAATATATGTAACTAAGGCTTTTTTCTGCAAATTATATAGATACGTAGTTGTTCCACCATGCCCAAATCCCCTTTTTTTGTTGGGATTTTTTCATATATATACAAAATTAGAATAACATTTACTAGGTTTTTCAATTTACAAAAAGTAACTTAAGTTTTTACAAAATATATACAAATTTGGTCAAAAGCTACAACTTTTATACAACTTGTATGTAATTCTTTATTATACAGAATCTGATCAAAAGCTACAATTTACATACAACTTTTATATAATTTTTTATTGTACAGAATTCTTCAAATAACTATAATTTACATGTAACTTACATACAACTTGTGTACAATTACATTAGTTGTATATATTTTATATATCGTTTGTACACCTGACATATAGATATATATAATTTTTTTTTTTGGTAATAACTATAAAATATTACCATTTAACAAACAAATTAGCACAATCTAAAGAGCACCTAGAACCATTACCACCTTCTAGGAAGGGTGCAATGTACTCTTAGGCCTCTAACCAATCACTAATTACAGAATTTCTGGAGCAAAGAATTGCAACCTCTAGCTTTCCTAGAGTTCCTGTGTATATCTATTCTATCTCTAAATTCCTTTTGTATCTGTGTCCTTACAAATTTAGTATTTACATTGATTCCTTTAAACGTTTTTCCTTTTCTGGCTTTCCAGGTGTGATAGCTCAAGGCCCCCTAAATTGTTGTAGCCACTTCCTTTTTTAAAAACTTTCAGTGCTTTCTTTTAATCTTTTCCAGTACCTGATGTATAGCAACCCTCAATTCTGTTGTCCATCGATAATCACAAAACATGTGTTCTTGGGTTTCAGCAACCATTTCATTACATAAGCAGCAATTTATATCTTGTACTATAACATGTAGCTTCAAAAGTCTATCTTTTGTAAGCAGTCGACCATGAGCAACTAACCAATGAATCATTCTGTATCTGTGAGTTTGGCTGCACGATAGAGTTCCATATAAACTCTGCTACTGGTAGTATGGTCAAGTTCCCCTGCATAGCAATATAACTGCTATTGATTGAGTATTTCCAGAAGCAGGTAACACATATTTCCCATTATAGTACCACTCCATCATTTCAAACCTTTAGAGAATTCAATTTCCTCCAATACCAACTACAATCAAGAGGAGGTGCATGAATCCATATACAATTTATTTATGTCTCCTTCTTCGAGTTTCAATCTGAAATTTTAACCAAAATCAATTTAAATCTTCACAAAACTCCCTCAAATGGAGATATAAACTTCAAATAATATTTTCAATCATTTGTAACAACACTCATCCAAACAAATAATAATTTTACAAAATTATTTGAATTTAAAGCTTCAAAGCTATTTAAAGATTATTGATAAATGACTAAAAGTGCATGTGTGAGTTGTGAAAAATCACATACTTACAAACGTGAAATATACTCAGTACGTGTTTATCATGTGTAGGAATGAATTTGGATGGAAGTTGACAAGAATTGGATAATTTGATGCAAAAAGAGTAGAGATGCAAGAGCTGGGAGCGTGCTAGGGGTCGCACGTTGCACCAACCCTAGCACGCAACTCAACTTTTCCTTTGCGAATTAGGAGAGATCAAGGACGCCCCACATAAACCCTAGTTGATATAAATACATCATAAAATATCCTTTTGAGTGGAAAGATACTACTTTAGGGTAAGACAACACCTAAGGAGGCGAGAACACGCTAGGAGCAAGGAGAAAGATTCAACCACGAGTTTTTCCCCTTCTTCTTCCTATTTTTCATTGTTGGTCATGACTTTTAGTATTGTAGTTTTATATACTATTATGAGTAGCTAATTTATTATCCAGAGTTTTGATGGAACCTCTTGGAGGATGAATTCTTGTTATGTTTTAATATAATTTAACCTTTGGATTTATCTACTTGTTCAAGTATGTGCTCATTTCAGTTGATTGAATAGCCATCGATTGATTGTGTCTATTTAGTATGTATTGCTTGAGAAATAGTGCATTATTAGGTTGTTGTTGAACAACGTCACTTTCAAGGTATATGAGAGATTAATACGACGGGTTTAAAAGTGAGATTAGAGATAACGAAACTTTGGTGTGATCATAGTGAGCGGTGAAAAAGTGCAAACTCGCGTAATTCGAGAGAATATGAATTATTGTAGTTGCTCGAGAGAGAATTACGATAAGTCGAGTCCTCATGATCAGTAGAGAATACTTAGGCGAATTATAGAAGATGTAGCGGGAAGGATTCTGACAATTGGGAAAATCATAACTCTAGGTCTCTTTAATCTTGTCTCCAACCATTAGTATCCTTAGTTGTTACTATACTACTTTAATTTGTTAGTTAATTAGCTAGACATAAGAATCTTAATATTTATAACTTAGGACTTATTCGAGCTTGTCTTCTTAGTGATATTGAACAGTTATCGCCTCCTTAGGTGTTGTCTTACCCTACAGTAGTGTCTCTCCCCTCAAAAGGACGTTTTATGATGTATTAATATCAACTAAGGTTGATGTGGGGCGTCCTTGATCTCTCCTAATTCTCAAAGGAAAAGTTGAGTCGCGTGCTAGGGTTGGTGCAACGCGCGACCCCTAGCATGCTCTCAATTATTTTTTTTCTTCTTTTGTTTTTTCGCATGCCAGGTCCAGTGCCAACCTCCATACTTCACTTTTTTTTGTTCATTTCCTAGGCCATTGCGTGCCTACCTTCATGCAATGCACTAATTGTGGCACGCTCCTAGCTCTTGCATCTCTACTCTTTTTGCGCCAAATCATCCAATTCTTGCCAACTTCAATTCAAATTCATTCCTACACATGATAAACACGTAATGAGTATATTTCACATTTGTAAGCATGTGATTTCCCACAACTCACACACAAAATGATATGAAATTATACTAAATAACATGCACTTTTAGTCATTTATCAGTTATCCATTGAGCTTTTACTGTACTTTACACGTAGTTGAGATGCACAAATTTCTCTTCCACGTTAATCATTTAATAGCAGTTGTAAGTTGCTATTAATTGGTACATTAACCATTTAATAGCAATTGTAAATTATTAATTAATTGGAAATTTGGTTTACTCATCGATTTCGTCCCCTAGAAATTTTGCCAATACAATCCAACTTAATAATATCAAGGAGAGGGTGAAACCAGATGAAATTCAACGAAATCAAATTTGATAGCAAACAACGGTCATAATGAAGCTCTATATGATCGGAAAATTGAAATTCTTCTACAAAAGTATCGATCATAAGCTGGGGTGGTGGAGAGGAAGAAGAGGGCGAGAAAATATGAAAGATTGGAGTCCAATACATAACCTGCTCTGATACCAATTAATATTTTATACGTCAATACCACACAAGAGGGGGTGATTTGTGTGGTGTCTAATTTTTCGCGTGCACAGATTATAGAAGGACTTGGTTCTTTTATGTGTTCCAACTACTACTGTTGCGGAATAATAAGTACAAAAAATAAAGAACACAGAGAGTTTTACGTGAAAAACACCTGGCTCAAAAGGTGAAAAAACCACAACCTACTTCCCAACAAGATTTTTTCAAACTCTCCACTAAATCACTGAGCCAAAAACTGCATTTACAAAACACTTTTGTAAGCCTACGATTAACTCTAATCCCGTTGTGGCAATCAGCCTCTAACTGTTGCGACAACTTCAAGTTAACTCTAACTTGAATACTTTGAGTACCTATTACAATTGCATCTAGATAAAGTTGAAAGGTACAATATGAAAACACCTACTATAATTGAACTAAAATAAAAGACAGACACTTGAAGCTCGTTGTTCTATCTGGTTCATGTAGCTTCAGGTTCGCACACTTGAATCACACACGAACTACTTGCAAAATGCCTTGCTATTTTGCTCTCAATTCACGTTTCACTTCTACTTTTGTGTGTCCCCTGTAGAATGAGAACATCCTGCGATTTATAGAGTTAGTAGAGTAGAAAATAACTAGAGTTCTAATGCTACTTTTCCTTGGTGGAAGAGTTCTAGTTGATCTCAACCTCTAACTCCTCACTTATCTTGGATAGTGTTCTTTTTGATTAAGGAGTCCTTCTCCTTATCAATTTTTCCTTATCAATTATGCAACCTTTTTCGATCAGGAGATATTAATTCGACCAAGTTAAGCTTATCTCATTCACGTGCATCCCACATACTCGATTCTGCCCGTGTCTATGCACACAAGGGATGGACCTGAGGGATGGACCTGGTTCATGCCTAAGCTTCCTTTGTCAATCTTCAAAACTAACCTTCACTTAGGCCAACAAATTCCCCTTTTTTTATGATGACAAACTCTATGCTTCCATAAGCTTAGGGCCTGTTTTAACTTAGCTCAACATCAACACAATATTAGAAATATTTTTTCTTTTTATCACTTATCATCAAGGACCAGGTAAATTAGGTTATACACATCACTGTTCAAAGTGTAAAGCACAACCTTTTTCCCCATTTTGGCATCATTGAAAAGTTGCATAAAAAATGTGAGATAACCAGATTTTAAAACTTACTCATGGCCACTGGGGCTACTTCAAATGTAATCATGGATTAATCATCATAGATCAAGCTAAGAATTTTAACCATCAAAGAAATATAAACAAATAGTTAGAGCAAAAACAGTGAATTTTATTGATGATTGATACGATTCTTCCATAAAGTATAAAAAGAATAAAAATACTGAAAACATGAGCAAACAAAACATCCCAACCACTCTGGTACAATAATAAGCCAATCATTCCCCTATACAACTTTTGATCAACAAATGAACCAGGTTCATCTATATCCAACTTTGTAGTTGTTGCAATAGGAGTGTCAATTTCTTTGGAATCTTCCATTTTAAACCTTTTAAGCAACTCTTTTACATACTTCTGCTGATGGATCATAGTTCCATTTGAATTTTGTTTAATTTGTAAGCCTAAAAAGAAATTAATCTCTCCCATCATGCTCATTTCAAATTCACTCCCCATTAGTTTAGCAAATTCTTTACTTAACTTATCAGTAGTTGCTCCAAAAATTATATAATCAACATATATCTGAACTACCAAGAGATCTTTACCTTTTTTCTTTCAAGAACAAAGTATTGTTAATTTTACCTCTCTTGTAGTCATGCTCAAGCAAAAACTTTGATAATCTTTCATACCATGATCTTGGCGCCTGCTTGAGCCCATAAAGTGCTTTGTCAAGTTTGTACACATGATTAGGACTCTCCTTGCTTTCAAACCCTGGAGGTTGCTTGACAAACACTTTCTCCTTTAGATAGCTATTGAGGAAGGCACTCTTGACATCCATCTGGTGGAGGCTGAATTCCATGTAAGCAGCAAAGGCTATGAGGAGTCTTATTGCTTCCAACCTTGCAAGTAGAGCAAAGGTTTCATCATAGTCTATGCCCTCCTCTTGGCTATATCCTTGAACCACCAATCTTGCCTTGTTCCTTGTAACAGTTCCATCTTCATCAAGTTTATTTCTGAAGACCCATTTTGTACCAATTACTGATCTGTCCAAGGGTCTTGGCACCAGATGCCAAACTTGACTCCTTTCAAATTGGTTGAGTTCATCTTGCATTGTATTTACCCAGTCTGCATCCTGCAAAGCCTTATCAATATTTTTAGGTTCAATAAGAGATAAGAAAGCATCAAAAGCACAAAGATTCTTTAATGAAGATCTGGTTTTGATTCCAGAGGTTAGATCAGTGATGATGTTCTCAATAGGATGAGAACTTTGATATCTGTAAGGTTTCATAACCAACTGGTTACCCCTTGATGTTCCCTCAATGTTTTATTGTTGTGGAACAGGTTCAGGTATAGGTTCCACTGAAGTTTGAGAATTGTTTTGTTCTATTCCCCTTGTCATGTTGCCAGGGATAGATAAACCTATTCCATCACCTGTTCCTTCCTCCAGAGATGCTTCAGTCTGGGCTGTGGTTTCATTTAAGTGTTTAACCAGCCCAATTGCTTCATCATCATGTTCCTGTCTCTCAGAAAGAATGTTAGTTTCATCAAAAATCACATGTACACTTTCTTCAACACACATAGTTCTTTTGTTATAAACTTTATAAGCTTTGCTATGTGAAGAATATCCCAAGAATACTCCCTCATCACTTCTAGGATCAAACTTGCCTATGGAGTCTTTACCATTGTTGTGCACAAAGCACTTGCATCCAAATGCCCTAAGATGGGATATATTTGGTTTTCTCCCTTTAAGTAACTCATAGGGAGTTTTATCAACAAGAGGTCTAGTCATGCACCTATTTATGATGTAGCATGCAGTATTTACAGCTTCTGCCCAGAAGCTATGGGGCAGTTTACTAGAAAGAAGCATAGTCCTAGCCATATCTTCAAGAGTCTTATTCTTTCTTTCAACTACTCCATATTGTTGTGGAGTTTTAGGGGCAGAAAAATTATGATCTATGCCATGCACATCACAAAATTCAACAAATTTATCATTTTCAAATTCAATACCATGATCAGACCTAATTGATGCAAGTTGATTTCCTAATTGTTTCTGAGTTTTTCTAACAAAGAAAGTGAACATGTCAAATGCTTCATCTTTAGATGTTAAAAACAGTGTCCGGCTAAATCTAGAATAATCATCAACAAGCACCATCACATATCTCTTACCACCTCTACTTAATGTTCTCATTGGACCACAGAGATCCATATGAACCAGTTCCATCGTTCTGGTGGTACTTACCACTTTCTTGCATTTAAAAGAGGATCTTACCTGCTTCTCCCTTGCACAAGCCTCACAAACTTTGTCTTCCTTGAACTTAATCTTAGGAAGTCCTATCACCAAGTCTTTGGAGACTAATTTGTTGAGTTGACTTAGACTTGCATGTCCAAGCCTCTTATGCCAAAGGAGGGGATCACTATCCAGCACACTTAAGCAAGTTAGTTCATTCTCTGAGAGTGTGGATAGATCTATAATATATATATTATTCACTCTTTTACCCTGCAAATTATTCACTCTTTTACCCTGCAAAATAATCTTGTCAGTGATAAGATTTATCACAAAACATTTAGTAGAGGTGAATGCTACCAAGTTACCTCTATCACACAATTGTGACATACTGATTAGGCTATACTTCAAGCCGTCTATCAAGTAGACATTCTCAATGGAATGAGAGTCACCGTTACCTACCTTACCAACCCCAATGATTTCACCTTTCTTTCCATTTCCAAAGGAGATATTTCCTCCTTTGAGGTCCTCAAGTGAAAGGAACTGGTCCTTGCTTCCTGTCATATGCTTTGAGCAGCCACTGTCCATGTACCATATTTGGCTGCTCCCCTTCACTTGAATCTACAAAAGGAAATCAGGGGTTAGTCTTAGGAACCCAAACTAGTTTGGGTCCCTTTCTATAAGCAAAAGGATGAATTAAATTCTTTTTAGCCCAACTTGGTAACCAATTCTTCCCTTGAACAAAATTTTTGTTCTTTTGACTGGCCCTTTCTTTTGCGTTACATTCACTTTTATAGTGACCAGTCTTACCACAGTGAGTACAAATCTTGTTCTCAAGAAGAGTGAGGTACTTTATTTTAGGATCCCACTTAGGTAGCTGATTCCCAAAGCCAAGTCCTCTTCTATTGCTACTGTGATATTCCTGTAGCCATGACAAAGCATCGGAGGACCTGTTCCATTTACAAGTTTTGTCTAGTTCATGATTGACCTTGCCTAGATCCTTTGCCAAAATTCTTACCTGCTCATCCTTCTTATACAACTCATCTTTTAGTTTACCTACATTTTCTTCTAGAGTGAGTTGTGTGCAATCAGCTGTCTTCTTACTTGTTCCTAATTTCAGTTTTAGGTTTTCAAATCTAAGTTCTAGGACATTTGATTCAAATGCATAAACCTGGTTCTTTAGTGCAGTATTTTTACTTACAGTCTCACTAACTCTAAGTTCCAGGTTCTTATACTTTGCTTTTAAGATCACACATTCTTAGACAGCTATTTCTTTTCATTGTTTATATCCCTAGATTCATCAATGAAATCTAGAAGTAATTCAGAGAGTTTTTCTTTAGACAAAAACTTAATCTTGTCTTTGAGATGAATTATACTTACCTCAGATTCCTCAGGAGATTCCCCATCTGATTCTCCAATTGCCATAAGTGCTTGTTCATATCCATCTTCACCATCTAATTCCTCATCTGAACTTTCTCCCCAAGCAGCAACCATAGCCTTTGTTGATCCTTTGTTCTTCTTGGGATGAACCTATTCCTTATTCATGTTCCTTCGTTCAGATCTTTCCTTCTTCCATTCAATTTCCCATTGAGGGCAGTTCTTGATGTAATGATCAGTCTTCACACACTTGTAGCAGCCCTCATTGGTCGTTTTTTCAGGAACCCTTGCTTTGCTGTAATTTCCACCTCTTGAAGAACATTTTCCTCTCATAAGGTATTTCTTGAAGTCCATGGTGATCATAGCCATTTCATTTTCCTTCAGATCAGCACCTTCAGTGATTCTGAGTGCCAGGCTCCTTTCCTTCTTGGGCACATCCATCTTCATGGTCTGCCTTCTAAGTTCATACGCAGTGAGATTTCCAATCAGCTCATCCAGTTTAAGAGTTGCAATGTTCTTAGATTCCTGAATTGCAGTGATTTTGCTTTCCCAAGAAACTAGTAGAACCTTAGTTAGAATCTTCTCAACTTTGTCTTCTTCAAGAAGAGTCCTTCCAAGAGACTTCAGTTCATTAGTCAGTGTGGTGAACCTTGTATACATCTCTTGGATAGTCTCTCCTTCCTTCATAGAGAAATTCTCATATTGAGAATATAGTAAAGTACCTTTGGACCTCTTCACCTGAGCAGTTCCTTCATGAGCCCCTTGCAAGGTGTCCCAAATTTTCTTAGCAGTAGTACAACTTTGAATTCTGCTGTACTCGTCTGGACCAAGTCTACACACAAGTCATTTCTTGGCCTTAGCATTCTTCTTCCACTTTCTCAAGTCGTCAGCAGTGCAGTCAGCTCTTGTTTTTGGCACCTCTTCTTCTTCGGCATTTATCTTCATGGTAGCCAATGGCCCATCTGTGACAATGACCCATAGCTCATAGTCTTCTCTTATGATGTGATCTCTCATCCTGTTTTTCCACCAAGAGTAATACCGGCCGTTGAAGAGTGGTGGCCTAGCAGTGGATTGCCCTTCCCAATTTCCAGATGGTGCACTCATCTTGATCTTCTCCTAAGGTGTTAGCCTCTTCAAGGATAACCTGCTCTGATACCAATTAATATTTTATACGTCAATACCACACAAGAGGGGGTGATTTGTGTGGTGTCTAATTTTTCGCGTGCACAGATTATAGAAGGACATGGTTCTTCTATGTGTTCCAACTACTACTGTTGCGGAATAATAAGTACAGAAAATAAAGAACGCAGAGATTTTTACGTGGAAAACACATGGCTCAAAAGGTGAAAAAAATACGGCCTACTTCCCAGTAGGATTTTTCCAAACTCTCCAATAAATCACTGAGCCAAAAACTGCATTTACAAAACACTTTTATAAACCTAGGATTAACTCTAATCCCGTTGTGGCAACCAGCCTCTAACTGCTGTGACAACTTCAAGTTAACTCTAATTTGAATACTTTGAGTACCTATTACAATTGTCTCTATATAAAGCTGAAAGGTACAATATGAAAACACCTACTATAATTGAACTAGAATAAAAGACAGACACTTGAAGCTGGTTCTTCTATCTGGTTCATGTATCTTCAGGTTCACACACTTGAATCACACACGAACTGCTTGCAAAATACCTTGTTATTTTGCTCTCAATTCACGTTTAACTTCTACTTTTGTGCGTCCCCTATAGAATGAGAACATCCTGCGATTTATAGAGTTAGTAGAGTAGAAAACAACTAGAGTTCTAATGCTACTCCTCCTTGGTGGAAGAGTTCTAGTTGATCTCAACCTCTAACTCCTCCCTTATCTTGGATAGTGTTCTCTTTGATTAAGGAGTCATTCTCCTTATCAATTATGCAACTCTTTTCGATCAGGAGATATTAATTCGACCAAGTTAAGCTTATCTCCTTCACGTGCATCCCACATACTCGATTATGCCCGTGTTTATGCACACAGGGGATGGACCTGAGGGATGGACCTGGTTCATGCCTGAACTTCCTTTGTCAATTTTTAAAACTAACCTTCACTTAGGCCAACAAGTAGTAATTTGCATATAAAATTTTAATTAAGTAATAACCTCTCTAACAAGGATATGTAAGTTTATAATGTAATATAGATAGGTAAATATTCTTTATTTCAAAATGTGGAATTTAGTAGGCAAATGTTAGTAGAACTCATTCTTGTCTGAATTTGAATATGCTAATGTTAATAGAACTAATCAAACTGCGTTAAAAAATGATGTATCAATCATTCCATTAATCATATCTCAACTTAAATTAGCCTAAATAGCCATCCACTTAACCGTTTAAATAAAAAGTAGCAGGTGAATATATGATATATTATATATGTATAATTCATATATAATATCTGTATAATCATATACTATAACCTATGTATATCGGTTAGAAAATAATAAATTTGACTGACTGGACTATTTAGGTAAAATCCCTAAAACTCTAGTCGACAAACCAACCAGAGAGAGGTAGCACTCTGATCCAGATTACATTACAGCGAGATTGCGCATTAGCCTTAGCCCAAAGTCTTTCGGTAACGTTTGGTCGTGAAAAACTTTAACACCCGATTTTGCAATTGGACTGGGAATCCAAAAATTCAAAATCTGGGCTGTAAAATCGGGTTAGTTTCTGACTAGCTAGCTGTGGTTTAATTGGCACGGGGATTAATCAGGGATCTTCCAACCCGCAGGTTGTACACAGTCTGTTCGACTATTTGATTCAAAGAGATTTCAGATTTTCATATATCTTTCAATCGCTCTTTGTCCATTCGTATTTAATAAAAATCTGTCAGTGGGTTCACTTAACCGCATTCAGAGTCCTTATTTTCTGCCTTATTATCATTTTGTGTTGCCTTTGAAGTTTGAGAAAGATGCTTATAAAACGTATCCTGTCATCTTCTATTTCTTCTTCATATGGCTTTTCATCGTTGTCCACCTCCTCGAATTTGTTAAAAAGCGGAAGCATTTTGAAGCAAGCAAGGACATTTTCAGATGCTGATATTATTGAGTATTCCAAGCTGACACACGACGCCAATCCATTGCATTTTGATGCTGAATGCGCCAAAAATGCTGGTTTTAGTGACCGCCTTGTTCCTGGGATGCTTGTCGCTTCCTTATTTCCTAGGATTATTGCTGCTCATTTTGTAAGTTTTACATTCCTCAATCCTGTCCCGTTGCTTCTCTTAAGAACTTAAAAACTTTATGACATTGTAAAAGACACTATTTGGTTAGTTAAGTAAAAGTCCAAATACATGTAGCTTGTATGGTAACAATGGATTAGTTACCTGAAAATGATGGTTAAATAATATGATACAACAATTAAACTACACGTTAGTGTATCTAATTTAAATCCAAAACTTTGTTAATACTTAGCCAAGACTTTAATATTCATAGAATGGTAGGATAAATAGGTTTTAAACACTATAAGGTTAATTAAAAGTCAAGTAGAAGTTAAAGTTTTAGTTGTTCATGTCGAAAAGAAGGTACACACAACCTACTATAATTAGTTAACCTACACCGATAGCTTAACAGATCCTTAAACTTTTTTGTTATATACTTAAGAGTAAATATGATGATATATTTCTTAAAGTAGCTAAATATGCAACATTGTTGAATGGCGAAGGTACTATGTAGATCTGGTTTTAAATTGGAAAATTCTTTAGTGTAACTCTAACTATTGTTGTTTGGTAATTTCTCCAGCCAGGAGCTGTGTATGTTTCACAAACCTTGCACTTCAAATTACCTGTTTATATTGGAGATGAGATCATTGCTGAGGTACAAGCATCAAGCATTAGACAAATGAAAAACAAGCATATGTAAGTACCTCTTGGCTGAAGATTTATAGTTCGATACCATATTTTGTGGCTCCTAATTGCATTGCTCTCTATGGTCCAGCGCAAAACTGTCAACAAAATGTTTCAAATGTGATGGTCCTCTAGTAATTGATGGTGAGGCAACAGCAATTTTACCATCTCTGGTAATGGAACCAACTCACTTGGCAAGTACTTCCAGCTAATCGGAAAAACCTTTGCTTGTCAGTTAAAGCACCTGAAGTTGCACGAGATTCTCTTAAAATCCTAGCAGCCTGCATAGTTGTCTGCTTATTATTAAGAAATACATAGGGAATGTCCCTCAGTTAATTGCAACCCTGGATGGTAGAATTCGATGTCATTCAGTCCAGAGCCTTTAGGTTGAGTCACAAGTTAGCATTGTTCTGAGCCTTTAGGTTAAGTCACCAGTTAGCATTGTTCTTGATCACACATTAAAAAGTCACTTTTGATTGTGGTACTTGGTCACAAACGCAGTCCTTGTCCTTTGAGCATGAAAGCGATTGAGCTGTAAAATCTTATACTATCTATTATGTTTTATTTCACCTTCCTTTCTAGTTTACTCCGAAAAATTACTTATATTTCTATAATTGTAAGCTTCTAACTTTAAAACTTTTCATTTACCTTTAATGACAAGCTATTATAGCTTACAGAAATGTCGTGAAACATCACTTTATAAAATGAAGTAAAGAGAGTATTGGATTTTTGTTCTTTTCTGTGGGAAATTTTGGTAATGCCCTAAAGAAACTTTATTGTGCAGAGTAAGAACACACTATTTTGAGATTTGTTCACTTTCACCAAAAGAACAGGGAAAAAAGATAGAGATTGCTATTTGAAGAAATGAAGTAGACGGGAAAGGAGATGAACACAAATATGAACGAAAAATAATTTACTTGCATGGGGTTGCATAACCAATATCAAATTGTCAACTGTTAAATTAACCTGATTTAATGTAAAAACCCGGAGGAAGTAAATTTCACCCCACACGAGCCCTTAATGCAATGCACTAGCACAAAGTGCCTTGGTAAGACTGTCAATCATACACAACAGAACTTTGCAAAGTGGCCTGGTCAAAGAAACAAGTAAAACCAAAGAAGAAAACCATGATAAACTCAAGAGACGACAGTGAATAACTGAAAAGTTTATTCATCCTAAAGTGAAGAAGTTTACAGCTAATCCTAGCAAACAATGTACTTTTTAATATGAGCTTATGACAACCAGAAACTGAACGCCAGCTTAAATTCAAATGGTCTTATCTTTTAATCCTTCGAGCATTGTCAACACTAATCTCTGCCATAACAGGGCACATATAAGTAACTGAACATTGCCCAAAGTTCCTAACTACTGCTGTATAATCATAGATTACATAGGAAGTCCTTGTGGAGGAGCAAATGCAGGTGCTTTAGGCGTGTGCTTGTCCACGACAATGGCTTGTGTAGTGAGTACAACTCCTGCAACTGAAGCTGCATTCTGCAAGGCACATCTTGTTACCATGGCTGGATCAATGACACCAGCTTCTACTAAGTTCTCATACTTGTCGGTCATTGCATTGTAACCCATCTTCCATTTGCTTGCCTTTATCTTCTCCACAACTACTTCCCCTTCAACCCCAGCATTTTGGGCTATCAAAGATGCCGGAGCTACTAATGCCTGCATGCACAAATAAAAATATTTTTTTTAAAAAATATGTATTGCTTTTCGTAAGAGATTCATCCAAATGCACACTGTTCAATAAGCATTCACTAGTTACAATCTTTTCCTTTCTCACATGGATTTTGTCCAATAAGAAATCATAATAAAGGACAACAAAATGCTAAAAGAATAAATAAATAAAAAAACAGAGTAAGCTCCTGTATATGCAGGAAGTGCTCTGCACAGTTATGTCTAATTGGATGTTATCCTGTGTCGTCAGTGCTTTCCCGTCCCTAAATCCAAATTGATACCACCCGAACTGATCATCTAGTACTATCACTGTATGTTCCCAATTAGATTGTGTCCAAGATAAATGCTCAGCCCCTAATACTTTGCAAGTTCTTGATCCTCCAGAGGATAATGAGTCGGTTGGCTCTTAGTATACCCTCCCAGTGTTAGCGATATAGCACAACTCCATTTTGCTATAGAAGGGTTGCTAGTGCCTACCAAGTCAAGTGACACTATTCAGCTGATTCTCTAGCTCAGATATCGAACAGATTATGACTTGGAAGTTCTAGAATACAGTTATTAGCTTACCAGTCAATTATATTGGGAACGGTTACATTGCCATAAAAGACTAAACCAAGGTGCCATAATAATATACTAGGTACCCGCAACTTCAACTTCAATACATACCCACAAAAATAGAATGAATAAAATGAAAGATTTCTTAATAGGAGTAAATTGAACATAATTTACCTTCTGCACAATGTCAGCCCCCAACTTCTCATCTGGATCTTCAAGATTGTCCTTAATGGCAGGGACATAAGTTGATAGATGAACCAAAGCAGCACCACCACCAGGTACAATTCCCTCTTCAATTGCAGCAAAAGTTGCATGTTTCGCATCCTCAATTCGAAGCTTGCGGTCCTCGAGCTCAGCTTCTGTTGCAGCTCCAACCTTTATGACAGCAACACCTCCAGACAACTTGGCAATTCTCTCAGCAAGTTTTTCTGAGTCAGATATTGAATCGGTCATGTCCAACTCCTTCTTAAGCTGAGAAATCCTAGTCTGTATCTCGTCCTTTGACGCATCATCAGCAAGAATGGTTGTTGAGTCCTTGGAGATGGTCACCTTTCTAGCAAAACCTAGTGCTTCAACTGGGGTATTTTCAACAAGCATACCCAATTCAGTAGCCTGGTACTCTGCTCCTGAAAATATACACAAGCAGCACGTTAGAAATTGTTTCTACTTAAAACAGAATTGCTAAATAAGCTGAGAGGAAAATCGTATAAATCCAAGGATAGGGAAATTAAGCATTATCTAAGAATTGTGTTGGCTAAACTTCCCACCAGTATCAGCTACAACTTCCTCCTTTCCTCATCACACACACATTCGACATGGAAAAGAAAAAAAACAAGGGAGGAAAAGATACTATAGTGCCTTCATTTATCTAGTTCAAGAATCTTTTTGAAGACAATTATCTAGTTCAAGATTATGCCTGACAAAACACAAACAGCTGTGAAACTAGTTTACTCTAACAAATTTGTGGGAAGTGGTACAATTAAGTCAAGCAAGTTGGACTACCTGTTACAATGGCAATATCTTGGAGAAGAGCTTTCCTCCTTTGCCCAAAACCAGGTGCTCTGATGGCAGCAACATTCAGTACACCTCGCAGCTTGTTCACAACAAGAGTAGCCAAAGCTTCTCCAGTTAAGTCTCCAGCTATAATGAGCAGAGGGGCTCGTAATTCAGTTGACTTCTCCAAGAGGGGCATAATATCCTTGATTGCTGAAATCTCCTGATCTGTAACCAGCACTCTAGCATTCTCAAATTCTACAATTAATTTCTCCTGGTTGGTCATGAATTGTGGGGAGATATATCCCTTATCAATCTGCAAAAAGACAGAGCAAAGTATTAGTTAGAGTTAGACATATATTTGATAACCCTCATTCAACTCAGACCCCACGTCATCTAAACCTAGGATCTACCACTGATTACAGGTGAACTACCAACGATATAGAAAAAACAGTAGAGAACACATTCTCATCTAAGTAGGTAAATACCTCCATTCCCTCTTCAACATGAACAGTTGTTTCAAAGGAAGAGGATGACTCGATTGTTAGAACACCATCAGGACCAACTTTATCAATTGCATCAGCAATCATGGTTCCAATGTCATCATCATTTCCAGCAGAGATAGAAGCAATAGCTGGTGGGAAGACAATTGTTTTCAAATTGTTAATTGCCATTCATTATAGCAAGTTTATAGGCCGGAGTTAACAGCAAAAGCAGTAAGATTAATTTACCTTTGATGTCATCACGACCTTTAACAGGCCTAGCCCTTCTTTCTAGCATTTCAATCAAAATGTTTACAGTTTTGTCGATACCCTTCTTCAAAGACACTGGATTTGCACCAGATGTAACACTTAATAGACCACGCTTAATGATTTCCCTGGCAAGAACTGATGCAGTTGTTGTCCCATCACCAGCAGAATCATTTGTTAGGCTTGCAACCTTCACCATAATAAATTTGGAAGCATCAAATACACAAATCCAGGAATACAATAAATATGACAATTGTTCTTAAACTGTCTGTCTGTAGAACAATTAACCAAATTCAGAACAGTTTTAACAACGATCTTGAAGTACCCCCCAATGGAAGAAAATGACCAACCTCTCTGATAAGGGCGGCACCTGCATTTTCCATAGCATCAGGTAGCTCTATGGCTCGAGCAATCGTGACTCCATCATTAACCACCTTCGGGGTATCATAGTCATCTAAAACCACATTCCTCCCTATAGGAAAGTAAACAGATGATCATGAGTTAAAATGCACTAATTGCAGAACTGCTGGAGGAGACACATATAACATTGATACATCTGTTAAATGTCTTATGTTTAAAGACTTATCGTCCACATGTATGGTCATCAATTCTCTACTTCAGTTCACTCCCTCCCTTAAGCACACCACATAATAGTCAACTAGATACGCTAAAAGTACTACGAGACAGAATAAATCTATAGCTCTAGTTGTGGGGATGTTACAAAGAATCCAACAAATAATCAGGTCGGACTTATTATCTGCCTCAATCATATATAGCTCGCTATGAAATGAAAGAAATGGCTCATAGAGAGAAAGTAAAAGAACTTAAGTTATCATATTGGGTTTCAAACCATAAGATATCAAAATATGAACTACACTTAAATCCCAAGTTAATTGGGTGATTATATGAAACTCATCTTAGTTTGACTACTTTAACTCTTGTCATCAAATTGCTGGCAAGACAAAAACTTTCTCCGACCTTAGAACCGGGTTAGTTTGCAGATGTGGTTGGTTCAAACTTCAAAACTTCCAACCTCCATAAAAACAATACTACTAAAAAGGAAAGCTTAAATTGATCTGCAAGACAAAGATGAAGCAGAGGGAACATACCCTTAGGACCAAGAGTGAGACCAACAACATCAACGAGCTTATCAATACCAGCCTGAAGGGCACTTCTTGATTTCTGGTCATATGCGATTTCTTTAGCATTTGCCCTTACTATTAACCGACTCTTTGAAGCCTTGTTATTGTGGAACTTCTGCCCCTGCAATTGGTTCACCCTTCTACCCTTCAAACCCACCTGCATTGACACCCCCAATAGACCAACAAAACAGATAAAAACCACAACTTTAAACAGATAAAAGCAGATCACAACTAAGAAGATAATAAAGATCACAACTCTAAGCAAATAATTAAAGATCCCAACAAACAATATAATATAAAAGACCCAAGTGAGGAAACGAAGTTAAAAATGCACCTGTTTAGATGAAGAGGATATGATAGAGGCAGTGGAGATCGCATTTGCAGATGCCATTATCAGAAGAAAGAGTATAGTGAAGAGGGTTTAAGCAGCCAGCTGCAATGAAAGCCTTTTTGCTCGGAGTAACTGTAAGGGCGAGGTAGGTGGGTTTTGGAGGGAGCAGTAAAGGTTAGGTGAAGTATTCGAAAAAGCTAATTACACAAGCATTCTAAAGTTAGAACCTTTACACAATGAATGAAGTAATTTAAAAAGAAGAGTTTAAGTTATAGAGTATTTTTTACAATATCAAATCGTCTTTGCATATAGTAAGTAGCTAAACTATTTTATTTTTAAGACTATAAATTTTATATTTTCAAGAGACTTAACTTGTAAAAATCTATATTTTATACAGCGATTTTTTGCTTTGCTTTTTTCAGAAGATTGTCGTGAAAAACGTGCGTCAATTTGGATTCGGGCTGTTTACCTACTACTACTATTTCATTGCATTTCCTTTTTATTGCCATGTCACAAATCATTATAATCCCGTCGTGGCCCTCTGTTAATTGTCTGTTTCTCTTTCTCGACTTGTGTGATGGTTGCTTCGATTTTCTCTTCTCAGCATGTGATTTCTGTAAAATTTTAATGCTCTCCGGTTGCACGAAAATCTCAACAATATGGAATATTTAATAATTACTTTTAATCCTGTTTAATAAAAAAGTATAATTTTCGTCTAAACTATTAAATTTATGTAGTAATGGGTTAAATCTATTTAATGATAATAACTCTAGATGCGAATTTTGAGAACGTGTGTGAGATGGGACAGATCCAGTGAAGGTGTAACTAGCAATAAATAACAATAAATGACATCAAAGTAAATAGAATGAATGATTCACCCAATAAATAATGAGTCAGACGAATGTTCCTCCTTACAATGATGAATGACAGATAACTTCAAGATTTGTTCGAACTATTCTCGGATTCGGTGGAAAAGTGTGAAATAATATGGGCAAGAATCTTGATAAAAAGGTAGTTTTTGTATCTTTACGAGAGAGAATCTTTCGATAAAGTCTACTCTTATCACCATGAATATTACCTGCCCTTTTCCCTTCCCTTTTTCCCTATTTATTTGAGACATGTCTCTAACAAATCCTAATAGTACAAGTGCAGAGAATATTCACTAGAATGTTCTCTTTAATATCCTATTTCAAAAACTAGTTGTTGTTGTTCTGCCAACGGTGCTTGACCTCGGCCATTGTTGCCATCTTTACCACGAACCTCGTTGTTCCCTAGCCGACCTCGGTTGATTCTTTCCGTAATGCTGCATTACCCTAAATATTTTAGGACAGATTTTGACCTATACAGTTAGTCCTTCCGCTTATTGAGGCCGGCCTCAGGCGGGCTCAATGAGCGGATATTGTGTAACGTGATCAAAGCATTTAGACGGTATGAACAAGTCGTGATGATTGGGGCGAGTTGGCAGCGTGTCACTTTGTGAGCCGCACTTTCTAGGTCATATGTCCCACGAATCAGGATGACGTCATGGCGACATGCATCATTGTGACGCAATTTCCTCATACGTTGCTTCATTTCGTGCGCGCCTTCTTATTGAATATGTCGCTTCGGTTACAGTGCCAGGTAATGATGGATTAATTCCTTAGTTTTGATGCCTGAATTTTTATAAATAGGGGTGTGTGGGTAATGTTCCAATCTTTACGAAACCTCTTGCATCCAAAAAACTATGTATCTTCTTCTTCTTCCATTGTTTGAAATTTCTTACTAGTTTTAGTGATTCTCGCTGCTTCTAACATTTCCTTGCTCGAACATCTTTCCTTAATCAACATGACTAATGTGTTCTCTGTTTCTGGTATGGCAATTGATCATGTCCCTTTGGCAGTGCTTATACCCCTTCACGTTGATAGAGTTTCTGTCGCCATAGAGGAAGAAAACTTTCCTACGGTGGAGGAAATAATCCCTCGTAGTGAGAAAGTTAGGTCCGATTTCTCGAAGGCAACTAAAGGTGAGCTTGAAATTTCGGAGTAGCAATGGGAGAGGCCAATCTGAGCTTAGGACAAAATTCAATATCCCTGCCCACATCGATCTGATCCCAGCAGGGCGCGACGTGGTGCAAATCCACCGTCCCAGATATTGCACGTTTTACGCGTATCCTTTCTAGGTCGGCTATACTCTCCCCCTTCTCCCATTGGCAGAGGAATTTTACCGCTATTACGGTGTCTGCCCGGCCCAACTCTCTCCGTACATTTACAAGCTTATTAGGATGCTCTCAAAATTTGCCGAGTTGGCCGAAGTCGAGGTCACACTGCACCATCTGGTACATCTCTTCGCCCCTAGCTTTTATAGGGGGCGATGTTGCATCTTCACCACCGAGAAGGTAAATGCTTGGTGGTGAAGATGGACGATAAAGCAAATCGTCAGTTCTGGCTCAACTACTTCTTCGTCAGAACCGGGGACGTGGTAGCCAATGCGGACGGCTTTTCTGAGACCTGGAATCGCGCTCGTAAATGCCTCTATTTTGTGAAAGGTATTTGATTTGTTTGTTTCTAGTCGTAGGTTCTAACATTTTCTGTTCCATGTACAGCTAAAGTCGCGCCTCCTCCTTTGGTCGAGGACATTTTTGACTGGGTTGGCCGAATTCTACCTCACTCGGTAGGGATTCGTGAGTGGTCGGGCTTTCTCAAGAGGTTCGGGCTTGCTTCTTATTTGGCCGGTGAGTTCGTCTATTATTTTTAGTTATCCTTTGACCACATGGTTGCTTGCACGCTACAGTTCATTATTGGTGGTGACGAAACTTATTCTTTTTCAGTTCGAGGGTCTTCGAGGAGGCCGAGGGCTCCTCCTCCTGCGTTTCGCAAGAGGAAAGTTGCTTCTTCTTTGGAGTGCGTTCCTACTGTGACTGAGGCTAGTCCTGCTCGGTCATCTGCCTCTGTTCGTTCTTCTGCTACGACCAGGCCTACTCATTCGTCGACCATACCTACTTCTGCTTCCGTACCGTCTTATTATGTGTCCGCGAATATATGGACAGCGGAGTTTCCGACTTCTCCTTTGCTTTATCTAGTGGACGAGGACGAGGAATTGTCGCCGAGTGGTGGTAATTTGGTTCCCCGCAAGAGAAGATCGGTGGACATCGGCGAAGGGGTTGTTCGAGCGGTGGATTCAGTGACGGGCGATTTTGTCATCCGAGAAATGGCGACCATAGAGCTTGAAGATGATGCTGAGTTATCGCCTGTAGTTCCGCCATCGACTAAAGCCACAGAGGTTATGTCTCTTCCTGAAACCATGATGGAATCTGAAAGGTCGTCGGCGAAAGTCCCTGATAATCTGCGGCGGGATGAGCCATCGGCTTCGCGACTGGCCGAGGATCCTTCTTCGATGGCCGACATAAAAGGAAAGTGCGTAGCCAAGGATGGTTACGAGACGGGCTCTGATGTGGATGCCGATGAGGTAAGGATGATGGGGGAGGGATTTACCCGACTCGAAGTAAGGTTGGAGGGGTCCACGCGGACTATTACGATCCCTATGGATCGAGATTTATTGGTCAACACGGAGGACATGGTCCCTTCTCATGGTACCCTCTGTTCTGATGTGGAGGGTAAAACCCTCGAAAAGCTGAAGGATGCTACCTTATCTAGGAGCATAGCCGGCCTCGCTCTTAGGGTAAGCTTTTTGATCCCTCTCATTTTTGTTTGTCGAGTTCAAAATTTGTTTCGTTCTTACTCTTCATTTTGTTTTCCTCTTTCTTTCAGACTGTGATTTTGAAGATTGAAAGCGCCCAAAGAGAGGAGAGGCATAAGGCTATTTTTCTGAAGATGGAGAGAAAATACCGCGAGTACCGTGGTAAGTATCGCGAGATTTGTAGGCGGTTTGGCGTAGGTAGCAACTTCCGAGCTCTCAGATACGAGGTGAAGGAAAACGATGATGAGCTGGTGAAGGTCATCAAAAAATACAGTGTTCTTGAGGGGGCGTTAAGGGACAAAGAGAAGGAATTAGAGGTTAGTAGAGGGGTTGAAGCCCAGTGCGGCGATCTTCAAGCCCAGGTGCTCTCGTTGTACGCCGAGATCGAGGAGTGTGAATTCGAAGCCGATGCTTTAAGGGGCAAGGTCGCTGAGAAGACAACGGATCTTGTGAAGGCGGAGTTATCTCGGTCAGGGGCTATGAGGAAGATGGAGGATTTGGAGATCGTTATCCGTGTTCTCCAATCCGAGCGAGAGAATGCCTTGGAGACGGCCAGACTTAAAGAATAGCGGCTTGATGAATGGATTGGAGAATTAGAGAAAGAGGCTTCTGGCCTTTGTGATCGAGTCGCCGCTCTAGAGTCCGAGAAGGCACAATTATTGGCTCGACCATCCTCTTCCTATGTTTCTGATTTCCCTGATGTTTATCGAGTTTTATACGAGGAGTGGATTTACGCCGAGGCCCAGTTGGATATATTCAGATATTTGATGAAGGCGAGAACCATTTCAGAAGCCGTCTTCGAGGATGCTCGTGTTAAGGCACGTGGAGGATGCTCGTGTTAAGGCACATGAAGGATGTTCGTGTTAAGGCATGTGGAGCTCGTGTCGCATGTGGCTACGATCCTGCTACACCGGAGGCCGGTGACGACGAGAAGTATGTGGGCATGGACCGGATTGAAGAGGACGTCTGGTATGAAGATGAGTATCCTGATGGCAATGGTGATGGTGAAGGGGTAGATGACAATGGTCTAGGCGACCAGGCTGATGGTGCGGCTGGGCCAGGCGGCGATTAGTAGCTTTTCTTTTTCTTCTTTTGTGTTGCTACAGACTTGAGCAATTTTTGGTGGGCATATTCTCGAGCCTTTGTAAAATATATTCTAAGTATGAAATACCAGTTTCGTTATTTGTACCTAATCATTTTTTCTTCTGTTTAGGTTTGTATGCTTTTTGATTTTGTTACTTGGTTGCCTTGGTTTTCTTGGTCATAATAATTTAGTTCGATTGGGGTCAAACGAGGTCGAAACAAACTTAGGTTTGATCATGGCCGAGGGCCAGTGGACGTTAGTTCGAACGAGGTCGAACATATCATATGTTTATTTATGGTCGAGGGATGATTAGGTGTTGATTCGAACGAGGTCGAATGTAACCTATACTTAGTTATGACCGAGGGATGATTAGGTGTTGATTCGAACGAGGTCGAATGTAACCTATGCTTAGTTATGGCCAAGGGTCGGTTAGGCGTTAATTCGAACGAGATCGAATGTAACCAATACTTAGTTATGGCTGAGGGCCGATTAGGCGTTAATTTGAACGAGGTCGAATGCAACCTATGCTTAGTTATGGCCGAGGGTCGATTAGGCATTAATTCGAACGAGGTCGAATGTAACCTATGCTTAGTTATGGTCAAGGTCTGGTTAGGTATTAATTCGAACGAGGTCGAATGTAACATATGCTTAGAGAGAATAGAAATAAACTTCATGTATTTGTGCTTTGTTCATACACTTAGAGATATTTACATATTTTTTGGGCGCTGGCTGGCATTTTAGTCCCAGTCCCAGTCTATCTAGCCCTTCATTGGTCGACCTGGAAAAGTATTGAGAGGTCGAGCAATGAACTAGCCGTCCAGTACCTTCGTTTGTGCGTACTTCAATCCTGAAGTGTCCCCTTCATCGCCTCGTTAAAAATATCCTCTAGAAAACCCAATTGGGATAAAACTCAAGTGAGGGGAAAAAGAATACGATTTTGGGGACACTATCTTTTAAAAGTTAAAGTACTTGAGGTGTGTAATATTCCAGTTGTTTGGTAGTCGCTTTCCTTCCATTGTTTCTAGTTGGAATGACCCTTTGTTTGTCATTGCCGTGATTTTGTAGGGGCCGTCCCAGTTTGTTCCTAGTTTGACTTCCCGCGGGGTCTTTGCTTGCTTGTGTTTTGGCTTTGAGCACGTAGTCCCCGGCTTTGAATGGTCTGATCTTTGCCTTTTTTGTTATAATAGCATTCTGCTTGTTGCTTTTGGGTGACCATTCTCACGTAGGCCATATCTCTTTGTCGAGCTCCTGCATTCTCTTTGTCGAGCTCCTGGGTCCACTTTCGCGGGTGTATCTTAGGTTGGGTTCTCCGACCTCGACCGGTATTACCGCATCAGTCCCATAGACTAACGAGTATGGTGTTTCTCCTATGCTCGTCTTTGGCTTTGTTCGGTAGGCCCAGAGTACTTCTGGTAATATTTTCGGCCACAGTCCTTTGGCGTCCTCGAGTTTCTTCTTCATGATGTTCAGTATCGACTTGTTCGAGGATTTTGCTTGCCCGTTGCTCGCGGGGTGGTATGGCGTTGAGAGTATTCATTTGATGTGCCATTTTTCAAAAAACTCAATGACCTTTTTTTCCCGCAAACTAGGGCCTGTTGTCGCAGCTGATCTCTTTGGGGAGACCGAAACGGCATATGATGTTTTTCCATATGAAGGCAATCACTTCATGTTCGCGTATTTGGGAGAATGCTCTTGCTTCTACCCATTTAGAGAAATAGTCAATTAAAACCAAAAGAAATCGTATGTTACCTCGTCCTGCCGGGAGGGGGCCCACGATGTCCATTCCCTTAAAAAAAATCCACGACCTCCTTTTTCATGGTGGGCCAGTAATACCCTGCCCGTATGAGGCATCTGACCAAAGCTCGATTGCCAGAGTGAGCTCCACAGTGGCCTTCGTGTACTTCTTCAAGGATGCACCATGTCTGATTTGGGCCTAAGCATTTCGCCAGAGAGCCGCCATACGTCCTCTTGTATAGGTCGTTATGAATGATGTCGTATCTGGCTGCTTGCATTCACAGTTTCTTGGCCTCTTTTTTTTATCATCGGGGAGTACGCCATCCTGCAAATATTTAACAATACGGTTGCGCTAGTCCCAAGTCAGGTTTATGGTTCTTACCTCGATTTGATCTATCAATAAGTTGAGGAGGTGGACTACATTTCTTTCTCCGATTGTAATGTTTTTGGTGGCTGCAGCTAATTTGGCGAGGCCGTCCGCCTCAGTATTCTGTGCTCGGGAGATCTGGCCGAGTTGACATTCGTCAAACTCGGGTAGCAGCTTGCAGATTTCGGTCTAGTACTTTTGTAACCTTTGCTCCTTGATTTGTAAAGTACCTGTGACTTAGTTGACCGCGAGTTGAGAATCGTAGTGTAGTTTTAGCCGCTTCGCCTTGTATTTGAGTGCTAGTCTTAGTCCTACAATTACGGCCTCATACTCGACCTCGTTGTTAGTCATGTCCGAGCATCTTATGGACTAGCGAATCACTTCGCATGTTGGAACTTCGAGTACGAGTCCCAGCCCAAACCCTGACGCGTTAGACGTGCCATCAGTGTATAGGACCCAGAAGTCTTTTGTTTGAAGAGAAACGTGGACGACTTCTTTTTCGACTTCAGGCATTATTTTTTGCATTGAAGTTGGCAACGAAGTCTACGAGGACCTGTGACTTTATCGCCGTTCGCGGCCGATATGTAATATCGTGCTCGCTCAGTTCGATGGCCCATTTGGCCAACCTGCCCGTTAGCTCGTTTTTATGCAAAATGCTTCTTAAGGGAAAAGTCGTGACGACCGAGATGGGGTGGCATTGGAAATATGGTCTAAGCTTTCATAAAGCTACGACTAAGGCTAGAGCCAGTTTTTCGAGATGGGGGTATCTTGTCTCGACGTCGACTAGTGTTTTGCTAATGTAATAGATGGGGGATTGCGTACCTTTATTTTCTTGGACTAGGACCGTGCTCACAGCTACTTCGGACATGGAGAGATAAACGAGGAGGGGCTGTCCCGGTTCTGGTTTTGAAAGCAACGGTGGCGATGACAAGTACACCTTTAACTCCTTTAGGGCTTAGACGCACTCAGGGGTCCATTGGAGGCTATTCTCCTTTTTGAGTACGCCGAAGAACTTATGGCACATATTGGAGGATCGTGAAATGACCTCGAAAGGGCGGCGATACGGCCAATCAACCTCCGAACCTATTTTTGGTGGTCAAATGCTCTGGTATTCTTTTGATGGCCTTGATTTGATCGAGATTGATCTCGATACCTTGCTGCAACACTAGGAAACCTAAGAATTTTCCTGAGGCCACGCTGAATGCACATTTTTCGGGGTTTGGTTTTATGCCGTATTGCCTGAGTATGCCGAAGGCTTCTCTCAAGTGGTCGATGTGATCTTCTTTCCTTTTGGATTTGACTAACATGTCGTATATGTAGACTTTTATCATTTTACCAAGTTGGTTTTTGAACATCTTCGTCACCAACCTTTGGTAAGTTACCCCCGCATTTTTCAGTCTGAAGGGCATGACCCTGTAACAGTATATCCCCTGGTGGGTGATGAATATGGTTTTTTCCTGGTCATCTTCCTCCATGAGGATCTAATTATAGCCCGGGTAGGCATCCAAGAAGCTTAGTAGCTCGTGCCCGGACGTTGTGTCGATGCGTTGGTCGATATGGGGTAACAGAAATGAATCCTTGGGGAAAGCTTTGTTCAGGTCAGTGAAATCTACGCACATCCGCCATTTGCAGTTCTTCTTTTTCACCATGACAACGTTGGCGACCCATTGGGGTACTTCTACTCCCTGACGGAGCCGTTTTCCAATAATTTTTCCACTTCTTCGTGTACTGCATCATTAATTGCGGAGTTGAACTTACGCCTAACCTTCCTCACCGTGGGGTAGAGTGGATAGACGTTCAATTTGTGCGTGGCGATCTCCTTTGGGATACCTGGCATATCTGTATGGCTAAAAGTAAACAAGTCCGCGTTAGCAGTTAAATATTCACGAAACTTACCCGGTTCCTGAAGTTTGCAGCCGATGTAAGCTTTCTTGTTGTGGTCGTTGTTGTCTAACTGAACGGGGTCGAGGTCCTCTATGGTCGATCCTGCGGCTTCGACCATATCAGGGTCTCTGATAACGTCCTCGCTGTCATCGCATACCGACCTCGATCCTGTTGATTTCTATGCCTCTTTTTCTTTATCCTTTGTTTGTTGGGTGGACGTATAGTCTAAGGCGATGAGGTAGCATTCCTGGGATGTGCGTTGCTCCCCTCGTATACTGAATATTCCCCATGGAGTTGGGAATTTGATGACTTGGTACAAGCTGGAGGGGATAGCTCTCATGGTGTGTATTCATGGTCGCCCTATTATGGCGTTGTATGATGTGTCCTCGTCCATGATGTGGAATGTGGTTTCCAGAGTGACACCACCCGATAGGACGGGAAGTGTGATCTCGCCGGATGTTCGCTCAACTGCATTGTTAAATCCTGTTAGTGTGATGCAGCGCGACACTATCTTATCCTCGAGTTTCATTTGTGCAAGTACTCGAGGATGGATAATGCATGCACCTCTCCCATCATCTACCATAATTCGTCTCACATCGATATCTAAAATTCGTAAAGTGATAACAAGAGCATCATAGTGAGGGAAGGCCAAACTGTCGGTATCTGACTTATCGAAGATGATACTTTCTTCGAGTCCATCATATCGTTCGTGAGTGATAGACCGTTTGAGCTTGTGGGTTGTAGTGAACTTCACGTTGTTGATGGAGGCGTCGCCCCTACCACCAATGATCATGTGGATGGTGCGGGTCGGCAAGGGAAGTTTTGGCGGCCCTTGATGTTATTCACGTCCTCTAGCGAAGTTGGTCCTTCCCCGATCGCTCAACAACCTTTTGAGGTATCCCTGTTGTAGCATGTTTACGACCTCCTCCCTGAGGGAGATGCAATCTTCGGTTTTGTGTCCTCGCTCTTGATGGAACTCGTAGAGGGCATTTGATTTTCTGGTATTTGGGTTTGACCTCATATTTTGTGTCCACTTCACCTTCAGTCTGAGCTTATTTAAGGCATAGACTATCTCTATAGGTGACACATAAAAATTGTGAGCGAATAATAAATGGGGCATACCTCTTTCGTTCCGGTGAATCCCTGTTCTTTTTCGGGGTGGGCCCTCTTCATGGCGGGATGAAGATGCAGCGGTAGTTCTAACATATGGGAGATGTCGTTCCCGATTAGGTCGCGAGGCTGCGAGATCTCTTCTGACATCATTTATTCGATCTTTCATGGATTCTGCTTGCACCGAAGTCAGTCGATGGGTTGGCCCATTGAGGTCATTCTCGTTTGCTTGGACTTCGGCGCAATAAGTATTATGTATTTGTCCCAAGTCGTTGGGGGTACTTCATGAGCCGACTAACTTTCTTATTGCCCTTGAACCATTTCTGCTCAACCCGTTTTGGAAAGCTGCATCGGCCATCCCTTCCGATACATTTGGTAAGGTCAATCTTACTCGGTTGAATCAGGCGATGAAGTCCCTCAATCCCTCTCCCGGTGACTGTTTGATGGCGAATATGTCGTTTACTCTCGCCCCTGCCTTTTTGGCCCCAACATGGGCCGTTACGAACTTGTCGGCCATTTCTTCGAATGTTACGATGGAAATGCTCCTCCAGTAAGGGTCTTGCCGAATTATTTCAACAAAATGGAGGATACTTGTTCATTGGCGAGGTAGTTGCCTTTTACAACGGCGACGTAATGGGTCACATCATCCTCGGGGTCAGTCGTGCCGTCATATAGTTTTAGGTAGGGCGGCATTTTGAAGGTCTTTGGTATGGCATGTGGGGAGGCATCATCGCTATACGGCTGCTCTACGAACCGACCGATATCTCTCTTCGGCAAGAGTTTAGGAGCGTCCGGTATTTTATCGACCCTTTCTTGGTGTTCTCTTATTTGGTCCCGAAGTAGCTTGTTCTCATTTTTCATTTCTTCCATCCTTTTCAAAACGGCCGTGAGAGCATTATCACCTGCATTGTTAACAATATTATGAGTAATACCTGTCGTTGTGGGAGGAAGAGGAAGTTGATCATGTTACTCATCCACTGGTGGTATAACATAAGTTCTTGCGTTTTCTGTGGCCGTATCACGAACGGGCTTATGGAGGACGCTGGTCAGCGTATCAGTTAGCCGGGCCTCAAGGAGCTTCTTTATTGTTGGCGGCGCCTCCGCGGTCGCGGATGTGGAGGCTGTCTTACCAAGAGATTTGTGATGCTGCAGTAGGGAGGGGTGACCCACCTCGCTTGGGGGAGGCATTAGGCGTTGTGTCCTCGTCCACTACTTCAAAGCTCTCATGGATGATGTTCATGAGGTTAGTTGGGAGGTCACTCATTATTCTCGTTCTTTCTTCTCTATTACCAGCCATATTAGATCGATGTATGCAGAGAGAAAAAAGGTTCTTGTTCTTTTTTTTATTTATTTTTATACGTTAGTAACCAGTGTCAATTGTAGATCTAGAAGAAACTAAAAAAGTTAACTAGATAATCCCTACAGACGGCGCCAAACTGTTTGACCAAAAAGTATAACTTTCGGCTAAACTATTAAATTTATGTAGTAATGGGTTAAATCTAGTTAATGATAATAACTCTAGATGCGAATCTTGAGAACGTGTGTGAGATGGGACAAATCCAGTGAAATATTGACAATGATAAGCACAAAATGTTCATAAAGTATGGGCAGTAATGGAGGTGTAACTAGCAATAAATAACAATAAATGGTATCAAAGTAAATAGAATGAATGATTCACCTAATAAAGGATGAGTCGGACGAATATTCGAACGAATGTTCCTCCTGTCAATGATGAATGACAGATAAATCCAAGATTTGTTCGAACTATTCTCGGATCCGGTTAAAAAGTGTAGAATAATATGGGCAAGAATTTTGATAGAAAGGTAATCTTTGTATCTTTACAAAAGAGAGAATCTTTCTATAAAGTCTGCTATTATCACCATAAATATTACATGCCCTTTTCTGTTCCCTTTTCCCCCTATTTATTTGAGACATGTCTCTAACAAATCATAATAGTACAAGTGCACATAATATTCATTAGAATATTTTTTTTAATATCCTATTTCAAAAACTAGCCGTTGCTGTTCTGCCAACGGTACTCGACCTCGGCCATTGTTGTCATCTTTACCACGAACCTCGTTGTTCCCTGACCGACCTCGGCTGATTCTTTCCTTAATGCTGCATTACCCTAAATATTAAACGGAGAGAATAATTACTTTTAATCCCTTTTTTAAATGTTGTACTCCTTAATTAAGACGCTACTAATCTAAAGCAATAAGGTATCTAAAACTTCAAATATTATAAAATAAATTCAAATTGTCAAAAAGACTAATATTTCAGGCTGGAAAAAAATATTCAACCGATGAAACATATAAAAATTTCATACGGTATGCGTTTGGTCATGTGTGTAACTATATACTATTTTCCGGATAAATTCATGTGCAACTAAATATTTTTTGGATACGTACCCACCAACCTACACAATCCACAAACCTTAAGTCTTGTTGAGGTTGAATAAAGTTACTCATCACCTTATTTGTTACTTATTTTTTTGACATTTATTATTATTATATTAAGATAATTTTATGGATAATCATTCAGCTTAACTTACTTTTACAAAAACACTAAACTATTTTTTGTAAATGAACAAGCAAATAAACAGAGGGTGAAAAACTAAAACTTCAAATGATTTTTTTGTAAAAAAAGGAACTTTTAAATTTACATTGATAGCTGAACAAATCAACTTGTACTCCAAAATAAGAACAGTGAAGAAAATGTTTCGTTTTTGCAGTATATCGGAGGAGGGTATATAAAGTGGGCGTTTGGACATAAGAATTAATAAAAAAAAATTCTAAGTGAAAATGATATTTGAAAATTAGAGTTGTGTTTGGACATGAAAATAATTTTGGGTTGTTTTTGACTTTTTGTGAGTGATCTGAGTGAAAGTTTTGAAAAATAGCTTTTTGGAGTTTTTCAAATTTCTGAAAAATTTCAAAATTTTTCTTCAAGTGAAAATTAAAAATTTTATGGCCAAACACTAATTTCGAAAAAAAAGTAAAAAATTTTCGAAAAAAGCTTTTTTATGGCAAAACGGGCTCAAAATTTACTTAATACTCTATTTGTTTCAATTTATATGAAC
The DNA here is from genome assembly GCF_000715075.1 of Nicotiana tabacum. Classification (NCBI taxonomy): domain Eukaryota; kingdom Viridiplantae; phylum Streptophyta; class Magnoliopsida; order Solanales; family Solanaceae; genus Nicotiana; species Nicotiana tabacum. The sequence goes on from NC_134101.1 coordinate 62,988,656, forward strand.
TCATTTGATTGGGCACGAAAACAAAAGAAGACTTTTGAACATATATTTTGTGTGACTATAAATCATTCTATAAAGGTAAATTGTTTACAAATGTGAAAAGAGACCATTATTTTTTGCACGAACTAAAAAGAAAATAAGTTAGACTTAAGTTAAAAGGCATGAGTACATGTTAAGTACATATTCTATTTTTCAAAATTCATATAGCAATTGAAATATTAAAATAATGACCACCAAATAATAAAAAAAATTCTATATTTTAAGAATTGTTCACAATTTTAAGACAGGTAGCCGCAAAATTCGAACTCTAATACAGTTTGCCCTTTAGCGTGTTTCGTCTCTCTGCTTTCCTACATCACCTCCCCGCCATTTCTTTTCCCCAACAAAACTAAACTTTTACATTCTTTCCACTTTTTGGTTCTTCAAAAAATCACAGAGAAATTTCCCAAAATCGCCATAAGAATCATTCTCTAATATTGATGAAAAATGTGCAGACTAAAACGAGGGAACCACAAGAATGTATTTGTATTTTTGGCGATTTTGCTTACGATGGCGAATTCTGCAGTTGGACAGCAGGCAAATAGCAATAACTCCATGGGAATTCAGCTACTGAAGAGTGTTCTCGCTTCACGTGTCAAGGATATGGGCGCCATTATGACCCAAAAACTTAAAGGCCAATTGGATTTTTGCATTGAAGATGTGTAAGTCATTATATTGTATGAAATATAAGTTTGTGAACATGCATAAGAACGTGGAACATGTAAAATGTAATTCTCTGTTAAATTTGCTATGTTACAGAAGTTACGCAATTGTAATTTTCTAATTGTTCCAATGTCTTATAAGTTAAATTAATCAAATTCAATTTTTCTCTTTCTACCTCGGCGTAAGGGGAGCTTTGACGTAGTAAAGTTGCGGCCATATGACCAGTAGGTCACGAGTTCGAGCTGTGGAATCAGTCTCTTGCAGAAATGCAGGGTAACGCTGTGTACAATAGACCCTCGTGGTCCAGTCCTTTCCCGGACCCCGCGCATAATTGGAGCTTAGTGCACCGGGTTGCCCTTTTCAGTGGTGGAGCCACATGCACCAAAGGGGTGTCCGTTCGCCGAAAAATTACACTGTATAACTCGGTAATATTTTTTAAAATATGTATATATACTATATAATGACACCCCTTGAATTTTTGGTGAGTTTGTTTCTTTATATTTTGACTCCCTTAATGAAAATCCTGGCTCCGCCACTGACCCTTTTTACCTCGGAGTATCCATTCACGTGAAACCGCTCAATCCCCAAATTAGTTGAGGTCGGCTGTATGAATTCCCAATATTTATTCTTGGTTGATTAGGACACCATTATTTTCCAACCTTTTTTAATCATACTAGAAGAAATAATAACATTGGGAATCTGTGATGCACATGTAGTAGTATGTCATAAAAGCACACTTGCCTAAGAAATCTGTTTGTTTCCTACTTTAGAAAGAGCAGATTCTTCTACTTCTCTGTTAAGTATTAAACGTGGAGCAACATGAGTCAATGAGTAAAGATTTGGTGAAATTAGCAGCATTAATCATGAAGTCAGTTTTCAAAGATTCTGCCAATAATCTTATGGTATATATAGGGAATGGAATTATTTTTCTTCTCCTAAAATTTGTTTCATTTTTATGATGATATATATTCGGCTTTGATGATTCAAGTCTATGGAAGGTTACAATTTGGTTTCGGCTGATAAATTTTGATTATATTACAGAGATGAAGAGTTTGATGCTGCTTTCAATTTCTCCGAAAACTCAGATTTTTTGGCAGCATGTCTTAGAACGACAAAAGGTACCATGTGCTGAATAAATTCTCATCTTTTCTAGTTTGAGATCCACTCGTCTAGTTCATAATATGGATTACAATTACAATCTTGCAGAATGATGTTAAAATATAGTATTATAGTTTCTGGCCAAGTACATTTGAATATATTAGATTGACTTTTCTTGTGATTAATCATCAATATGTGACGCTCCTTTCAGTCTTGATATTCACAATTTGTTTGGTGGCGTGATAGGGGATGTTCAGCAGCGACTGTGTACGGCAGCAGAAATAAAGTTCTATTCGACCAGTTTACTGGAAGTGGCGGATGAAAGTGGCGCAGCAAGAAGTTCCAATTACCTGAAACCTAACAAGAACTGTAATCTGTCATCATGGATAACTGGATGTGAGCCGGGATGGGCTTGTAGTGTTGGAAAAGATGTTAAGGTTGACTTCGAAAACGATAAGGAGATGCCAGCTAGAACTCTAGAATGTCAATCTTGTTGTGAAGGCTTCTTCTGTCCTCATGGTCTCACCTGCATGATTCGTAAGTATCTGGATTCTCCATGTTAAAAACGACTCGCAGCTTCTTGGACTGATTTCTGCATTTGTTTGCTCTAACAATTAATCAGAAGCTGTGAAATTTAGTATATACCTTTCTGATAATCCTGTTCTTTCCCTCTTGTTGGTTTGTCTTCCTTTTCTTCCCTTGAAGCCTGTCCGATGGGTGCTTATTGCCCTCTTGCAAAACTCAACACGACCACTGGTATATGTGATCCGTAAGTTTCATATTTCCCGCTGGAGTTGTTATTACTATTATTCTTTTCACACACACACACACACATTCACTTTCTTGACCTGATCATATTGCCTTCCTGAAAATAAGCAGCTACCAATATCAACTTCCTCCTGGAGAGACCAATCATACTTGTGGTGGAGCAGATGTGTGGGCTGATTTTATAAGTGCTACTGAACTTTTTTGTTCGGCAGGATTTTACTGTCCAACTACCACCCAGAAGAATCCTTGCAATAAAGGGTATTTATTTTTCTCCCAAAAAAAGTAGCTCATGTATGCTTCTCTTATCTCCCCAGCAAGTTTAGCCAGTAGATGACATAATGTATTCTGTTGCATCTTTATGCTCATGTTCATAAGCTCATGCTTAACCCCATTTACTAACCTACAGCTATTTTATGCATTTTTCAGACATTACTGCAGAGCTGGTTCAACAGTACAGACAAGTAAGTATATCTCTTCAATAACAGTCAGCTCTATTTCAGTATTTCTAACTATTTTTGCTTATTTTATATATGAATGTCAGAGAATGAATCAAGTTTGATGTTTCTAGACATTAGTGCTAGTGAAAACCACTTGTCAAATCTCTTTTCATTTGTTGTCTCATTACATACTCCCTCCGTTTCAATTTATGTGAACCCATTTGACTGGGCACGAAGTTTAAGAAAAGAGAGAAACTTTTGAACTTGTGGTATAAAATGAGACACAAATATTTTGTGTGGCTATAAATTATTGCATAAAATTAAATTGTTTCCAAATAAGGAAAGGGGTCATTCGTTTTGTCACGGACTAAAAAGGAAATAGGTTCACATAAATTAAAACGCAGTGTAACATATTTCTGGGAAAAAAAAAAAAAGAAACAAAAACATGCTGATATTGTTGGGGAGTCTGCAGCTTGTAGCTCCAGCTAAAATACAGTTAGAGAAATACTTGGGCACTCAGATCCAAATTAGGGTTGTCATCTCAATAATTGTCTTTCCTTGAGCTGCTGTCTACCATTGCAATAAGATCAAATAAATTTGAAAATATAATAATAATAATGGCTGGAAAGTTCCAGGACATGTCAGAATGTGAAAATAATTGATCTACTCCGCACACTGTAACAATTGGCTTTGAATTCTTTCTCCTAAGAGGATGGTCTATTCAAGTTCCTTGTGTTGTCGTGAGGTGAGACTTGAGACTCTATTCTTGTTGTCTTGCTTTGAAGCATGTATTCTTTTAACTTCAAGTCAATACCACATGTTTTTGCGACGACTAAATGGATGTATATTAAGTAAGAACTCTTTGCATGTTCTTCTTGATTGACAATTCGTGAAACATTTTGTGAGTTGAACATGACAAATGATCACAAATGAGTAACAGTGATGTATGCACATGCAGGCTGCTATACATTTGCAACTTGTGAACGTCAGGCAACAAACCAAAATATCACTGCTTATGGTATTATGTTTTTTGTAAGTCATCATCTCATTCTTAAGTTATCCGGTCAATGACTATCCATTTGATTGTTGTGCTTATGGAAATAAAGCTTTTGAGTTGGTTAACATTGCATGTCTATGCATCTTACCAAGGTTTCTAACTATCACATTAATCTGAATGAATATTCTATACTATTAACCTAGATATATTCTAATATCTTGACTTTCAACAGAGTCAATATTTTCCCTTTTAGTTGCTTGGTGATTCATCAGAGGATTTCCCCTTGATCTCTAGCAAGTTTGTTCATTTTGATCTGTTAGTCATTGGCTGTGAAAACATAATTTGGTACATATTTCATTATAACACTTGACACATTCAGATTTTATCAACTGAACCATGTGGATATAGAGTTGTTTGGGCCTGGTATCGGTAAATTGGGAGTTTGTGTTAACGAAACTATGAAATGCTGTTTTAAGTAATTATTTTACAGGTTCTCCTTCTATCTGAAAAAAGAAATGCTGTATACCTTTTCATTCTGTAGAGATATTGGATTTCTGATGTATATGGTTTTTCTGTTCAAGACATTTTTCTACCATTAAAGATGCACATACTTAGGATTCAGATTTTACACAAGATTTTTTAACTGGTTTTCTCATTTTCAATAGGGTGGAATCATGCTTATACTTCTCATAATATACAACTGTTCTGACCAAGTTCTGAGCAGCAGAGAAAGAAAACAAGCCAAGTCCAGAGAAGCCGGTGCAAGAAGTGCAAGGGAAAGTGCTCAGGCACAAAACAGATGGAAATCTAACCTTGCTAACATGGGTTCTCAATTGTCAAAGACATTCTCCCGTAGAAAGTCAACAAGGCAGGACCTGCAGAAGGATAGTGATCAAAATAAACCTGGTAAAGATTCTGGCTTGCCCTTGCCCCCAGGTATGTCTCAGGCAAAAGCAAAGAAGCAAAACAACCTCAAGAAGATGATCAATGAATCTGCAGAGAACCCTGATAGTGAAGGTTCCAACATTGAGACTGGGGATAAAAATTTTAAAAAGAACAAGGGTAAACAATTGCATTCAAGGACTCAAATTTTTAGATATGCATATGGGCAAATTGAGAAAGAAAAAGCTCTGCAGGAGCAGAACAAAGATATGACCTTTTCTGGAGTAATCAACATGGCAAGTGAGTTTGAGACAAGGCCCAGACCTCCTATTGAGGTCTACTTCCAAGATTTGACACTAACTTTGAAGGGAAAAAACAAGCATCTATTGAGGTGTGTAACAGGGAGATTATCGCCTGGTCGCGTTTCTGCTGTTATGGGTCCATCTGGGGCTGGAAAGACAACATTTCTTTCTGCATTGACTGGAAAAGCTGCAGGGTGTACTACAACTGGTTCGGTTCTCATAAATGAAAAGTCTGACTCTATTCAGTCCTACAAGAAAATCATTGGCTACGTTCCACAAGATGATATAGTACATGGAAATTTGACAGTGGAGGAGAATCTTTGGTTTAGTGCTCGGTGCAGGTATGCTACAATGGATATGTTACTACTCTTCCTATAGCTTAGCTATTGCTGACTAATATCTTCCAAGTTGCCGTAATTTCTGAACTTAAAGTTGTCCTCGATTTCAAGTAGAATAGTCAATCTTTAACTTCTCTCTAAGTTTGGTTTAGAGGTTGAGTTTGTCGTCCACATGTTCTGACAAATATGTTTGCAAGTTACCGAGGTTCAATTCTTTCTATGTGCATTTTTCTTCGTAAGTTTCTTTCTACCATGAGTCTGCTACTTCAGAGGCTATAGACTCCAGTAATTTGTTGTTTTCAAAAGTTATGCTTCCTTTGTCCTAATTATTGGATTGCTATATGATACTTATGGTCATTTTAGAAGCAACTCTCAGATACTTGTTAACTCAATGTTTCGCAATGGATTAATGAAAATATGCATTTCGAAGGTCTGAAACCAATGCATATCATTGTATTTGAAAAAATATGAGGACAACAAAAAAACTTAGGACCTTGTTTTATTACTCCTATCAGGAAAAAAGTTAGCCTTGCTTCTTGTTTCTGTTTGTTACAGTTAGAATTCTAGTTTGCCACTACTAGCTTCGCAATTGATTCTTATCTACTCGTCAATGTTGAATTGTTCTTCCAGATTGGCTGCTGATTTGCCAAAACCAGAAAAAGTTTTAGTTGTTGAAAGAGTCATAGAGTCCCTGGGATTGCAACAGGTGAGAGATTCTCTTGTGGGGACAGTGGAGAAGCGAGGCATCTCTGGGGGTCAGAGGAAGCGAGTAAATGTTGGGCTCGAGATGGTTATAGAACCTTCTTTGTTAATTTTAGATGAACCAACTTCTGGTCTGGATAGCTCTTCTTCTCAGTTATTGCTTAGAGCACTTCGTCGTGAAGCTCTTGAAGGAGTGAATATATGCATGGTGGTTCACCAACCAAGGTAATGTTTGCAGTCATACTTTTCTTCTTTTCGGTCTTCCAATCAAAATGCTCATTGTACTATATATTGGAATATCTTCCAATATAACAACCGAAATACTTGCTCTGGAAACATGAGGCACGGTCATGAATAGTTTCCAGCAGTCATACCAAAAAGAATTTTGCTCTCCGTTCCTACATTGTGGAACAACATTCTGACTTTGGGTCTCATCTTAAAGCACTTCTTTAAGAGAATAACATATCTATTACTAGATTTCCTCACAAAGTCATTCCTTAATTGCACATTCATATATAAAATCTTCGCTGCTTTTTGTTTGCAGAAGTAATTTCGTAACAGATAGTTTGTTAATTGCTGATTGCCGTAATTGATTTATTAGATTAATAGTCCTGTTCTGTATCTAATTGTAAACGTGTTAGCCAAAGTTGTATTCTCCTCACACTAAGTGACAGAAAATCTCTTGTTTCAGCTATACTTTGTTCAGGATGTTTGACGATTTGATACTTCTAGCGAAAGGTGGCCTTACAGCATACCATGGACCAGTATCCAAAGTTGAAGAGTACTTTGCAGGAATTGGAATCAATGTCCCAGATCGTGTTAATCCTCCAGATCACTTCATTGATATTTTAGAGGGAATTTATAAACTCCCGGCAAGTATAGGAGTAACCTATAAAGATCTTCCTCTTAGATGGATGCTTCATAATGGTTACCCAGTACCACCAGACATGCTAGCTTCTTCGGGATCAGCAGCTTCTTTGGCTGGGGATAATTCAGCACATGGAGGAAGTTCTGCAGCGGCTGGTCCTGATCTATCTTTTGCAGGAGAGCTGTGGTCGGATGTCAAATCCAATGTTGAACAGAAGAAGGACCATATACAGCACAAACTTTTGGCCTCAGCGGACTTGTCGAATCGGAAAACACCTGGTGTCCTCCTCCAATATAGGTATTTCCTTGGAAGGTATGACTAGCTCCCTTTATTTCTAATATTATGGAGTACTCTTTTTATTTGTTTGTTAAGATATGCTAGCAAGTCACTTATTTTGCTCTTCAATTCCTGTGTTCGAATATTTTGAATTTGTCCAATGTGCTTTCCAATAGTTAGGCTATAGATATTTATATAGCAGCTAAGACAAGCAGTTTTATGAATATTATGTGAGGTATTTAGTCACAGTTTATGAGGAAAATATGTGCACAGTATGTTTTTTGCTTTATGAATATTTCAATTTTGTCTGTGATATTCGATGAATGGCATCTACTAACAATTTGATTCTGCATATTAGTCAGACTCGGCAAGCAGCGACTACGAGAAGCGAAGATGCAGGCAGTTGATTTTCTTATACTATTACTTGCTGGGATCTGTTTAGGAACACTTGCTAAAGTGAGTGATGAAAGCTTCGGAGCACAGGGTTACCTTTATACAGTCATTGCAGTTTGTAAGTTAAAACTTTGAGACAGCAGATATATATACACTTGCCTTATTTTGCTTCAGCATGTACAATTGGTCAAATGACATTTAACTTTGAAGTTTAAGACAGGTAAGCTTTTATTTCCAAAATTTTGAGAGGGAAATGTTAAAGAGGAACTTTATAAGTTTTATAACGGTGCATCAAATTTTGAGTTCTGCTTGAGAAATTTGCAAAACACAGATCATGATTTCTCTTAGCAGTTTATCTCTAACTCATCACTAATAACTCCATTTTTTCTTTCATTCTAACAATTTGAAACAGTTTTTGCAAATAAAATATATGCTGCTCTTGGAGATTAGCATACTGTGTAAATTATTATATCAAGCTGGAAACTTCTTTTCTAGTTGAGTAAAGTAGTTCTTTGCTATTATTTGAACTTCATTACTAGTCACATGACTCCCATCATTATCACTAACAGAGAGAAAGCATCCTGAATCTCAGAAAAGGTAAGATATGACAGAAACTGAGATAGTGTAATAGTAGAAGTGCAAAAGTTAGAGAAGAAAAGCAGAAGCTTCCAAGCAGTGAGCAAATATAGCATCTTCTTCACACTATAATGAATTCTAAAGTCGGATACTGTATTAAGATTAAGAACTTGGATTAATGATTAATCATGGTATCTGTTTCTCTGGAAGTATGTCTTGTCTACATGGTAGAAAACCGTGAAACTTCAAAAAGATAATTGTATGTTAGTTTGTTTTGCTTGATGTTTCCCCATTCTTTATGAAAAGTTTTTAACTGGCAATCCTGAAATTAGCCTTTTTCATTTGTGCTAAAACATTGTTCGGGTCTAATTAACATAATGTTTATTCCTGACTTCCAGCACTCCTCGGCAAGATTGCAGCATTGAGGTCATTTGCTCTAGAAAAAGTATACTACTGGAGAGAGAGTGCATCCGGCATGAGCAGCTTGGCTTACTTTATGGCCAAGGATACACTTGACCATTTCAATACAATTGTAAAGCCTGCAGTTTATCTATCAATGTTCTATTTCTTCAATAATCCAAGATCCACTATTTGGGATAATTACCTTGTCTTGCTTTGTCTCGTATACTGCGTTACGGGAATAGCTTATGCTTTGGCTATCTACTTTGAACCTGGTCCAGCCCAACTGGTGGGTGTTTTGAACTTTAATAGTGATATAATATGTGAAGTCTTTACTGTGATTCTATACTTACAAACTAATTTTGTCTGTCAGTGGTCAGTTTTGTTACCAGTCGTTTTGACTCTCATTGCAAACCAAGACGGCGACCCACTTATGGCAGAAATAGGAAATTTTTGCTTTCCTAAATGGGCTTTAGAAGCATTTTTGCTTGCAACAGCTAGAAGGTCCGGTGCATCCTATCTCTCTTTGTATCGAATAATATGTCAAGGAATGGTTTATTTCTTTAATGCTTTAAAACTATCTTGCCACGGCATCATCAATTCCTGCTAGGTTTACAATTAGCTTGGAATTAACCATCAGGCATTCAGAATCAATTTTATATCTGATATTTGGCACTAAAAATGTTTCTTCAACTCACTCAAGTGTAAAGTTCCTATTCTTCTTATATTCTGCTTCCAGGTACTCTGGTGTATGGCTGATCTCAAGATGTGGTTTACTAAAGTCAAGGAACTATGATCTTGGTCACTGGTATCCTTGCTTGCTATACCTCATCCTCGTCGGCTTTCTCAGCCGTTGTTTAGCATTCTTTTGTTTGGTGACTTTCCAGAAAAAATAAGTCTTCTTGCTCTCTTGCTTCATTGCTTGGCATTCTAGCACAAACATGGAAAAATGCAGGTTTGCAGACTGACTAACAAAATGCCACAATGTAATGTAAGTGCAGTAAAAATGGTCTGTGGCAACTGAAGTCAACAATTTTGGCAGAATGTAAATGTACATATGAGCGAATTTTAGTTTCTCTGGAAGTGTTACCTTGCTTCCTGAATCTTGTAATTAGCTATGACCCTTCAACAGAAATGGCAGATGCCGTCTTTAAAAGAATATACTGCTGGTAGTGGCAGCTATTTCTGGAGCCAACAGTAAATGAATTCCAATCTTTCGCCTCTCATTAGGTTCAATAAAATGCTTGTGAAACTAATAAGAAAATGTGAGCGAGTTTAATTGAAGAAAATGGAAAGGTATTATACTTTTATGGACGGGTGCATCAAATGTCTCTGTTTTACTTTTACATGGTCAAATAAATTCAGAAAACCTCCTTTCATTTTATTATTACAGACATGACATGTCTAAGGAATATTGTGTTATACTACGTTATCCTGAATTCCAGGCCCCACTCGTGGTCGTGGTTTTTGGGAAGTTCTTTGTTTTGCTCATTAGAAGACTGTATGAAATGGGGGTAAAATTAAAGGGAGTGGGTGGGGGTGGGGGGTGGGGTTGATGAAACACCACATGAAATGGATTCTATATGTAATTGCATGGAAAATCGAAGGAAACTTAAGGGAATGATGGAGTACCCACTGCCCACTTATTGCTGTTCTTTTCATACCTAAACCTGTTTCCCATTGCCACCGCATGAAGTGTGGAAATAAATATAAAATGCCGTCTAACAAAAAGTTAAACTTTATAACATTGAGTATTACTTGACTAAAAACATGAACCATTCAAGTGAACAAAATTCCACTTTAGTGGTCCAAATCATAATATATAACAAGAAGAGTAACCGTAAAACATACTACTTAATTTAGGCAACTATAATATTTATCAAATACTTCCACAACTAATAAAGAGGTTAATCAATATTAAGTTCTTTAATTGAATATTTAAGAAACCAATGGTTAACTCTCTTCCTTAATCCTTTGCCTCCTGTGATGCTTCCCCCGATTCAGCTTAGCAGATAAACCAACTGCAAAATAGTGCAGAAAATTAGCTATCAGGTACAGGTCAGTATTGTTACTCCAATAACTCATTCGCTGCTGAATCACCACTAATAAAATCAGTTATAACCTTATTATCTTCAATCATATTTGTCTTTTCCCAAAAAAAAAAAGAAGATTCAGTAATAACAGTTACACGTTCCAGTGGCATATTGAGTTTTCACCCTCTCACTACCAAATACTGTGTCTCAAGATAAAGTTCAGATATATCTTCCCCATCTTCTCCCAAAATTCATCACCTATTTAGTAATTTTCCTGGGTTATCCTCAGAAGAAACCTATCCACAATTAAATCATCTCATAATACCGATGTCCACAAGTACATCTCATCTCATAATACTGATATCCACAAGTACATCATCTCAAAATATCGATATCCACAAAAACGTTTGAGCAACTGAAGCTAACGAAACGACAACAAACAGCACTAAGAGTCATTTTTTAAATTGACCCATCCCTCCCCCACACAAAGAAACAAAGCAATAAAAAAAAGAGGAGAGGAAATTGTATACCTCATATCAGATTTTTTTTTTTCTGCAAAGACGGGCAATATTCTCCTCATGTGGTCCTTTATATGCATGGATTTGAAAAGTTTCTAGAGGTGTACGCATAGTCAGATTGATAACTTTAATAGTTATAAAAAATTCACGACATTCGGCAAAAATGAAATTAACTTTTTCAATACTCAAAACATTGTACTTGTGAACCTGCAAAGCATATAGAAAAGACCGTAAAGTCATTAAGGCTGAGGGATACTATTCACCCAAAGCAAATATGAATAGAGGCATGCATACACATACACTGGTTTTCCTATTGTTTTACTCCTGAATAGCATGGTTAGCCAGTTCCATCAGCATGTCAGCTTCTTTCTCAAAATCCAGATATGGTATATATACAGCTGCCTTAGCATCACCCGGATAGACGTCAATGTCGAAACCCTATAAATAAGTCATGAATTTTATATCCAAAAAAAGAGGGTCTAATTGAATTGCACAGACTTTAGTTACAGAGAGATAAGTTAAATCGAGTCGGAAGTCAATTCAATCAGGTAAATAAAGTCGATTACATGGAGCAAAAATTATCTTTCAGTATTTGATCTATTAGCTTAAAGAGAAGCAGGGGCTAATCAAGGAAGAAGAATCACTTTAACACTAACGGCTAAAAGCACCACCAAAACAGCCATGACCTCCAACATTTATTTTAAACACGTAAACAAGACAATAGTGGGTTTGTCTGCGAACACACTACCCTCCCAAGACCCCACTTGTGGGATTATACTGAGTTTGTTGTTATTGTAAACAAGACAATGGTGACTTGTAAGTAAGCTCCATAATCTTTTTTGCCACAGTTAAGCCACTAATTGAATTGCACAGATCTGTCCAGACAATATTTATCTCTTATTGATAGTCTAAGTTGGCACATCTGTAATGCTTAGATAAGAGAGGGTGGTCAGGGAAGGCCTTGCTAGATTTGGGAAGAGAAGTGAGAGCTAAGAGCAAATAGAGAACAAGTGTCAAAGTTTTAACTATTGGGATTTTTGCGCTCGTGAGAGTTTCACATGTTACAACTAACAATAACCAAGAGATAAGAGCGAAAAATAGGAGAGCGATACGTAAAATACAGGGACTTACCATGTGATCATCCTAAAAAGAAAAAAAGAGATATATACAAGAATTGGATGGTGAAGAGTTGAAGTATAAGAAAACACCTTCCAATGTTAAGAAAACTCCACGTAAACAGGGTAAACAGCTAGGAGTAATATGAAATTCTACTGCCTAAAAATAAACTCCAAATATTAAGAATACCCTCAGCTAACGAAACTGGCAAAACTTTTCTTATTGGTGCTCCCATTAATCTTGGAATTGTTGAATTGGATTACAAATTACTTAGAAATTTGACTAGCTTCTTTTTTCTAAGACTGACTGAAAAAACCATTCCTCAAAAGGGCACAATCAAAACAAAATTACTTTTTAATCGCTGCAATCAAAGGCTTGCAAATTAGCAACCAGTTTGCCTGCACATCAACTATTTCACAAATAAACACCAATTTATGAAGCCAAATTAAAGGCTGCGTTGTGTGTATAAATACATATACTGATATAGTATAAAATTAGAACAAAAGATAAAAGGGAAGTAGTAAAGAAAGAAGACAAACATCGGTTTGACAAATCTGGCGGAAGTATCTCGTATAAATTTTGCGAAATACATCGCGGTGCTCCTTTGAAGCGGCTTTGGGGATAAAATCGTCGTCATTCCATAGATTTTCATCGGCTATGTACCTGCGGGGCAGTTCCTTCTTCCACTCACCAGAATTTGGCTTCGATTCAGTGTCGGCCATTTCGATCAAACTATCAACCAACTTAATATGCTTTTCTCTATATATACTTTTTGGGGACCCTGCTCGTTGGGCCACAACATTTTCTTTCCCTTTCCGAATACAATATAGTTCCCTTTTCTTTTTTATTCCGATTTTCTGGGTAATTTTTTATATTAATAATTTTGTTTGTGGTGACTCAACTTTGTTTCAATTTTACAAAAGTCACTCAACTTTCGTTTATAACTTAAGAGTCATTCAACTTTGGCTACATCACTTAAAAGTTACACCTGATGAAATATGTATATATCGTCACCGGAAAAATGACATGGCAAACTTTTAGTTATTTTTTATGCCACGTGAGCAACCACATAGGATATACCATATGGTATATTTGTGTCTTTCTTTTGTTTAAGCTGTCGGCTTAGGCTGCTTGTATTTGTGGATATTTCTTATTAAAATATTGCTAGAATGACATGAATTTAAAAGAACTTTCTTATGACTTGCATTTGTAATCCATGTGATTAATAGGTTGTTTGGCCAAACTTCTCTAAACTTGTATTTTTATTTTTAAAAAAATGCTTTTCCCCCCAAAATTTAAGTGTTTGACCAAGCTTTTAGAAGAAAAAAAATATTTTTAAGGAGAAGCAGGAAAAAGTAGCTTCTTCCCCAAAAATACTTTTTGAAAAGTAATTTTGAGAAAAAAATACACATAAAAGTACTTTTTAAAAGCTTGACTAAACAGTAATTGCTGCTCAAAAGTGCTTTTCAAATTAATTAGCCAACCACAAACTACTCTCATCAAAAGTACTTTTGAGAAAAACAGATTTAAGAAAAAACACTTCTCAAAATAAATTGGTTTTAGTAGTTTGGCCAAACATGCTATAATTCATGTACAACTATCTAGTACGTTTAAAGGAAAAAAATTATGGTTACGACTTTTCACATCCAAGCAAGAACCGGTACAACATGTATTAAATTATCTAATTCGTTGTTAAAATCCTATGTGGTTGCTCACGTGGCATAAAAAATAACTAAAAGTTTGCCATGTCATTTTTTCGGTGATGATATATCCATATTCCATCAGATGTGACTTTTAAGTGATGCGGTCAAAGTTGAATGACTTTTAAGTTATAAACGGAAATCGAGTGACTTTTGTGAAATTGAAACAAAGTTGAGTGATCACAAGCGAAATTAACCCCTGATTTTCTATATATTCGTGTATGATTAAGTTTTACTCTTTTAAAATAAACTTTATGTTTTAAAATTACCATTAATTACTTTCTTAATTTTTAAAAATTTAAAATTAACTAAAATATTGGTTATTAAATATTTTCTTATTTTAAATTATGTAAAAACTCCTAATATTTAGAAATTTAAATTCAAGTAAGATTTTCCTAATTTGTTAATGTAATGTAACCGGAAATTTATAGATTACAATTGTGAATATTTGTTACTAGTTTTTTGTTCTGGTTCCAAGTAAAATATAAAGATTGGGGTAATTTTGGTTTCCAAATACAAACTCATTTTAAATGCAAGAAATTGAGCATAAAAATATGTTTGACTATTTATCTTTTTTTGGCTCCCTTTTATTTTATTCGCTAGATGACTTTCCAGTAAACCCGTCAAAAGGACCGGGTCAACCCATGTCCGGCGGACCAGCCCGGTAAAACCCCGAGCGAAACAGCCTGATTGAGCTCAACTTCCCAAATTCCCATTCCAAAATCGATGCCCTGAATACCCAACAAAGAGACAATTCATGACTATCTTAAATCATATGCCAAACACTTTTGACATTAACCCACACTTCAATGAAACCGTGTGCAAAAAACTTGTCTATAGAGGGTAAAAACTGTTTCACCCTATGGCTCAGAAGTTGAATATATATGTCAGTGGCTTGATCAAAGATACTAATATCATGGCCAATCTTCTCCAAAGGGCAAAAGGGTTTTTTTTCCCGAAAACACCTTTTTTTCCTTTCAATTTAAGGTGTTTGGTCAAGTTTTTTTTGAGGGAAAAAATACTTTTGGGAAGAAGCAGAAACAGTTTCTGAGAAGCAGAAAAAAGTAATTTTTTCTCAAAAAGCAGAAACAGAAGCAGTTTTGACTTTTCTTCTTACCAAAAATACCCTTAACAAAATATAATATATACCAAAATAACCGTTAAATCTAATACTTAGGATATTAATATATAAGTATTTCTTCTTATTTTTAGGATAGTTTTCTAATATATAGTGATTTTAGGGGTGAATACTTTTATATTTGTTGAATGATTTTTAATATATTTGAATAATATTACAAGAATTAAAGTACTTTTTAATTTTATTTTCATATTTTACTTAAATAAAATGAAAAGATTTAATTATTGCTTGTAATAATAAATTTTTAAGATTATTTATTTACTTATAATATTAACTATTAAGTAAATCTATTCATGTCATTATTCGTAATTTGATACTTAAAAGCACTTTTTGAAAAACTTGGCCAAACAAAAATTATTGCTCAAAAGTACTTTTTAGAGTGATTAGCCAAACACAGAGTGTTTCTCTCCAAAAGTAATTTTTTCAAAAGCACTTTTGAAAAAAGCATTGGACCAAGATATGTTTTTATTATATGGTCAATATCGATCTACTGTAGTAGATCATATGGATGTATCAAAATAAGCTGATTTTTCCTGTTTGGCCAAACAGGCTATAAATCCTTTTCTAATGCAATCCTTTTTGGGGTGGATGCAGGGGCGTCCATAAAGCAAGTAAAGCAACTGCTTTATACCCCACATTTATGGAGGCTCCATTTTTTATTATACCGAATAGGTTATGTATAAGTTAAAAAAAAGATTTTGTGAAGTGAAAAGTTTGATTTCTTTCTTTAACAAGTATAGAGAATAAGTATTAGCAAAAAAAAAAGTATAGAGAATTGCACTTGCTATGATGATTGCACTTGCTAACAAGTATAGAGAATTGCACTTGCTATGATGATAGCAAAAAAAAAGTATTTGCAACTGTTATGATTTCTGCAATGAAAATTACACTTGAAATAAATATCGAACCCGAATTTCATAAGAAACGTATGATATATAGGAAGTAACAATTTGATGAGAATGTTGATAATAAAATCTCAAAATCTTTCGAAGAGTCCTTTAGAGTTTACTTTATACATAGTAGACAAGGCTATTTTTTTCACTTCAAAATAGATTTGAACAATTCGAAGCATATGAAAATATTTTTATTTTCTATTTAGCGGTAAAATTTAAGATCACTAGATGATGGAAAGTTGAAAAAATATTGCATTAATCTTGAATGTTCCTTAAAGCATAATAATCAATCCGATATTGATGGTTTAGATTTATTTTCAGAATTAAAAATATTAAAAAAAATAGTACAATTAGAAAATAATAATTTAATTGATACATTCGGTCAAATAAAAAGATTTGATTCTTTTCCAATGCCTATATTACTTATGAAATAATATTAATAATTCTTGTTACCGTCGCTTCAGCTGAAAGAAATTTTCAAAATTAAAATTGATAAAATCTTACCCAAGATCAACAATGTCTCAAGAAAGGTTAAATGGATTAGCTATATTGTCAATTAAGAAAGACTTATTAAGAGTTATTGATTATAAAAAATTATTAATAACTTTGTATCTAAGAAATGCTAGAAAAATAGATTTCAAATAAATAAATATTTTTTTTAAAAAAAGTAAGGCCCCTCGTAAAGTTTGACTTTAGACCATAGAGCTCATCGGGCCGCCCCTGGTGGATGACAGGTTAATAGCATGTTTGGCCAAACTTCTAAAATTAATTTATTTTGAAAAATATTTTTCTCAAAATTGTTTTCGGTAAGAAGTAATTCGTATTTGACTACTTAATTTGAAAAATACATTTGAGTAGCAATTAATTTTGGCCAAACTTTTAAAAAGTACCTCTAAGCGTATTTTTTTAAAAATACTTATCAAAAGTGCTTTTGAAGACTAACTATACCTTTCTCTGATTCTCAAAAATAATTTATGTTTTTATTAAAAAATACTTTTTCCTTCTAAAATCTTGGTCAAAAGAAATACTTTTGGTAAAAAAAGTCATGTTTTTATGTTATGATCATTGTTAGAAGAAGTATACTGCTGATAAAATCAATTCAGAAAAACCTCCTTTCATTTTGCTATTACCGACTCTGACCACTCATGGGGTTTGGGAAGTTCTTTTTTGGAGTTAATTGTTTTCTTTTTTGACTAGGTGAGTTCTTTGTCAGTAATTTTTGTACTACGGCGATATCTGTAAAAGTTCATTTAGAATGTCACAGCTGTTAGGATATACTATAAATCATGCTTATAGTTATAGTATTTTTTTATGGAATAATTATTTATTTATTTATTTAATTCAATAAAATTTTATTTTAAATAAATCTTGTATTTGTTTGTGTGTTCTTTGTTTATATAGTAGATGATTTAGTATATAGAGTTTAATTTATATATGGAAGATTAAATCATCTGTTCTTATCCGACAGTTTATGTTCACAATCTAATAATAGAATTGGACAAACCATCAAAATGATTATAGCACAAGATTAAATATAATTTATCTTGTTTATGGGAATGGTTTAATTCCGACTTCTTGTGCTAGTATATTAGTTGTGTGTGTCATTTATTGTTTGATTTATTAAAAGACGAGATTCTTTCGTGGGTCAATAAGCCTGATAAATTGGACAATAATGATATACATTGGCGAAATAATAATTAATTGATAGAATCCATGTCTCGGCTTTTGATATTGATGATAATACTTTATGAAAGCTTATAAGTTTTCATGTGTAAACCCGACCGATGAATTTTGTATCCGACACATGAAATAAGTTAAACGAAAGTCTAAAGTAAGTAATCAATAAATTAAATTGTCATTAATTTAATTTGATTGATTAGTATCTGAATCTTAACATGAGGAGTTAAATAAAGTTTTATGGAAGAATTTTGAAATTGAACTAAAGAGTGCAATTACGAATTTTTAGTGGAGTAATTTATAATTTATTATGGTAGAAATATAATAGGGAGCCTTGTTAATTAAATTATATGGTTCCTACTGTGCCTAAATAATAGAAAATAAAGGAAACCTTTCTTTTGTGAAAAAAGAAAACCCAACAGATTTTGAAAAAGGGTTTTACCCTAAAAAACGTGGCTATATATACATGGTATAGAACTGACCGTTTTTTCTACACGTTTTTCCTTGGAATTTTGCCCACCCGAAATTCTCTATTTTTGGATATTATTTGGGTAACACAGTATAATACTGTAGAATAAATTTTGGAGGTCGTGGCCTTACTACTCTGGAATTGGATGACCGTGATTGATCTACTTTGTTCACACTTCAAGAGGTAACTCGTATAATCTCCATATGTGCTAATTGTTTAATTGAAACGTGAATATGATACTGGAATTACTTTCAATGTGATATATAATCCAACAATTGGTACCAGAGCCTACTCACGTCTAATTAGACAATTAGGATGATCATGAAAAGGGAACATTATCTTAATATGCAAGTTTTGAATTACATGTAAGGATTATTTTTCTGAAAAACTGCACTGCTCTATGCATGAATATTTGTTCCAAAAATTTTGATTATTCTGTAAATCATGTAATATCTGTTTATTATTGATGATATTTGATATGAATAATATGAAAATTTCGTTAATCCGAGAAAAACGCAAAAACTCATTTTTTGGCCGGATTGGTCAGAAAATAGGAGGCCCATATGTTGACGGACTCTGATTGACCTGAAATTTGGTAGGTCCATGAAAAACGGTCCAGTGGTCAATACACATCAGTTTCACTCATTATGTAAGCTATTTTTCGGGCAACCGGGGTCATTTAGATGGTGTTTTGGGCATTTTTCTAATTTCCTGGATTTTTTTCAAAAACATATTTTAAGTTGTTTTAATCCAGTGTTGGTAGGGATCTTTCCCTATGGTCTCCATGGTTAAATTCTGGTGATATAATGAATTTACACGTTGACATTGGTCTTCTTCCATATCGGATAAACTCATTATAGGTAATCACTAGGTAATACTAGTTGTTGATGACTTGTATTTACTCTCCATCTTAGTATGCATGTTGGTTCAATGAGTTTAGTATCTTGAATGTTGATATTCACTTGACTTAAATTAGCAGTTTACTCTCCATCTGAGTAAGGCCTGTTTAAATTGTGGAGTGAATAGTCTGTCATTACATATGTATATTGCAAGAATAACTCTTTTCCCATCGAAACTTATTGTTCAAGGTGCATGGATTAGATGTATGTAGAGTGTTTTGAATTCTAATATTCAATGAAACATGACTGGTTTTGATCTATTTGTTTAATTGTCTCTTAGATTAACCATAACTGCTTTCAATCCCCTTACTGCTATTCTTACTCAAAACAAACTTGAGGATCCAAATTATATTGATTGGAAACGAAACTTGGATATTGTCCTAATTGCTGAAGGTACAAATTTGTGCTTGATGAGGTGTGTCCAGAAAAACCTAGAGAAGATGATACGGATGATGAACAGAAAGCTTACCAAAAATGGGTTAAGGCCGATGAGATGGGGCGGTATTACATTCTTGTATCTATGTCAAATATTCTGCAACATCAGCATCAGTTTATGGAGTCTACTTATGACATTGTGGAAATCTCAAAGAGATGTTTGGAGATCTGAATTGTACGGCTAAGCAGACTGCCATGAAAGCTCTTCTGAATACCAAAATAGTTGAAGGTTCATCTGTTAGGGACCATGTTATGAAGATGACGAGTCTTCTAGATGAACTAGAGGTCCTTGGAGCTAACATTGATAAGGATACACAGGTTGAGATGATCCCGCATACTCTGCCTGGCAGTATTCAGCAGTTTTGCCTGAATTATAATATGAACAAAATGGATTTGATTTGTCACTTGTGAAATTGTTGAATGAGCTGCAGTTGGGAGAGACTATTATCAAGCAACAAGCTCCTCATGTGGCACTGAATTTTGAGATAGGTTCTTCTTCTAAGTTGAGAGTTGGGAAGAAGAAGAAAAAGGCTCAAAAATCCTATGTTACAGGCACAACTATGTCACGACCCCAAATCTCCTCCGTAGGATGTCATGACAGCACCTAGTCTCTAAGACTAGGTAAGCCTAACAATATGTGAAACCATCAAATAAAAACTTAAATTTTAAAACTTCAACAATTTCATCAATAGACTATAAGCTCTATACGTACAATTTTTCAAAATCCGGTGAGATATGAGTCACAAACTCTAGATACAATGCTGAACAATCATATACATCACTGTCTATCAAAAACATGAAGAAATAAGGAAAACAGGGTAGAAGGGGACTCCGAGACCTGCGGACGCGGGCAGGTGTACCTTGAAGTCTCCAAAGCAGTAACACATCATCCTAATACCGAGGCTGATAGGATGCACCTGGATCTGTACAAAATATATGCAAAAGCGTAGTATGAGTACACGACGGTACCCAGTAAGTGCCAAGCCTAACATCGGTAGAGTAGTGACGAGGTCAGGTCAAGGCCCTACTGGAGATAATAAGAAACAAGACAGAAGATATAATAATGATGTAATAAAAATGACAGGGAAGTGAGCAATAAAGAATATGCGGGAAATAACAACACGGAATCAAGGAAAGCTAATACCACACGAAAGGAAAACGAGAATTTTACATGTTAAAGAAACAAGAATCAAATAATACAGCAAATAAAGAATATCAACAGGGGCACTCCTGAGGTACATCCTCGTAGTCCCAAATCGTAAAACCATATCACAGTCTTTCCTTATATCACAGCGGGAGCCTTTATATTTGGTTTTGAAAATTATTTTCCTTATATCCCAAATCGTAAAAACATATCACAGTCTTTCCTTTTAGCCCACCTTATCACATGGCTTTTAGTAGTTTCCCTACTAGCCACGCGTATCAAGCCCACCTTATCTCACCGCATGCGTTTCAATACCCAGACCTTATACCACCGCATGCGTATCAATAATCACAATGGCACGGCAGAAACCTCGTGCAACAATAAGAACCGCACGACAGAAATCTCGTGCAACAATAACAACACGGCAGAAACCTCGTGCAAACAACCAAACAATCACCTCAACAATAACACGAAAGCCAAACACACAACAACTAACTAAATGATATTTTATGGCTTACACCTTGCCTCAAGAGAACCACTGCCTTGCAATTCAATACAAAAATCAACAGCAAGATATTTCAAGGATAGCAATTTCAACTAATGAATTCCACAGTTAAGTAATGAATACAGAAATCAAGAAAAGCAAGTAATTCAACTAAACATGTTATACAAGTTGCAAAATAGGAGATAAGATAGGAA
The DNA here is from genome assembly GCF_000715075.1 of Nicotiana tabacum. Taxonomy (NCBI): domain Eukaryota; kingdom Viridiplantae; phylum Streptophyta; class Magnoliopsida; order Solanales; family Solanaceae; genus Nicotiana; species Nicotiana tabacum. The sequence continues at coordinate 63,010,112 of NC_134101.1, forward strand.
GACGCGTGAAATAAGGTTAAACATGATGACTACAACATGCTAAAGTAACTCAATTAAGACATGAAAAGGAAACTACGTAGCTAAAATCGGAATTTCAACATTTAACACGTGTACGCACTCGTCACCTTGCGTACACGGCCTTCACATATCACAAATTATCACAACAGTACCAAATCATAAGGGAGAATTTTACCCACACAAGGTTAGACAAGTCACTTACCTCAAAACATGCTCAATCAATCAATTAGAAGGTCTTTCCCTCGATTTTCCAACTCCGAACGGCTCGAATCTAGCCAAAATAATTTTATACTATAAATATAACTATAGGAAGCTAGTTTAAATAATGAAATAATTATTTTTTTTGCAAGAATTGGAAAAATCGCTCCAAAAAGTCGACTCGGGCCTACATCTTGGAACCCGACCAAAATTATAAAATTCGAACACCATTTGATATCGAGTCCAACCATATAAGAATTACACAAATCCGATACCAAAATCTCGTTCAAATCCCCAAAATTCGGCCTAAGAAGTTTCTCCCAATTTTTCAACCCAAATCCCTAATTAAATGATAAAATCAATGAGAGATTAAGGGAATTTAATCAAAAACGAGTTAAGAACTCTTACCCCAACAATCCCTCAAAAATTCGCCTTAAACAGAGCTCTCTAAGTCCAAATTGTGAAATATGAAGAAAACCCTCGATTTGGAATTTAAGTTTGTTGCCAAGTTAATTCCTTCTTCGCGAACGCGAAAAATTCATCGCGTTCGCAAAGCACAAAGATGCTACTGCCCTGATTTCCTCTTACACGAATGCGGATTCTAGTCCGCGATCGCAGTGCACAAGGGTTCTCAAGCTTCGCGATCGCAAAGCCCTTCTCGTGAACGTGTAGACCAAACACAGGAGTCCACCGAGACTGCCTTTCCTCTTCGCGAATGCGGATTCCAATCCGCGATCGTAGAGCACCAAGTCCTGCCCCTTCGCGAATGCGTGTCCATCTTCGCGAACGAGGAGGGTAATCTTTCAGCAAATCTCAGACTACTCTACGCGAACGCGGGAACACCTTCGCGAACACGTAGAAGAAAATCAGAACTGAGAAACCAACACTTCAACTATATTCTCAAAGACCCAAAATGCGTCGAACATGGTCCGAATGCCACCTGAGGCTCCCGGGACCTCAACCAAACATACCGACAAGTCTCAAAATATGATACGAACTTAGTTGAGGCCTCAAATCACATCAAACAAAATAAAAAATATGAACCGCACCCCAATTCAAGCCTAAGAACCTATGAACTTTCGAATTTTGAAACCAATGCTGATTCATACTAAAACAACTCCGATTAATCCCATATTTTGCACACAAGTCATAAATGACATTACGATCCTACTCCAACTTCCAGAATCAAAATCCAACCCCGATATCAAAAAGTCCACTCCCGGTCAAAATTTCCCAAAATCTTCCAACTTTTCAACTTTCGTCAATTAACGCCGAAATGGCCTACGGACCTCCAAATCAACATCCGGACACGCTCCTAAGAATCAAATCACCATACAAAGCTTTTGGAACCTCCTGGAACCTCCAAAATTCCATTCCGGAGTCATCTTTATACAAGTCAAACTACAGTCAACTCCTACGACTTAAACTTCCAATTTAGCGACTATGTGTCCCATTCCACTCTGAAACTCTCTCGAACCCGACATCAAACGCCCCGAAAAGTCACATAATCACAAAATAAAATAGAGGAAGCAATAATTAGGGTATCGGGGGTAATACTCTCAAAATGATTGGCCCGGTCATTACAAACTACTGGTATGAAAAATCTTAAGGGCAAGTGTTATCACTGCAAGAAGCCTGGGCATCATAAGAAATAAAGTCCGGCTTATCTAGACAAGCTGAATAATAAACCAGGTGATTTACATCTACTTGTCGTTGTCACACCTTCTTTTTCCCAAGGGGATAGGGGAGTTTTTTCAATTAAAGTGACGTTATTCGAAATGAGATTATTTATTTATTCAGAGTCGTCACTTGGAATAATTCATTATGGTGTCCCAAATCACCTGTTTATTTTAAAATCCCAAATCGATGAAATTGACTCTATTCATGGTCCGCGAACACATAAGATCGGGTAAGAAATTCTGTTAACCCGGGAGAAGGTGTGAGGTACTCCCGAGTTCCGTGGTTTTAGTATGGTCGCTTAACAATTAATACTTGGCCTAATTATCTGATTTATTACCTGTTTTAAACCTATTATGTATTTTACCTTTGACCGCTTTTAGTTATTTATGGGATTTGTTTGAACAAGTCGCGATGTCGCGCACTCGTTTGTTTTTTGTACATATTGCGAATCGCGTCACGTGAAATGCACCTGCGATCTGCAACATGTTGATTTTAATATTATTTGAAGTTATGGTCGAGTCGCATGAAACGCACACTCAAATTGGGGATTATATATCACAGCTAATGCCACAGGAACCGTACCCATAGCCATGATAATTTATTTTTATTAATCGCGCCTAAAACAAACTACGATATTTATGAGTTATTTTCCTATAATTATGAGCTACATTTGTTTAAATGCTCACATGAGATCTCCAGCATATCACGTACGACTAATAGTGGTTTCCTCCAACTTTTCGAAAGCCCTCTCAAATCTGAGCCTATCTATGTCTAACTATTCTAAAAAAAAAAGAATTAACTGATAACCAATTTCAACAAGTCAAAATCAACAATCATACAATCACAATCCGAAAGAAAGACTTATAAAGAAGAAAGAAAATATTTTTGGATTTTGATTTATTTTTGAATTTTTTTTAAAAAAAGACTTCTAAAGAAAAAAGAATTTTTTTTTTTTGAATTTCGTTGATTTTATTTTTTGAATAAAAGACTTCTATAGAGGAAGAAAATATTTTTGATTTTTTGTATTTGAAATTTTCTAAGGAAAGACTTCTAGAGAAGGAATTAAAAGAAATTATTTTTGGATTTTTAAAAATTGGGGTATCAAAGAAAGACTTTTCTAAAGGAGGAAGTAAAGGGAAATATTTTTGGATTTTTAAAAATTGTGGGCCGGAACCGATGAGGTTTGCCTACGTATCTCATACCCGGTGAGAATCAAACCCGCGTAGTTCGTCCAGTTTTGTCGGAACAGGGAAAACATGATTTTTTAAAAATATTGGCTTATTTTCTCTCTCTTCGTCTACATTGATTGATGGTCTTTTTGTTGTTGATTCTATTCCTAAACCGTAACAGCCTAAAGAACTGAATTATATTGATTTACCAAATAAGAGAAAATATTCTTCTGAATTGAGTGAGACATATTTATGGTACTTGCGTTTGGGTTATATAAATCTAAACAGAATTTCAAGGTTGGTTAAGGATAGACCTTTAAGTTCATTGAAAGTGGAGGCACTACCAACTTGTGAATCTTGTTTAGAAGAAAAAATAACAAAACAAAATCTCCCCTTAAAAGGAAATCGAGCAAGTGATAAATTAGAATTAATTTATTCTGATTTGTGTGGTCCAATGAATGTCCAAGCAAGAGGTGGTTTTGAGTATTTTGTGACTTTCACAGATGATTACTCAATGCATGAATATATTTGTGTGGTCCAATGAATGTCTGGGGACATGGACTTTTCTATTCATTTTTTTAGACTTTTGACTCTAAACTTGATTTCAAATGAGGGTGGTCAAAGAAAATAACATAGGCTCAAAAGGAGTAACAAAGGATATAAAGTGTTTGGGTAGCAGAAAAAGAGCCTCCTAGCCTTAAGAATGCCATTCATATTAGCCCTTCACAAACACGACATTGATGGACATATTGCTTTCTGGATCTTTTCCAGTGTAAAACTGTATGAGAAATACTTTCCTCGCAGTGAATGACCTTGTCAGTTTGGGTGACTTTTTCTTGGATTTTGTCTTGATGTAGAAGATGTATTTTGCCACTAAACTGATCCATTTCAAGTTGTCTGGAATGCACCTTCTTTTGAAAAATACTTTCTATCTCTTAGTACTAAACAGACTTCAACCCGTCTGATCATCCTTAAGCCCGATCTTCTTAATTATTCAAAAGGTAGAAATCCTTAACTTCCATGAGCATGATTGCTTTGGTTCCATATAAACTTGGGTCATACTTATTTTCCAAATGTTTCATGTCTCTATTCACCTTCAAAAGTGTCTCTTTCTCACTTATCCAATTCAAAACCAAATCAGTTTTCTAAGATTTGGCCAAGAATTTCGCATGCATGTCATGTCACTAGAACTAGCGTGAAGAACTATGCACAAAATGGACACAAAATGACTAGGTTTTTTTAATTTTTTTTTTTATTAAATACAGGATAGCAGGGTCCGATAACACAAAAAGAAGAAGAAAAGACGACAAAATCTACCATGTCTCCTTAATGGCTAAAAAGGGAGTGACTTTCTAGTTACTAAGCGACATCTTAGCCACAAATTTACACATCAGCACTACTACGACATTCAAACCTTTTATTCCTTCTGATTTAACACTCAAATTTTGACTTTTTGATCAAACCGTCCCAATATTGACTATCGAATTTCAGGACTGACGGCATGGGAACTTTCATGGCAACCAATTTGCCAAAACACTTATAAAAAATTCTCATGTCTCCCTATCATCAAATCATCCCGAGCAGGGCATGTCCTATTGCTCAAACCTGGTAAAGTCAACCAATATTTGCCTCCATTTTTAATTTTTCACCGCCAACTTGCTTACTTGCCTTTTCGTGACTTTGGGTCAACAACAATGGTGCTTGTTCCATTGGTTGAGAAGATGCTTTTATTTGCGAGGGATCTTGAATTGTTTTTGTGATTCGCCATTGCAAACCAACAAACCGACCACCTTTAACTAGCTTTTATTTCGAAAACAACAAGCATATTAGAATAAGCACTCTCTTTATTTTTTTTCTTTTTTTCTCTTTTCTCTTTTTTTCTTTCTTTTCTCTCTCTCTTTTTTTAAAACCATTAGATCGAACCTGATACGGGTTGCCTACGTATCATGTGGGAACATGAATCATATCTTGCGTAGTTCGAAGAGATCAGGAATAGAGTAAATAAACTAACTCATTTTTTTGGATTTTAATTTTTAATTTTTTATTAATTTCCGAAAGAAAGACTTATAAAGAAGAAAGAAAATATTTTTGAATTTTAATTTTTTTTTTTTGAATTTAAAAAAAAAAGACTTCTAAAGAAGAAAGAAAATATATTTTTTGAATTTCATTTTTTTGTAGGGAATTTCGAAAGAAAAACTTCTAAAGAAGAAAAGAAATATTTTTTATTTTGGTGTTTTTTATTTTAAATTTTTGGGAGAAAGACTTCCAGAAAAGAAAAAAAACATATTTTTGAATTTTGGTTGATTTTATTTTTTGAATGAAAGACTTCTATAGAGGAAGAAAATATTTTTGGTTTTTTGTATTTGAAATTTTCTAAGGAAAGACTTCTAAAGAAGGAATTAAAAGAAATTATTTTTGGATTTTTAAAAATTGGGGTATCAAAGAAAGACTTTTCTAAAGGAGGAAGTAAAGGAAAATATTTTTGGATTTTTAAAAATTATGGGCCGGAACCGATGAGGTTTGCCTACGTATCTCATACCCGGTGAGAATCAAACCCGCGTAGTTCGTCCAGTTTTGACGGAACAGGAAAAACATGATTTTTTGAAAATATTGGCTTATTTTCTCTCTCTTCGTCTACATTGATTGATGGTCTTTTTGTTGTTGATTCTATTCCTAAACCGTTACAGCCTAAAGAACTGAATTATATTGATTTACCAAATAAGAGAAAATGTTCTTCTAAATTGAGTGAGACATATTTATGGCACTTGCGTTTGGGTCATATAAATCTAAACAGAATTTTAAGGTTAGTTAGGATGGACCTTTTAGTTCATTGAAAGTGTAGGCACTACTAACTTGTGAATCTTGTTTAGAAGGAAAAATGACAAAATAAAATTTTTCCTTAAAAGGAAATCGAGCAAGTGATAAATTATAATTAATTTATTCTGATTTGTGTGGTCCAATGAATGTCCAAGCAAGAGGTGGTTTTGAGTATTTTGTGACTTTCACAGATGATTACTCAATGTATGAATATATTTGCATCGAAAGTCTGAATGTTTTGAAATGTTCAAAGAATTTAAGACAGAGACTGAAGAGTGACATAATAAATATATCAAGACATTACGATTTGATCGTGGTGGGGAGTACCTCTCTGCAGAATTTATTAGTTACTTATCAAAATGTGGAATTACCTCTCAATTATCTGCACCTGGAACACCAAAATAAAATGGTGTAGCTGAACGAAGAAATATGACTCTTATGAAAATGGTTAGATCAATGATGAGTTATTCTATTTTGCCTTCGCCTTTTTGGGGGCATGCCTTAGAAACAACAAATTACGTTTTCAATTTAGTTCCTTCAAAGTCAGTACCTTTGACCCCTATAGAATTGCGGATTGGGCGCTAGCCTAGTCTGCGGCATATTCGAGTTTGGGGTTTTCTGACACATGTGCTAAAAAGGAAAACAGATAAATTGGAGGCGATAACAGATGTATGTGTGTTTGTGGGATATACAAAAGGGACGAAAGGTGGTTTATTCTATTGTCCTAAAGAAAAGAAGGTAATTGTTAGCACAAATACCAAGTTTCTTGAAGATGACAATTTGACGAACCATGTTCCTGGAAGTAAACTTGTTTTACAGAACTAAGCAAAGGAATGGAAACTCAGTCATATGAAAAACAAAACGTCCAGATGCAAACCCCGGAAGTCGACTTTGACATACCATTGTATTTTAGTAGTGGGAGAAATATCAATAGACTTGATGTCCTGCAAGAACAAGTGCCCGAAGTCATACTACCACAAAGTAGTGGGAGCTATGTTGAGCAAACTACACAACAAGATGAAGTCGTTGATATCCTTATGGATAGCATGGAGACTCATGTTCCTAATAATAATGTCGTTCAACCACAAGATCATAATGGTGTAGTTACAACTGATGTAGTGCGTAGTCGTAATGGGACAGAAATAAGACAGCCAGTTCGTTAACTCTCCTGGGAGAATCAAATGATAGGATCCCTGAGAAGCCAACTACCGAACCTGTCAATTACGACCAAGCACTACATGATAAAGATGCTGATAAGTGGGTTGCTGCTACAAAATCAGAGATGAGGTCTATGTACTCTAATCAAGTCTGGGATCTTGTAGAACCACCTGATGGGGTTAAACCCATTGGATGCAAGTGGATCTATAAGAAAAAGAGAGGTGCAGATGGAAAAGTGTAAACTTTTAAAGCAAGGCTTGTAGTGAAAGGGTTTACTCAGAAAGAATTGATCGATTATGAGGAAACTTTTTCGCCGGTATCTATGCTTAAGTCTATTAGGATTCTCTTATCCATTGCTGCTTATTATGATTATAAGATTTGGCAAATGGATGTCAAGACAGATTTCCTTAATGGAAGTCTTGATGAGTGCATCTATATGATGTAACCAGACGATTTCGTGGAAAGTGGTAAGGAACATATGTTGTGTAAGCTTAAAAGGTCCATTTATGGACTAAAACAAGCATCTATGGCATATAACACTTGTTTTGACAAGGCGATTAAAACTTTTGATTTTGATCAATGTCTTAACGAGTCTTGTGTATACAAGAAGTGGGATGGTGGTATTTTTAATCTTATATGTAGATGACATATTGCTAATAGGAAATAATGTGGGCATGTTGGGTTCAATTAAGTAATTATTTTTCACGCACTTCGATATGAAATATTTAGGAGAAGCGGCTCATATCCTTGGGATCAAGCTCTTGCGAGATCGCAAGAAAAGGATATTAGGCTTATCTCAGGCTCTTTATATTGATACAATACTCTCAAGGTTTAGCATGCATGATTCCAAGAAAGAATTTCTTCCTTTCAGGCATGGAATTGCTCTATCTAAAGACCAGTCTCTTAAAACCGATGAAGAGATAGAAAAGATGAAGATGGTCCCTTATGCATCTGCAGTGGGGAGTCTGATGTATGCCATGTTATGTACTAGACCTGATATCTGCTTTGCCGTGGGCATTGTTAGCAGATTTTAGTCTAATCCTGGGCGAGATCATTGGATTGCGATTAAGCATATAATCAAGTACTTGAAAAAGACTAGGGATTATATGCTAGTCTACCATTCAGATGACCTCGTACCTATTGGGCACACTGATTCGGATTTTCAATCAGATAGACATCCTAGAAAGTCTACCTCAGGAAATGTGTTTATTCTAGGAGGTGGAGCCACAAGTTGGAGGAGCATCAAGCAAACTTGTGTTCTGATTCCACCATGGAAGCCGAATATGTGGCATCCAAAGAGGCGGTTTGGTTCAGGAACTTCCTAATAGAGTTGGGTGTGGTTCCCTTGATTCAAGCACCAATAATACTTTATTGTGATAATAGTGGTGCGGTTGCAAATTCGAAGGAGCCACAAAGCCATAAAAGAGCAAAGCACATTGAACGTAAATATCATTTGATTCGTGACATAGTGCAAAGAGTAGATGTAGTAGTCACCAAGATTGCATTAGAGAACAACTTGGCGGACCCGTTTACTAAGAGCTTGCCACAGAAGACTTTTGATAGGCATGTGCACGGAACGAGTGTTAGAATTGTAGACACATGGTTATGAGTCTAAGTGGCTCTTTGTTAGGATATACCATAAACCATACATATTGCTATAGTATTCTTTATGGAATAATTATTTATTTATTTATTCAATTCAATAAAGTTTTATTTTAAATAGATCATGTATTTGTCTGTGTATCCGTTGCTTATATAGTAGATGATTTAGTGTATAGAGTTTAGCTTATACACGAAAGAGTAAATCATCGGTTATTATAAGTCATAAAGTTTATGTTCACAATATAATGTTGGAATTGGACAAACCATCGAAATGGTTGTAGCACAAGATTAAATATAATTTATCTTGATTATGGGAATGGTTTAGTTCCGACTTCTTGTGCTAGTACATTTTATATGTATTGAACGAATCAAGTAGAGATAAGTATTTTATACTCACTTAATAAAATAATTTCTCTAGACCATTCAATGTACTTATACTCTTAATCTTGGTATAATTATTATTAGTTGTGTGTGTCATTTATTATTTTGATTTTTTAAAAGGCTAGATTCTTCCGTGGGTCAATAAGCCTGATAAATTGGACAATAATGATATACAATTGGAAAAATAATAATTAGTTGATAGAATCCATGTCTCGACTTTTGAGATTGATGATACTCCTTTATGAAAGCTTATAAATTTTTATGTGTAAACTTGACCGGTGAATTTTGTATCGGACACATGAAATAAGTTAAGTGAAAGTCTAAAGGAAATAATCAATAAATTAAATTGTCAGTAATTTAAATTAAATTATCAGTAATTTAATTTGATTGATTTGTATCTGAATCTTAACATGGAGAGTTAAAATAAGATTTTATGGAAGAGTTTTAAAATTGAATTAAGGAGTGCAATTATTTTAGTGGAATAATTCGTAATTTATTATGGTAGGATTAATTCTATAATAGAGAGCCTTGTTAATTAAATTTTGTAGTCCCTACTATGCGTAAATAATAGGAAATAAAGGTAACCTTTCCTTTGTAGAAAAAAGAAAACTCAACAGGGTTTGGAAAAAGGGTTTTACCCTAAAAACGTGGCTATATATACATGGTATAGGGTTGGCCATTTTTTCTACACGTTTTTCTTTGGAATTTCGTCCACCCGAAATTCTCTCTTTCCGGATATTATTTGGATAACACAGAAAATTGTGTAATGTTTTCTGGAGGTCGTGAACTTACTACTCTGGAAATGGAGACCGTGATTGATCTACTTTGTTCACACTTCAAGAGATAACTGGTATAATCTCTATATGTATTGAATATTTAATTTACACGTGAATATGATACTGAAATTGCTTCAGTTCTGATATATAATCCAACAACAATTTGAAAATAGCTAGGTTTTGACTCATTTACCACCTGGTTCAAGCTTATTTTCTTTTGTGAGAGGTTGTGTTACGCAAATGACTATGATCACTTTTTCTTCCTCTTGTTTACATTTCTTTTTTTTTTATTTACTCATTAGAAGACATTATTCGATGGGTCTTGCCTTGATTAAGAAATGTTTAAGGGAGGAGGAAGATGAAGTGTTTAAGAAAAAAAGAAAGAACAACAAAGAGAAAGAGGGAGGAGCCTTTACCTTGATTGAAAGTGACATTGAAGGAGAAGATGTTAGAATAAATGGTCCCATAAATTCCAGATGTGTCTCACATAAGTATTACATGGCATATGAAACTCAAAATAAAATTTCTTGTAGCCTCAAGTAATCTTCAGTTAATTTTTCAGTCAAAAGACTATACATTCTCTCTTTACGTATCCCATTGGTGTCATTTGACAATATTGTTTGTCACATAATCGCAGCATTTAATTTCTCCTGCGGCTATAGATTATTTTCTCCGGTCCATTTTTAGTGATTTTTTTTTTGTGGTTCATAATATTTAATTTTTTTAAATATTAAAAAATAATTAACTTTTTTTTTTTCAAAGTTGTCATTGGAGTAAAGAGCATAAGAGTATTTGTTGTATTTTCAATTAACAAATTAAGGTTAATATGATAAATTATATTGTTAATTAATGCTAAAAGGTAGATTTCTTAATATGTATGAAAACAAATAACTTAAAGTAGTCCGAAGGGAGTAATTGCCATGGTACACTGTGTTGCACCGATCGATTTGTATTTGTCAAATGGTACAGAAGCCTTGGCTTCAAATGAAACAAGTTGAAAGTTGAAACCTCTAGGAAAAAGAAAAAGAACAATTAGATCGAAAGAGAGAAGTATTTGGAGGTCCTTCCACATAATGATTCGTTCGAACTTCTAAAAAAATTGAAGAAATATGATCCTTTCTCATGAATTAATGACACGCACAAACAAAGAAATTATTCCTACATTCTGTTATATGTATTTTGTTACTCTTTTTTTTTTTTTTAAAATTAGCCCTTGTGTTTACGATGAGTAAATTGTTGGGATTGGATAATTATGACCCAAGATGAAATCTTTGACAAAATTAGAACTAAATTATACTGTACTTTGCCAGTGACATAAAAGGAGGGCAACCATTGCATCTCTCTCTCTCACTCCTTATTTTCTTTTGGGGATTGTTCTTTACATCGGTGCGAGGTCAAATGTCAACGGAAGAACCTCCCTTTGTGCATAAAGATAATGCAAAAGCCAGAAACTTCTTTGGCGTATCAAATGTGGCGTGTTCAAGATTTTCTTTTGCTTTTAAAAGGTGAGAAAAATGCCTTAGCTCGTCTAAAAAATTTAGTCCTGAATTATTGGTCTATGATCTGGTCTTAATTTCGTGTTATTCAATGCATATATTCGATATCTTCAATTAAACGGGACATCCTAAAACTCAAGGATGTTTACAACATACAAATGTCAAAAAGCATTTCTACGATTAATTCATTAATGTCAATTAGTAACCATCATAAACAGAGATTGTTTAGATAAAAGCAAGTAAATTACCAATATTTAAAGGAAAAGAAGCATACTCAATACACATTAACAAGCACGTAATATAGTTTCACTTGAAAGGCAGAGGCGGTAGACAGAGATTATGACGGGTTACTCTCTACCCAAAAAAAACAAACACCCCTCACAAGAAACGGTCAACACGAAATGTCTTTTCCGAGTAGGCGAACTCCTGTCCTTTTTCAAACCCCAAAGCAAAGCATGTCCTATTCCTGTGTTTTCCAGAAGGAATACGAACCCAAACTACTAACCTCAAAAGCATCTGCAGCTACCCCACCTTCCTAATTAATAGCAGCCCCTACTCACCGGAACTTTTAGTTTATTAGACTCACCAAAAGGAATTCTTTGACTCAGTTTTGCATTATCTACTGTTCCTATGTCTCGTAAAGTTCCAATGATCTTTTTTCCCCAACTACGATTTTTCACATCATAAGCGATAACCAAATTCTCAACTATCCCCAGTTCATGTGTAAAACTAAAATGGCAGTGGATGCTGCACAGCCTATTCCAAGCCCATCTACAAGATCTCGCTCTTCAATAACCCCTAAAGGAAGCTCCTCTGGACACCCAAAATCGCTATCTTCAGCAACTTCTACCCAACCACCAAAATCCCCAGTTCCTCACACCGGCCCATCTAACAGCAGCGACCGGATCAGCTACAACTCCAACTCCGGATCCGAATACCGCCTTGACACCTCCGTCGCAACCACCTCCGTCTCCAGCCAGGCATCCCTTTCCAGTTTCCGGTTATCCTTACCGGATAATCCTCAAGTCTATGATTTCGCCGATATTCGTGCCGCCACCAACAACTTCCTCGCCAAGCGTTACTCCTCCACCTCTTCCTCACAGTCATGGCGTTGCACCCTCCATGGCAAAGATGTAATTATCTTCCAACGAAGAATTCAGAAATCCATGGAGAAATCTGAATTAAGGGCAAAATTATCAGTCATTTGCAGGAGTCATTACAGAAGTATAATTAAGCTTCTCGGCGCATCTATTTCCGGCGATCACATTTACTTAGTTTACGAATTTGTCGCCGGTTCTAACCTTTCTCTCTGCCTTCGAAACCCTAGAAATCCCAGCTATACAATTCTCTCTACTTGGATGTCTCGAATGCAAATCGCCACCGATATAGCTCACGGCCTGGATTATATACATAATACTACTGGTTTGGACATAAATCCGGTTCACAAGTATGTGAAGAGTAGTGGTATCATCGTTACAGAGCCTTCCTTTAATGCGAAGATTTGCCATTTTGGAGCGGCGGAGCTTTGCAGTGTAACCGAGAGCAAGGCCGTGACGAGCGGCGGCGAGATCAGCGAGGAGCCGTTAGCGGATTCAACGCCGGAGTGGAGGTCGAGTAAGACTCGTGAGGTTGAAGGCGTGAGAGGTTACATGTCACCGGAATTTCAGCTGACGGGAGTAGCGACACAAAAGTCCGACGTGTACGCATTCGGAGTTGTGCTGTTGGAATTATTTTCCGGCGAAGAGCCTGTGAGGTACAAGTACGACAAGGCAACCGGAAATTACAGGAAAATCTCCGTTATAGAGACGGCGAGGGAAGCGGTTGAGTGCGGAGGCGATGTGGAAGACGACGGCGGCGTAGGAGTGGAGAGGCGGTTGAGGAAGTGGGTGGACGGGAGGTTGCGTGACTCGTTTCCGGTCGAGGTGGCGCAGAAGGTAATGCGTTTGGTGTTGGACTGTGTACACGTGGAGCCAGATGATAGGCCCGACATGCGCCGCGTGGCGGGTAAAATATCAAAGCTGTATTTAGAGTCCAAATATTGGTCGGATCGGGTCAAAATGCCAACGGAAATATCCGTATCCTTAGCACCTCGATGATTTTTTATTTTGATTATTTGGGGAATTGTACTCAATTAGACTTTAGAGAATTATTTGGTAACAAGTCCACCAATTACTTTAAAGGAGAATATATTTTAGGCTGTCTATTTTGTCATTTTTCAATTATGATTGTGACGTAACTGCTAGATGGTACAACCGAAACATAGATTAGATAATGAAGGAAGTTATAGAATACTAATATTTTATACAATGTCTTTACTTGACTCATATTGTGAATGTTAATATGTAGTATTATTTATTACTACTAAATTACATAGGAATACATTCGTTATGTAAGATAGGAGAGTTGTTAAAATAAGGTCGACTTTGGGTAGTTTTTATTAAAACAAAAGTGCAAAAGTAACTAATTTATGAACCTTTTCCAACAGGAAAAAATAGTACTAGTAGTATGAAAGAGAAGTTGCGCAACAAAAGAAAGGAACGGAGCCCATGAGAGGGGAGAAAGTCAATCAATTATGTAAACCATTTCGTTAAACTCAATTTAGAAAAATTGAATGTGTCACCATATTGCTGTTTGGACAACCTTTAGACAAGAAAGCGTGTTTGTACTTTGTACAGAAATAAACTAACGTGAACCAAATGAAAGTGTCTTATGATTTTTTTTGTGGAAATTTCTCCCTCGGTTAAATATGAAATAGGTCTAAAATGATTCTTTCTCATTATGAGTTTGGAGAGCGAAAGCATTGGGGATTAGCTAACTTGATCTAAAATAATATAAACAACCTTAAAATGGAGTATATATTTTCCCCTCCACTCCTGAATAAGCTGAATCAAACTAGCCAGGTCTTTTCAATTCTTTTCTTAAATAACCAGGTCTAATTTCCCCTGAAACGTTCAGCCGATGATTCCGTCTCAACAAGATTGAGGGCTTAAAACCAAATCCAAATTTGAGAGAGAGGCCCTAAGTAAGTAAGAATATCAACGATAAATTTTTAATAAAAAAATATAAAATAAAGGTGAAATAATAAAATCAGCTCAAGAATTTGATAATTTGATATAAAACAACAATATACCCAATGAAAACTCACAAAGTGGGGCCTAGGGAGGTAGCTTGTATGCAGAACATTAGGTAGATAGATTGTTTTCGAAAGACCCTCAGCACAAGAGAAAGCATGGCCAAAAAAAAAAGTTAGATAAGAAAAATCAATTCAATACAATATGAAAATGAAAGTAATGAAAGCGAATAAGTTATGATAAAGTAGTCTAAAAAGGAGCAGTAGCTATCACAGATAAATAAGATATATAATCGAAGTACAAGAAACAATAGATAGTAGTATAAATCAAAGGGTAAGAAACTATAGAGCAAGATAAGTTGATATAATGATATCGAAAAATATTGCATTGATTCAATATAATGATTGCTTGTTGTAATGCTTCATATTTTGAAAAAGACAACTTGTAAGCCACAATGCCTATTGAGACACTTTTCAATATTGAGAATAAGAATAGTAAAAGAGAAAATGAAAAAGGTAAATATATAAATAATAATATAGGTCCGTATTAGTTGTTAGGATATAAATGAGGCAAAAAAAATATAGCTACCCCATCCATGTAAGGAAATAATTCATTAAAAATTATTTCATTATCTAATTATTACAACGATCCTCACATTAAAGTTATTTTACTTTCACTCCAAAACTTCTTTTTAAATTTAAATGTACACACATTTTAAAAAAAATACATATACAATACATTTTTAAGAAAGCTCCAAAAAATTGAGGCCCCAAGCGATTGCTTTACTGCCCTTATAGTCGAGCCACCCAAGGAGTCCAGATGAACTGGTTTAATATTCAAATAAAATGAAATATACGTCCACCGAAATTGGAATAGCCTAATTGCAAGTGTTGAACAAATCGAAGTTTAATTTGGAATATGACAGTGAAGAAAAATTCATGGGTCTTGGCTAATCATTAGGATATTGTATGTTGCAACTTGCACGATCCATGGGATAATGTTTTCGTTGGTCGCACTTACTTTATGATATAGCATTATTCAAACTTCATGATATTTAGTTGTTAATTGATCTTTATTTCCCTGTTTAGACATAGTCAGGTGACAGGACTTTTAATCTGATTTCTTATCTTAATTAATTATGTTCAATCAATTTCTCTATGTTAATAATGCGACTTTGATCTAGTATTGTCTGCTGCTGTGCCATTATTTATATGGCCATTCTTAGATCTTAGGTGTCACACAAAATTATTTTTTTTAACCTAATGTCCTGGCCTAATTACCATGGTGAATGTTGGATTAGTTTCTACAAACATTTGATGAATATGACCTTGTTGACGAGAAAAAATGGGTCTATGAAGTTTAATTTGTTGTTACAGGCGAATTCATTAACCAATGATGAATGATTGTCAAAAGAAGTCAAAAAACTAATGTGGAAGAGAAGCTATGCTACGATCATTAATAATATATAAGTGAATATCCCGAATTTCGCATTAAAGTGGGTAAAGTTATTCTTGCTTGTGTAATTCTTATTATGAGTGAACATTGAACTTTAACACATTTAAGCCTAATAGCTTCAAATAATTTCGGAACCAAATGCATTTGATCCACTTCTGATCCTGTCCCACGTCTAACAATAGCGACACAATTTCATTGGCCCATGACACAAATAGGATACTTTTGTGCTTCTTTTGAGTTTTGGACTCCCATAATAAAAGCTATGCAAATACAGCCTCGCGCCAGTTTTTCTGTGTGATAATTACGTAATATTTTATTAATCACCAACTCTGCAAGATCAAATGCCATTTTTACCATATGGTTACATTTATAGGTAGGATGCATACTATGAATATGTGTTAAGTTTAAGATTTTAATGATGACCAAAAACAAAAAGACTCTACTAATGTATCTACCATGTGTGCAGGTTCACTAACCAAAGCTATGGAAGAAAAGTGCACCAGAGGCTGAAGAAACAATCGAAGGACCAACAACCATGAAATTCAAATCTATCTATCGAAGGCATACATGAGGACAACAAGAAAGGAAAGGAAAGGAAATAAGTCAAATGGACAAAAGACTCTCAACGATACAAGGAAGGAAATGGAATCAATCAAATGCGTAAAATCAGTGGAAGACTCAAGACTCAATGATTAGGGAGATCAAAATAGACCCAACATTTCAAGGATGAATCTGGCTGTACTTTACAAGCTGGATTCAAGAGGCTACCCTTGGCTCCTACTCTTAGAAAATACTGCCTCAAAAGGAAAATCACACCATCAATGATTTTTCAAAATCTCGAAGAAAGGAATCAGTAGCTTCATCAAGCACTATTAAAGAAGTGATGAAAGGACATGGGAAAGTACGCAACTTTCGTACAAGTTTTCAATATTTCTACTTCTTACAAAATACTGTATTCCTAAGCTTACTAGTGTATTAAAAGATAGAGAGAAAAAAAGAAAGTATTGAGAGATTGTGTCAAGAAATCAGTGTAACTCGTTTATGGTAAACGTAAGAAAATCACTCTCGTGTTGTAACTGATCGATTGAAGATCTAAGGGAACCCTTGTAACCCAAGGGAAATGGATGTAGGTACCACACCGGTACACGAACCAGTATAAAAATCTCTGTCTCTCCTGTTAATTTTTATTACTTGCATTTATTTTATTTGGTATACTAATCACTGTCTGCGGCATCACGATAGTCAACTAAGAGCAAAGTTAGTCGACTAAGAAGGATTTTTACAGTTCACCCCTCCCTCTTTTTGTACTTTCAATTGGTATCAAAGCATGTCTCACACTCAGAAAAAAATATTTGCTTAACAACGAAGTAAGTAAAGATCATGGGAACAAACACTGTTATTGGAGCACTATTTCAAAAAGGAACTTCACAAGTTTGACCACCTTACTTCAATGGGCAGCATTTCACAATAAATTATGCAAGGAAACATATGTAAAGTCATATGACATTAACGTCTGGCGTGTAATCAAAAAGGGCGATCTTCCCATGTCACAATCAAAGAAGGACAAAACTACTGAAGGCCAGGTATCTTCTGAACCACTAGACCTAGATGATTATACTGACGAACAATCTGATGTGGTGCTGATAAATGGCAAAGCCAAGAACCTTCTGTATAATGCAATAAGTGGTGAAGAATATGAAAAGATCTCAAGCTTTGAGACTGTGAAGGAAATGTGGGACAAGCTAGAAGTTACTTATGAAGGAACAAATAAAGTCAAAGAAACAAGAATAAATCCACTGATTCTTGACTATGAATTATTCCAAATGAAGGATGGAGAATCAGTGAAAGAAATGTTCTCTCGATTCAGCAAAATTGTTGGAGACCTGAAATATTTTGGAAGACCACTCAAAAGTGGAGAACGTATCAGGAAAAATATAAGGATTCTACCTATTGCTTGGTGTCACACCCCTTTTTACCCCCCAAAAGATATATGTTATAGATTGCTGTGGGTTAAAGAGTTTTTCCAATTAAAGTGACATTTTTGAAGTATGGATTATTTTATTATTCAGAGTCGCCACATGAAATTTGAATTTTGGGTGTTCCAAGTCACCTTTTATTTGAATCCCTATTCAAAGGAAGATTTGACTCTTTTATTATTGGTCTACGAAAATAAAGTTCGGGTAAAAAATTCTGTTGACCGGGGAGAAAGTGTAAGGCATTCCTCGAGTCCCGTGGTTCTAGCACGGTCGCTTTATTGACTACAACTTGGCTTGAATTAATTTTGGATAAACTGTGATTTATTGATTTCCGTGCTTTATCTATCCGCTTTTAATTATTAAAATATAGAATTATCTTTGAAACGAATCACGTGTGTGAATACATTTTGTTTATTGTGCCAAAATCATGTCACGCGTACGTGTACACAATTA
This sequence comes from Nicotiana tabacum, assembly GCF_000715075.1. NCBI lineage: Eukaryota > Viridiplantae > Streptophyta > Magnoliopsida > Solanales > Solanaceae > Nicotiana > Nicotiana tabacum. Next base: position 63,028,362 of record NC_134101.1, read on the forward strand.
ATAGCATTTTATTATATTAAGATTGTTTTGGCCAAAGTTGCGCGAACACATACTTCGGTTTTAATTTTGAAAATCACAATTATGCCGCGGGAAGGTATACATAATCGCGATAAGCTAATTAAAAGCGCGCCTAAAGCACTCTATCGATGTTCATTATTCTTCCTAAAGTTTGAGATTATTGTAAGGTCATGAATTATGGAATTACTTGTGGAAGAAGTGTATGATTTTAAATATTTGAATAAATAAACCATCATATACCAATACCCTACAGCCCAACAATTGAAACCCAAGCTTATTAGGGTCCAAATCTTCCCAACTTTAAAGCAAGTTTCAATACCATATTTCCAGAAACATGATTAAGCATATAACATTTAAGGACTAATTTACTTTATTATTTATAAAGTTTAAAGGCAAATAAATAAAATCACATGAAATAAAATAAAAAGAAAAGAGGAAAGAATAAACCTTTAATGCAAAATTTTCAATTAAATGAGTCTCCGAGAACAAGTACAATAAATCAGACGAACGTCAAACAAGCATAAGCGAAGAAGAACATCAAAGCTAGTGAACGAAGCTCCAACGGAATCCTCGACCTCGACTATTGACTCCACTGTTTGGCATGTAAAAAGGGATGTTATGAAGTATTTTTGTTAGATTTTGGGTGATGAATTGTTGGATTTTTCGAAAGAAAGACGAAGAAAGAATGACATGAGTAGAAATTCTCTTAGCGTAGAAGAAGAAAAAAAAACTTCTCTCAATTATCTCCTCTTTTTTTTATTTTTTTTATTTTCTCCCTCTTCTCTAATTTTTTACTTCTATTTATAGAAAATATTTCGAAATTTTTCAGTTTTTTTTTAAATTTATTATTTTATTATTTTTTAATTAAACAATTCCCACTTCCCATTTTCCTTCTTTTTAAAAATAAATAAATTCCCCACCTTCCTTTACTTTTATTTTTTAATTTTTCACGTTCTTTACTTTTATTTTATTTAAATTTACACTTTTTTATTTTTCTTTTTAAATTTTCTACTTTCTTTTACTTTTGGTTTTTAATTCCCACCAACCTTTACTTTTCTTTTTTATTTCCTACTTTATTTTAATTTTCTTTTTTTTTAATTTCCTACATTCCTTTACTTTTATTTTTTTTTAATTTTCCACTTTCTCTTATTTTTTTTTAAATTTCCACTTTTTTTTTTTTTTACATTTTCTTTTAAAATTTTCTACTTTCTTTTACTTTTATTTTTTAATTCCCACCTATCTTTACTTTTATTTTTTAATTCCCTACTTCTATTTTTCCTATTTTGTTTTCCATCCAAAATTCTTTATTTTTATTTTTAATTTATTTTTTTGGGTTTTTTTATTTTAAAAAAATTAAAGATAAAAATAAAATAATATTAATAATAATAATATTTGACCTTTTTAAAAATATTTTTAAAATTATTTACCTTATAAAAAAGTTAAAACAAAGCTAAAAACTGTTGATTAAACCCCTAAAAATATTTACATAGTAAAAGGTGATAAAAATTTAAATATGGTCAAAAATTAGGTGCTCACACTTGGCAACCCAAAGTCATCGCACTGGAATGTCAAGACCTTGACAAGATTTCATATGATGAACTCAGAGGTGATCTGATTGCCTCTGAGAAGACCCATTTGGACAGACAAATGAAACAAGAAAAAAGGAAAACCGTTGCGTTCAAAATAACAATGGCTGAGTCAGAAAACATAGAAGAAGAATAAGAAGGTGGAGAACAAGAAGAGCACATATCTATGCTCTCCAAAGTTGTATCAAGCATGATAAGAAGAAATCGAAATAGTAGAAGAGGCAAACCAAACTTTAGAAAAGGGAAAATAAGAATGAAAATGACAAGAATGATGGAAGATGATATGAGTGTGGAAAGCTTGGTCACATTCAAGCAGAATGCCATGAACTGAACAAGAAACTCAACAGAAATTATTAAAAGATAAAGTTATTTGGAGCATGGAGCGATGAAGAAGGATCTGATCATGAGGATATAGCCAACTTGTGTTTCATGGCAGTCAAAGAAGACACTGATGAAGAATTTGATCACGAGGAAGAAAATAAGTTCGGCCTCATGGCAGACGAAGGAACAAGTGAGGTACGTTCACCTATGTGTCCTAAATTTAATGAACTTCCAGAAATCATTGATATTGATCTTGTTGACATTGAGAAAGTTCTACATGAACTTTGAAAGATTCAACGAGAAAAGAAAGACTGGGCACTGAAACTAGAAGTATGTGAAATTGAAAGAGATATGCTTCAAGAAGAAGTTAATGTACTTCAATTACAACTAAACGGATTTCAAAAATCCACGGGTCATAGTTTATTCAAATCAAACCAGTAAACTTCTCATAAAAACTCATTTAGGACAAGAAATCATTCTTCATGCATTCATTGTAGTAAAAATGGTCACAATTCTAACTACTGCAGGTTCAGAAATAAAGGAGAAAACCTCCCTGGGAATTTTAATGATCCATCTTGCTTTTATTGTGTAAAGCTTGGTCATATATCTAACCATTGGAGGTTTAAGAATAATAGAAGATGGGTTTGGCGACCCAAGATATCAAATCTGGCTAATAGTTAGAAAACTAACCAACCAGGACCTAAGCAGGCTTGGGTACCTAAATACCAGTAGTTTGTTGTTGCAAGAACACCGCAAGAAGAATCGAAGAGGAAAATAGTATCTTGATAGCGCATGTTCCAGACACATGACTGGTGACAAATAACTTTTCAAAACAGTCACCAAACTTGATGGTGGATCGGTCACCTTTGGAGACAAATCAAAAGGGATTGTAATTAGTGTTGGAAAATTCTCCCCAGCTCATCATGTAATGTGGACGAAGTCTACCTGGTAGATAAACTTGGATACAACTTACTCATCATCAGTCAACTATGTGACAATGACTATAAGGTTTGTTTTAAAAATATTTTCGGATTATTGAAGACAAAGCAAGTAAAACTATTCTATCTGGAAGTAGAGATATACATGTTTATACTCTTAGTAATATTGATATCTTGGGAAATTAAATATGTCTAGCCTCCATAATTGATGATCCTTGGGTATGGCATAGAAAACTTGGTCATGCTAGCATGCATGCTATTCAAAAACTTTCTAAACAAGATTTGCTCATTGGTCTTCCAAAACTAGATTTTTTAAAATATCAAATTTGTGATGTATGTCAATTAAGTAAACAAACCAGGTCCTCTTTCAAAATCAAAAATATAGTTTCTACTACAAAACCTCTTCAACTTTTGCACATGGACCTTTTTGGTCCAACTAGAACTGCTAGTATTGGAGGCAACAAAATATACTTTTGTTATAGTAGATGATTTTTCTCGATTTACCTGAATTATTTTCTTGAGCCATAAAGATGAAGCATTAAGGAAATTCTAAGTCTTCTACAAAAAGGTACAACCAGAAAAGGGATACTACATCTCCTCCATAAGAAGTGATTACGGAGGAGAATTTGAAAACAGAGCATTTGAAAACTTCTGCAATGACTAGGGAATCTCTCACAACTTCTCATCTCCTAGATCACCACAAAAAATGGAGTAGTGGAATGCAAAAATAGAACCTTGAAAGAAATGGCAAGAACCATGATTGTGAAAAACTCTCTTGCACACTACTTCTGGGCAGAAGCAGTAAGCACTACATGTCACATTATCAACAGATGCCTGATACGACCTATCCTAAAAAAGACTCCATATGAGCTATGGAAAGGTAAAAGATAAAACATCAGCTATTTTCACCCATTTGGTTGCAAATGTTTTATCCATAATAATGGAAAAGACAACCTTGGTAAGTTTGATCTAAAAAGCGGTGAAAGTATTTTTCTTGGATACTCTCCCTCAAGTAGATCATATAGAGTTTTTAATAAACGAACATTATCTATTGAAGAATCTATTCTTGTTGTATTTATTGATACTAACCGCCGTTTGAGAAATGAAAAACTTCCTGATGACGAGGAAATTGCCATAGTTTCAAAATTTGTTCATGCAATTGAGGACATTCACGAAGAGGCGAATAATTATCAACATTAGCCGACTGATGATGGTAGGGTATAATCTTATATTTTAGTCGCTTATGACATTCTAATTTATTGCACTTTAATTGAGTTTGAGCGTTAATTGCTAGTATTTTACACTAATTATATGTTTTATGCCTTGTAGGAGTGATTCCGAGCTATGTAGATGTTATGGAACTAATTCGAGCTAATTAGAGCTTTGAAGTCTGAGTTAAAGTTCAAAGGAATAAGTCGGAATCGTGTTCGGGGGTCGAGGATCACTTCTGGGCGTCAAAATTCAAAGAAGAATAATCTGCTGAAAAAATGCACTGGTGCGACACATTGGGCGACACACAGTGCGACACATCAGTGTAAATATCTTTCAGAAAATAGCAAACTTCAGAGACTAGGTTATTGGGGTCTGTCAGAAAAAAACACTAATGGTACGCACCTTACTACGCACAGTGCGACGCATGAAATACAATAAGCTTACAAGCTTTCCTATTTCGGCTAGGAAAGGGTGATTTCGTTTGGGCACGGTCCTACTTGGTATAAATACATAGAAGAATAGTATTTTTTGTAGACTTTTGGACACATCTAAGACCTAAGAAGGCAAGAGATAAGGTGAAGAAGCCAAAGCACAAGGAATTCATCATTCAATCATCACTCAAGACAAGAGTTTGGATCGTTTAATGCTTTTTTTTTATATTTGTGATGAATTACTCCATATGTAGTTCTCTTTAGGGATTGATAGATTTTGTGTTTTGATGATTGTTTGTGGATATTAACTCTAATTTTTATGTATTGAATTGTTTTGCGTGATTTAATTATTGCATATATATTCACATGTTGATGTAATCGAGAGAAGCATAACTTGTGATATTTTTGCATCATCTTGTTGGTTGAATTCATTGATTATTCTTAGTAATCGAAAGAAGCTAGTTGAATTATTGTTTAGACCTAGTTAGGAGGATAATCGAAAGAGGCTCTCCTAAAGACCACTCTACTACGAATCCGTACATATCTTCACCGAGCATAAATTGGTTCATATTGTGAGGTTGAGACTTAATCGAGAGAGGAGTTTCTACTAAATGTTTGAACTAATAATTGAGTAAAATCGAGAGACTCACTTGAATATTAGAAGTGAACTAACGAGAGTTAAATCCCAGATAATTATCTCGTATCTATCCAATCAACCCCTATTTTCTCCTATTGATATCTTCTTTGCTTAATTTTGTTCAATTGTCACTAGTCAATTAGATCTAGAGTCTTAGTTAATTTTAGTTCTTAATCATATAATAGCAATTATTGATCATCTTGGATAGCAATCTAACTACAAGTTACGAAAATACTGTTTAACTCCAATCCCTGTGGCTACGATAATTTTCTATACTATCTTTGACTAGCGAGCATATTTAGGTGTGTGTTTTGAGCTCGTTAAATTTTGGCGCCGTTGTCGGGGATAGGCAATCAATAGTGTTTGAAATAGTTTGTAGTGCTAATTCAGGAATTATTTCTTTTTATTTATTTTGTTTTTCCCTTTTTACGGTTGGTGTTCTTTGACTGTGCGCATGTTACAGGTTAGATTGGTGCATGACTCGATCTTCTGGGAAAGAATTACTACCATACGAGCCAGAAATAGAAAAATAACTGCAACAGCTGAAGAAGGAAAGAAATCTCACCGAGATATTAGAAAAGGTTAGGCAATACTCAACCAAAGATATGGCCGGAAACGGTGAAGATAATATGGACCTGGCTGCGAGAGAGGCAGCCCAACAAAGAGAAAAAGTGGCAGGAGATGCTGAAGAAGCAGGTTTTAGAGATGCACAACGTATTTATGAATAAGAGAGGGGTGACATAATCAAAATCAACCCGTGGGTGCAGGCCAGTTTAGAAACATAAGTCCCGGTGCTGGGAGACCACTTGGCGATTACTCTAGACCAGTCTACAACCAAGGTTTGTCAAGCATTCGACCACCTCCCGTTGCAGCAAACAATTTTGAGTTGAAGCAAGGGTTGCTTCTAACTCTGCAAAACTATTGTGTCTTCAGAGGAAAGATGAACGAAGATCCAAATAATCATTTAATGGACTTCAAGGAGATAATGAACACCTTTAAATATAATAGTGTTTCACAAGATGCATTTTATCTAAGGGCATTCCCCTTCACACTGAAAGATGATGCGAAGTAGTGGCTTCGGAGCTTGCCTCAAGGATCAATTCGAACATGGGAAGAGATGACCAAAAGATTTCTTGACAAATATTTTCTCCTCATCTAAAACGGGCAAGTTTAGAAGAGAGATCCATAACTTCCCCAGAAAGATAATGAAACAGTTTTGAAGCTTGGGAGAGGTTTAAGGAGATAGTCAGAAAGTTTCAACACAATGGTATTGAACTCTGGATGCAACTCCAGGATTTTTGGGATGGGTTGACATCGGCCTCATGCAGAACGTTGAGCAATGTAGCTGGAGGTCCGTTAATGAAGAAGACACCAGAGGAGATAATCACTATTCTCGATGAATTATCTGAAAATGCAAATCAGTGGCCCTCTAAAAGTGCCGAAAGAAGACGGGCAAATGGTGTTCACCCGGTTGATGCTAACACATATGTGCAGGTACAATTTGATGCTATGGCGAAGGAGATAAGGAAGCTGACCTTAGCCTCAATACAGAGTGAGACTCATGCAGCATGTGATTTTTTGTGGAAGAGGACACCCTACTCATGAGTGTCAAGCCTCAATACAAAGTGAGACTCATGCAACATGTGATTTTTTGTGAAGAGGACACCCTACTCATGAGTGTCAAGCCTCAACTGAGGAAGTTAATGCTGTTGGAAATTAAAACTTTAATGCAATGGGTTAGAGGCACCCCGATTTTTCATGGAGTTCACCAGGAGGTACGGCAAATGCATGGCAACAAAATAATGCAGACCTCAGGGACAAGGGGCGCATGTTTTTCCAAAATTAGCAAAGGCAGCAGTTTCACCCTCAATAACCAATTCAGTCTGGGTTATAAGATCTAATGAAATCCGTCATTGTCAAGACAGATGAGAGATTAGATGCTCATGGTGCAACTATCAAAGAACTTGGCACAGGGTTGCGAAATTTGGAGAAGCAAGTGGGACAAATTGCCACCATATTGTCTGAGAGGATCCAGGTACTTTGCCAGCTGACACTGAAAGGAACCCCAAAGAAACTGTAAATGCTGTAACTCTGAGAAGTGGGCAAGTATTGGAAGAGCCCACTCCGGTCCAAAAAGAGAGTGTGCCTGAAAAAGAAATTGGGGAGCAGTTGAAAAATAAAGTCGATAAAAGAAGAAGGAGAACACTTCGAGAAGGGGTGAATCTAATGAAGAGAGAAAGCACATGCCTGCTTTACCTTTTCCCCAAAATCTTTATAGAGAGAAGCTGGATAAATAATTTGAGAGGTTCTTAGATATGCCGAGACAGGTTATTGTAAACTTGCCATTTATAGAGGTTCTCCCCTAAATGCCAGCTTATGCAAAATTCTTGAAGGAGATCCTTACAAAGAAAATGAAGGTCGAGGAGACATCAGTGGTCAAACTCACAAAGCATTGCAGTGCTATCTTGCAAAATAAACTCCCACAAAAATGTAGAGATCCAGGGAGTTTTAGTATACCTTACTATTTAGGCTCTATTAAATTTGATAAATCTTTATGTGATTCTGGTGTCTCAATTAATTTAATTCCTTTGTCTATTTACATGAAGTTCGAGAGTGAGATTGCAGAGATAAGGTCGGTACCAATATCTTTGCAGCTGGCTGACCAAACAACTCTGATACCCGAAAGGATAGTGAAAGATGTTTTAGTACGGGTAAATAAGTTTGTATTTCCTGTGGACTTTATTGTAGTAAATATGGAGGAGAATAAGGAGGTCCCTCTCATTTTAGGAAGACCATTCTTAGCAACGGGTAGAGCAATATTAGACATACATGATAGAAAACTCATGCTTAGAGTGAGGGAGGAGACTGTAACTTTTGAGATGAATGTAGAAACGGGGGATAAAAAGGAGAAGCCAGCTGCAAGTGTTGAATGAAAAGTGAAGAGTTCAAAAGAAAGGCTACAACGAGTGGAAAAGATAAGTGTGGGGTGTACCCCAAAAAGGCTGAGAAAAAGCTGTTTGCATGAATGTGTGCACTAGTTCGGGCGCATGGAATGGAGTCCGACTTCGACTCAGACCCCGACTAGATATTCAGGAAAACTTTCTCTACCTTATGCCTTTTAATTGTGTGTGGACATGCCGCAAACTTAAAGTGTGGGGCAGGGGGATAATTATATGTTGTATGTATGTTAGTTTTAGTTTTTGCTTTGTAAAATTGAAAAAAAACATAATTTGTTTTTAAAATGTTTGACTTTTCCGACGATGGATATCATTCGACAAGTTTCTTAAGGGATTTAAGTTGAAATAAAAAGACAAATTCTTTTTTTGTTAGGTAGTGTAATAATTTTCTCTTGATTTTTTTTGTGCCGCGGTTCTTTTCCAAGGGTTTTATTTGAACCGGGTGTAGTTAGTTTTTATTTTTAGAAGTAGGAAACCTTGTGCTATGATTTGAATTAGAAGCAATGTCTCTTGAATTTATTATGCCTTGAGAATAGTGAGTGCTTTAGTTGTGACGCTTAGGCTCAGTTTTTGACTCTTGCATAAGCACCTTAAATTGTATAAGTTAAATTTACTTATCTGCTTTGACTAGAGAGTCTTGATCATCCAATCTTGAGTGAGTTATGTGCCATGTGTGTGTGAGGTTTTTGTATTATTCTGTGCATTGCATTTAATGTCTAGAACTTGTTCCGTATATTTGCAAAGCAAAATAATAATTTTGTTCAGTCTGAAAAGTGATATAAGAATTTCTTTGTTGAGCCAGTTATATGATTTTACCCACCTAATTGTTATGTACTTAGTTAACCCCGTTGAGATTGTAATCCTATTTTTTTTGGCAACCACATTATAAGCCTTACTCATTTGTTTGAATTGACCATCTATTTGAACCATTTACCTCTTGTGAGCGCTTGAATTTAGTATGAACTTTGTAAAAGTTAAAGTGTGGGGTGTTTGTTGGTCTTTCGAGTGGAACTATTGAAATAAGGAAAAAAGTGCATTGTTTTAAAAAAGTAAGAGCCACTTGAATTGAAAAATAAAAAGAGAGATTAATTGTACGGTTGTGAAAAATATTCCTTGATAGTGGTTACTTATGATGTAATTGTGCTTAAATAAGTTGGGAGTTAATGTATATTGATGTGAAGGTGGAGTTATTGTTTGACATAAATGTGGGGTTTCGAACAATGAAATGTATGTATTAAAGTGCTTAGGGAGGTGTAGTCACTCTTATATCTAAATGTATCCTACCCGTCCCGTAACTTACATTACAACCAATGGAAGTCCGATTTGATCCTTGACTAAATGGGCTCGATTAGTTGAGTAGTACACTAAGGGCAAGCCTATGGTGCATCTTTTGTGGCATATGAATGTTGTTTCTGAGAGTGAGTGGATTCTTTCTATCTTGAGTTCTTAATTATTCTTAACTTTTATTGTGTGTGGAATTACTCTTTATTATTGTGAGGACACTTGATTCATGAAGGAAATGCAATGTTGTTGACCTCTATATTAGATTAAGTGAGTGATTTATAAATAATGCATGGTGCTTTTGAGCCAATTCTTGAGGTGAAGATGTTACACTATTGTGCTTAGTCTATTTTAAATATTCTTGGTGTAATGAGTTAGGAGAGTTGCTTAGTAAGGTTGTGTCTATATAAAGTGTGGCATGATTGCTCGAGGAAGAGAAATGGTTTAAGTATGGGGTATGACTGACAGTCACATGGAAAAACATGAATCACCCACATCTGGGCAACCAAATCTTGTCAAAAAATAATTAGCTACAACTGTCCCAAATGAGTGAAAAAGTGAACATGGATATCCTCATAAAGTCATTATTGGTGATCCTCAAGAGGGCATGAAAACTAGCAGATCACAAAGCAGACGCCAAATATTGCTCTCATCTCATAATTTGAACCAAAAAGGTAGATGAGGCTCTTGGAGATGATAGCTGGATAAGTGCAATGCAAGAGGAACTTGATCAATTCGAGAAGAATAAGGTGTGGAAGCTTATTCCTAAACCCCGTAATGCATCTATTATTAGAACAAAGTGGGTCTACAGGAACAAGCTAAATGAGTCTACCCAAGTGGTACGAAATAAGATAGGCTAGTTGCTCAAGGATACTCACAACAAGAGGGAATTAATTATGAAGAAATCTTCGTTCTTGTGGCCAGGTTAGAATTAATTCGTATACTATTAGCCTATGCTGCTCACAAGTGATTTAGACTATTTCAGATGGATGTAAAAAGTGCGTTCTTAAATAGATTCACTTATGAGGAAGTATATGTCAAGCAATCCCCAGGCTTTGTAAATGAGTCTCTTCCAAACCATGTCTACAAACTGTCTAAAGATCTATATGGGCTTAAACAAGCTCCTAGAGCATGGTATAAAAGGATAAGTTTGTTCTTAGTAAACCATGGTATAGATCGAGGTAATATTGATACTACTCTCTTTATTAACTGCTCAGACAAAGGTAATTTAATTGTATAAATTTACATCGATGATATTATCTTTGGAAGTACTAACTCATAATTATGCAAGGTCTTTCAAACATCAAGAAATGAAAATTTGAGATGAGCATGATGGGAGAATGAACATTCTTCCTTGGGCTATAAATCAAGCAATCCCAGAATAGGATCTTTATTAGCCAGACTAAGTACATAAAAGAGCTCATACAGAAATTTGGTATGTCCAATGCCAAAGACATAGGGACTCCCATGAGTCCATCAACCATCCTTGATGAAGACATGAATGGTAAGAATGTTGATGAAATAACGTATCGAGGTATGAATGGATCCCTACTCTATCTTACTGCAAGTCGACCTGATATCATGTTTAGTGTTTGCAAGTGTGTAAGGTATTAGTCAGCCTTCAAAGAGTCTCATTTAACTGTTGTTAAAAGAATTATCAGATATCTGATATGAACAGTCGATTATGGACTATGGTATGAAAGCTTAGATGTCTTTGATCTCAAGGCTTTCTTAGATGCATATTTTGCAGGAGATAAAATTGACAGAAAAAGTACGAGTGGAATGTGTCAATTTCTTGGAAAATCTCTTATTTCCTAGCATAACAAGAAATAAAATTGTGTTGCCTTTTCTACTACTGATGTAAAATATCTAGCTGTAGGCAACTGCTGCACACAAGTCTTATGGATTATGCATCAATTTTTAGACTATGACTAGTATCTCAAATTTATTCCAATTATGTGTGATAACACTAGTGTTATTTGTTTTTCTAAAACTTTTGTGCATCATTCTAGAGCTAATCACATTTAAATCAAGGATCAATTTATCCGTGATCATATTGCAAAAGGTGATATTGTGTTAAAATTTGTTAATACTTAAAATCAGCCTGCCGAAATTTCTACAAAATCATGGCCAAAGGAAGAAGTGTTCAGGCTCAAATGATGAGAATGGTATATGCATTATTCATCTATGCCATCTGGAATGAAAGGAATATCTGGGTATTGAGAAAAAGATGAGGGACAATGATTGTTTTGCAAGGGAAATTATCTGCATTTGCAAATGTCGCGCTATTAGCAACATTAGGCTTCTACTTATGCATTTATTCTTTTAGTCTAGACATTCTTTTGGATAACTTAGTTTTCTAAGCTTTAGATAATCTTGCAATGTATAGTTGGATCAAAAGGAAACCCTTCATAGAAGGTGGGTTTTTTGATCCTAGGGGGAGAATGTTTGGGGTTTCCTACAAGATTTTCTAGTTGGTGATGAAATGTATAAAGACTATCAATTACACCATTATAATTAATGTCAATACCAATATACATTTCAATGCAGCTAGGGGACTAAGGCATGGTGATCCCATGTCTTCCTGTAAGGCCCCGTAAAATTTTACCTAAAATTCGAGGTTTTATGGTGCCGAGGTAAGATAATGTGTTTGAGAATTTTAGAAATTTTTCACGGTAAACTTGCGAGCCGCGGTACGGACTTTTAGGGTCGCTCAGTGCGTCGAGAAGTTGAAGGAAAAAGTTTGCAGAACATGGCAGTTCTGCAGTCCACTATGCGACTGCAGAACCAGTTTGCGGACCGCATATCAGCCGCGGATTGAAGCAGAAAGATTTGCCAATTTTGAGGACCATTATGCGGCCGCACAACCGTTTTGCGGGCCGCGGATCCATCGCATATCTAGCATGAGAAATTTCAGAAGGAGGCTCTGCGGTCCATTATGCGATCGCAGAATTGATCTGCCGACCACAGACCTGTCGCAGAGTGAAGTAGAAATACCAGTTCTGGAGAACCATTATACGGTCCCTTTTGCGGACCGCAGAAGGGTTATGCGGTCTCATATGCGACCGTAGATTTGCGTCGGGACTCCATTTTTTCAATCTTATAACCAGACCCCCATTTTATTTATCTAGCTTAAGGGTTCATTTTTGGGGGACTACCTGATATTTTAGAGAGATGAGAGGGCTATTCTAGAGAGAGGAAAGGAAGGATTAAGGATTTCACTTGGGAATTTCATCAAAAGGAACTTGCTAGGGCTACAAAACATAAGAATTTCTTTCCCCAAATCTTCAATTTCGAGTTTGGGTTGACTGTGGGTGATGAGGGTAGATTTTATCACATGCATGAGCTAATAGAGACTGCGGGAAAGTTGTTGAACAATATTGGGTGATTTTATTGTTGAATTAGTTGAGGGAAAGGTCGGGTCATAGTTGTAACAACCCTTGCCATGCGAATTCCTCTAATAATGCTTATAATTCTCTCCTCCTTTATAGATTGGTATCGTTAGGTGTGTTGGGACATTATTATGGCACTACGAAAAGCTCTTTCGAGGTATGAAGGCTAAAATCTTTTTTTTGGTATTGGAATTCCCGTGTTCTTAAAAAACTGCATCGTGTGAAGTTCGTACATGGAACACTATTGATGTAGGGGTATTCAAACTAGTAAAATTGATTCCCGATTGGCATAACGTGTTATAACCCTCGTGTGTTAACGATTCTCTATTTTTGACTTAATTATGTTATACCTTTTTTGGGAAGAAGATCTTGTATGAAATCAATGTGATTAAACACTTATTTCTCATATGACGAAACCTTATGAACTTACACTTGCTAAGGCCAAATGTGCCAAATGGTTGATTTAAAAGGGAACTCTTTTGTACAAACTATTATCATTTTGGGAATCTGAAGTGTGGCATTATGAATACACCTCCATCCACATACATTGGGGTGAGGCGGCAGGGCCGCTTTGTGTAGAGTTTGTGGTATTGTGAATACACCTCCACCCGCATACATTGGGGTTAGGCAGCAAGACCGCTTTGTGTAGAGTTTATGGTATTGTGATTGCACCTCCACCCACATACATTGGGGTGAGGCGGTAGGGCCGTTTTGTGTAAAGGGAGTTGCAGAGGATCCTCGACTTAAAAATTTATAAATGTTATTAAAAACTCTTAATATATTTGCTATGACTTTAACGACTATCTAAACCTTTTATTGTTACCATGATTCATCATATTCATGTTGTATTTTCAAGTCCTTGCATAGGTGTTTGATTTTCATACTAGTACTATTCGACATATACTAACGTTCCTTTTTTCGGGGGCACTGCATCTTTAATGGATACAGGTGGTTCCACCGCGGAAGGCATTGACCAGTGATACACTCTCTTCCTAGTTGATTTGCTGAGTCCCATTTCATTTCGGGGTCGTGCATCTTTTGTTCTGTGTGTATTATGTTTTGAGGTATAGCCGGAGCCTTGTTGCCGGCACTATCATTCTACTCTTTTGTGTCTACTTGAGGCTCCATAGACATGATGTGGGTTGTATATTGGTATTAGAAAATCAAGATAGTAATGTTGTATGTGTATTACATGTTTCATTCCAAACTATGAAAGTGTATGTATTTTGAGACTTTATAAATGAAGTAACTAATGGTAATGGAATTAGTGTTGTTCATGAACCCTCTTGGTGTTAATTAATGAAGTTTATCTTTTCTTTATTTATGGGCGAGTTGGGTAGAAGGCAATCTAGAAGGCTTGCTCGACCGGGATCTCGGTTGAGCGCCGGTCGCGCTCCCGAGGCCGGGGCATGACACTCCCTTTCTTTTTGCTATTGTAATGGAGTATCTAAGTAGATCTTTAACTGAATTGAAGGAGGAAAAATAATTCAAATAACATCCAAAATGCTCTGCACTGAACAAAACTCATTTGAGCTTGCGGTCAACTTACTCCTTTTTGCCAAAGGTGATCCAACATCAACAAAAGAATTTGCAGGTAAAATTTCTTAAATTTTTTCATGCTTCTCGAATGCATGCTAATTTAACAAAAAGTTCAGTCTACTTTGGTGGGGTAGCCACTACTTCTCAACAGATTATTCTTTAACACTTAGGCTATGTTAAGGGTGAGTTACCTTTTAGATATCTTGGGGTTCCACTAGCCTCAAGGAAGCTGAAGTGGCAACCTCTAATAAAACAATCATTGCTAGAATATCTTTATGAACTACCAAAAACTTTCCTTATGCAGGCAGAATATAGTTGGTACAAATAGTACTTTTTGGTATCTAAGCCGATTGATCTCAATTATTTGTTCTTCCGGCAAGGTTATAAAAATAATTGTTTTTTTTGTAGGATCTATATATGGTCGGATCCGAAATGTGGTATTTTTGAACTCCGGTGATCATAATAGGTAAAAAAAAAAAAAAGAGACTGGACACCATTATATATATAGCTCGGTTATTTATCGCGATATACTTTAACAGCACGTTTGCCCGTTAAGGTATAGCGCGGTGAATAGTTACGCTATATTTGAACTTAAAATGGGCGGAAGGTATAGCGCGGTATATATGCGCGCTATACCTATATAAAAAAATATGCCCTTCGCCTTCCTCACCAGAAGCGAACCAGCAACCCTCCCTTTCAATTTTTTTATTCAACAGTGCCCCCTCCCCCTCCCCCCATTTTCAACGAAAAAAGCTCCATTGGAGCCTACCGGTCCCACAAAAAGTGTAAATTCTCTGTATTGTGGCAAGCTAACATCGTATCTAAGGCGTTATCGCGTAGTGGGTTGCTCGTTTCGGCTCCAAATCATCAAATCTTCAACTTTCAAAAAATAAATTAAAATCGAGGTATTCCGACTTATCTTTTGTTAAAACTCATGTATAAAAAATACCTATTAGTTATTTTTATTGTGTTCTATGTTATTTCGTGATTATTTTGCGATTTAATTAATTTGTTATTTTTTTATCCGGATTATATTTTTAGTGTATTAAAAAAGTAATAAAATAGAGAAATTATTATTTTATAAATAATTAATGCTTTTAGTTGTTATAAAAAATGGTAATTAGTTATTTTTTACTGTGGTATATGTATTTTCGTGATTATTTTGTGATTAAATCAATTTGTTGCTTTTTATCCAGATTAGATTGTTTATGTGCTAAAAGATTAGTAAAGTAGATAAATTATTATTTTAGGAATAATTAATCTTATTTAGATTTTATTATTTTACATATATCAATATATGACTTTAATGTTATTTAGTTCTCTGTAGTATTATGTTGTGCCCGTAATTTTAATGTAGTGCCCGTAATTATAATGTAGTGCCCTTTAGTATAGTAAAATATAGTGCCCTTTTATGTAGTATCTTTGTAGTTATTGAAATTAATCATTTAATTATCTGTTAGCCCCCAAAATATCTGAAAAAGGATGATAGTTCAAAGACAAACTCTCTCGAATTCTAGTCAACAAACGTAAGAAAATAGCATTTAAAAACTCACAATATTTGTCAAACTAAGTATTTTTATATGAATATTTAATAATTAAAGCATGTATAGTTATAAAACTTAATTATTTAATTCTATTATACTAAAAAATAAGTGAATAAGAAAACAAACATATAAAATAATAAACATATAAAATAAACTTACATATAAAATAATAAAAAAATATATAAAATAAGAAACTAACATATAAAATAATAAAAAAATATATAAAATAGTAAACTAACATATAAAATAATAAAGTAACATATAAAATAATAAACTAATATATAAAATGATAACCAACAAATAAAATAATAAATTAACATATAAAATTATAATATAGAAAATGTATCAACCTAAGCAACAATATAATAAAAATATCAAATAAATTTTAATATTAAAAATATTGTAATAAATTTAAAGATGTTAAGCAATTAAAAAGAAAAATACTTTAATTAATATTGTTAAATTTACAGTCATCGTCATGAAGGTTTCGCGTGTACATCCCGGACCTGCATCGCTAGAGCTACTATTGCTACATGCCGAGCATAGGTCTTCGTACGTATGGGATGGGCAGTGTTTGTCCCAGACATTCTGCACCAGACGTATAGACGATATGTGGGAGTTCATTAGGGCCCACCCACTCCATCCCCGTATAGTTAGACGCCTTCAGGATACAGGTTTCTACAGGATCATAGAGATCGACCGGTTGCAGTTCGACTGGGCATTGATCACGGCTATGATTGATGATAGCAATGAAATACGAGAAATGTATGTCAACTGGGGCCTAGATAACAATGCCCTCGGTTCCGAAGGGTACGTACATGATGTTGACGAAGAAGATGAAGACAACGATAATTAAATAGTGCCAGATAGCGTTGATAATGGAATGACAAATATTTTTTTTCTTGGGGTGTATGTTAAATTATTGTACTGAAGTATTAATGCTAAATATCAATTAGATTTAACCCCAATGGAAACATAATTTTATTTCACATTATTTGCAAGCTGAACATTTACATACACTTTATTACAACGAATTACTACAACAAAACACTACGTGTATCCTTGATAATTGGGCACATTGGATGAACTTCCACCAGGGGCTGAATTACCACTGCTACCCAAACCAGCTGAAGGACATTTACGATGGTCATGCCTTGTTTGGGAGCATATGCCACATTTACGCGCATAAACGGTATCACCAACATCCATTTGGTTCCGTATACGCGTTCTTTTTTGCACTTGTCGTTGACGCACATAATCCTTGTTACACACTATTTTAAATGGTTCTGACGGCCAATAATGCTCAACACCCACTGGCTATAACTGTCCACTATAGGTGTTTAAGTATGAAGCAACACTATATTCTTTATCAACGTACCTCGTTGCCGCGAAACCTGTATGTTGAAAGCACTTCATGGCATGTGAGCACGACATATGATAGATGGACCAATTCACATTGGAGCATAACCTTCTGGCTTCATTGACAGTGTGTGTATTATTTCCCCGGTTGTGATGAATAACAGTGCGAACTAAAAAAAATATTTCGCTCGTTGCAATACTGCAAAAATGAATGCCACTGTGCTCGCTTCCTGTATTTCTCAAATCTTTTCATTGGTATTGGCATAAATTCAACACCCCTTTCTATCAATGACGATGCACCTCTAGATCTTTCAACAAACCTTTCCGCCATCTGCTTGAATGATATCCACACCATGGCAGTGACAGGTAATCCACGTGCAGACTTCAATAACCTGTTGAAAGACTCTGACACATTTGTAGTGAGAATTCCCCATCTTCTGCCACCATCCGTATGCAAAGTCCACTTGTCAAGCTCATGTCGCATCAACCAACTATAGGTTCCTTGGCCTTCCTGCCCGATCAATTCCATTTGCCTCCTGAATTTACACTCTTGGTAATATGTTGCAGCCATCCACATTAAATCATGCAAGTCCTTGTTCGGATAAGCCCTCTGGAAGTTGGCCTTCAAGTGCCTCACACAGTAACGTTGGTAGGCATACGGTTCCTGCCATGCACGTACATTCTGTACAAATATTAGACAAATACCTGAATGCTGTTTGACAACGTGCTCCTTCAAGTGGTTCAAAAATAATATCCATGTCTATTGGCTTTCTTTGGCACAAATAGCAAATGCTAGGGGAAATATACTTCCATTAGAATCTACTGCAACGACGATCAACAATTTAATATCATACTTTCCATAGACATGAGTGTCGTCTATGGATATTACCGGCAAACAATGCACAAAACCATCAATGGTTGGTTTAAATGCCAGAATATATGTTTTGGTATTCTCGGACTCCGATCAAGCTTCCATTCAACAATAATACCGGGGTTAAAGTGTTGCAATGCGGCCATGTACCTAGGTAGAGAGGAAAAGGACTTATCTCAGTTATCATAAACAATTTCAAACGCACGTTTGCGCCCGAGAAATGCCTTTCTTTTGGTAATGGTACATCCATATACCTGGTGGACAGATGTTATACACCTTTGATCTTGTACCTTATGGACGTTTCAATGTGTGAAATCAAGTTAAAATGATTCCCACTGAATGTGTCCATTTCATAATTGTGGGTGCCAATGTATTTACCCACAACCCACATATTTGTTTTTAACTTTCTCGCACGCAGCATCTAATTACAACCTTGAAACCATCTACGACAAATAACCTTGTATACTTCCGAAGATGACTCATGAACCACGATCTCACGATACTCTTTTATGCTGTACATTCGCACCGCCCTGCTTAGGTGCGCTTTATCAGCAAAAAACATGCCCTTTGACAGTATCGTTGCTCTAGATTCATTCCACATTGCTGTCCGAATTTCGTCAAGATCCCTTCTGAGGGCATCCACATCCGGCATACTTCGCAAATGATCAAGGTAGGGAATCTCCCTTGAATTAAATGGCACATGAGACTCGTACACTCTTAGTCTAACGGGAGGTGGAGCATGATCCCTCGTCAAATCTGGTTCAGCATTCATGTCCTCATCATCATTACCCTCATCAGGGAAGGGTGTGTCATCTCCAGACTCATCAGCATTGTTGTCATAATCACTATTCTCTTCCTGACTCTGTGCATCTACCAGATCCCGATTAAATATGTCGTCTTCGGGCAATTGAGTAAGGACGGGACCTTCAAGTTGCTCGTTTTCACTGCACAACCAATAAAATAATGAGTTTCTCAAATTCATCCAAACTTTACATATACACTTTATCACTTCACTTACAAATCATAATGTGTTGATATCCCATGATGCACATTATCCTGTTAATGATGACTGCCAGATGGACCGCCATGATCCAACACATCAAAACTAGGCATATTCCAACTGGCTGTTGTTCGTAACTTATAAAATTCATATCTGGCCGGTACCCCTTGTGGAATATATGAATGTTAATACAAATTAAATATATAAAAATAAACATCGTAACACAAAGGAAAATTGATGTTTACCACTTGGCTTGTGGATTATGTAAAATAGGGGAGAAATTATTTCCTCACTCCTCATTCGCCCGCAGAGATAAGTTTAGATCAGGTCAAACTCTTTCACCCGGAACCTGTTCGGCTAAAACTGCTCCAAAATAATCACCCGATGATTGAGGGATATCCCTACTTTGCGAAACCTCATTATTGCGAACGTTTTTAGCCTTCACGTACATTTCCAATATTTTTATCACAAGAAGTTTCCGGTGTTCATCCGGAGTCATCAAAAAATCTTTCAGCATTTCATTGTCTTCGATGTTTAACTCAGCATAACAAGCAACCCCTTGCGAAGTAACAAAATATGGATATTTTTCGGTTACTTTAATATTCACCGAACGCTTACTCACACTCATTTTTTTTACATAACAACAATACCAATATATCGTACTCCATTGTAAGTGACAACTTAACATGACACTGTGGATAATAACTATATCGTACTATGTTATTCTCCACCACAACCTCACCTCCCCCCACCCAATATAATAAAACCCTAATTTTTTGCTCTTCGGACATTATGACAAAATGCAAAATAACTTATCGAACAAATATTTCGGAAGACTTGAAGGATCCTTAATGGATTTTTACAAAATCCTGAAACTCCTTAAATGAAGAAAAAATCAGTCTGGGGGTACAATTATTTAATATATAGCGCCTTAAATATGCGCGCTATACCCCTATGAATTATTGGTGTGTTAGTTAAGTGCAGAAGAATTTTTGGTGGGCCCGACATTTATGTATAGCGCGGTATATATGCGCGCTATACCTATAGCGAGGCTATTCATGCGCGCTATAGGTATAGCGCGGTGAATAACCGCGCTATAGGTATAGCGCGGTGAATAACCGCGCTATATATATAATGGTGCCCAATCTTTTTCTTTTTTTACCTATTATGGTCGCTTGAGTCCAAAAATACCATAATTAGGTTTCGGATATAGTCTAGTACAAATGTGGTTAGAAAAAAAACATTGGTTGTGTGGGACAAAGTATATTGTCCAAAGGTTGTTGGGGTCTGAATCATAAATATTATCATTTGGAACAAAACAACTTTGGCTAAAACCTACTAGGACCAAAAAACTTGACAAGTTATGGATCTAATAGATTCATTCTTACTACATAAAGGGACAACCGATAGGTGAAATGGTTATTTCACAGCAGGCAAGTTTGGATGGTAAGAAAAATAATAGGTGATAGAGGTCATTTGGATCAGATACATGTCATTAACACAACTAAAGGAAATGTAGTTAGAAATATCTATTTGCAAATGCTTCCTGCCCTTCCTAAAGTATCCCGTAAAGCTCTAATGTTCAGGACCCTCGGACACCACATCTCACTGCAACACTTCGTGTTCTCCGTTATCTTCTTAAGGACCCTGGTTTAGGGCTTTTTATGAATTCTTCTTCCTCGTTTCAGTTGCTGGCTTTTTGCGATTCCGATTGAGGCACATGTCCAGACACGGGAAGGTTTGTGAGTGGCTTATACATCTCTCCTGGGTTATACATCTCTCCTGGGTCTTCTCCAATTTCTTGGAAGTCCAAAAAGCAGACCTCCATCTCCCTTAGTTCTGCCGAGGTAGAGTATCGATGTATGAGACGCGTTGTGGCTGAGTTGACTTAGTTGGTTCGCCTCTTCAAAGATCTCTCAATTCTGATTTCAGTTCCAGTTCCTCTTCAATCGGATAGTCAAGTTGCGATTCACATTGCTAAAAACCCTGCGTTTTATGAAACAACGAAACACCTGGATCTTAACTGTCATTTTGTGCGCCAACACTATCTCGCCAGCCTTATCTCTCTCTCCATGTCCGATCTACTTCTCAGTTAGTAGATCTCTTCACGAAATCTCTCAATGGACCTTTACATCACAACCTTTTGGGTAAGTTGGGTTTTCTTTCAACCCCCTCCAAATTGAGGAGGGGTATTGGTGTTGCTGACGATACAGGTAACTCTCATTGGCAAATTGATCTCTCCATCGATATGGACAAGAAGAGAAGACATGAGCTTGTTTGGATGGGCTTAATTAAGCAGTTTTTAACTTGTAAAAATATTTGACAACCAAAGAATGGGCTTAAAAAAAGTTAAAATCTGCTTAAAAAAGTCAAAATCAATAAGTTAGAAAACCTAACTTTTTCTAAATTGGCTTAAAATTCATATTGCTTTGACTAAGGATATTATATTCTTATCCCTTATAATTGTTCTTAATCCCGAAATTACCCCTAAGTAAAAACCCTACAACATACAATTTTTTTCTCCATTCTCCAATATTTGTCAATTTCTTGAAGTTTTTAACGTGAAGCAAACAATAGTTTTTAAATAATGTTTGATACATTCCAATATTTTGTAAATATTGTTCTTTTGGCTTCTTTTTTTGTTCCATAACATTTAATATTTTGGTCATTGAATCCTTCCTTTTTTTAAATTGGTGTAACTATATTCTAAAATTAAATCTTTTAATGAATTTACGTGTTACCCCTGAATTTGAAGCTATGAACGGAAAATATAATATTATAGTCATCATCTTCTTTATAATGTTAATAACTTTAAGGATATTTCAGTTATTTTAACAAGAAAAAGTGCTTACCAGCACTTGTTTACCAAACACTTCATCAACTTATTTTAAGTTTCAACACTTTTATCCAAACACTTAACTGCTTATTTATAAAATAAATTCCAGCACTTATAAAGTACTTTTAAGCACTTAACTTAAAAACCACTTTTTTTAAGCCAATCCAAACGGACCTATAATAGTGGCTACGTTTGGTTTTCTAAAAGTAAAGGTTTACACTTTGTCAAACACACCTGGCTTTCAGACGATTTGGGCTTCAAATAGACGCATAAAGCATAGTATCTCTTATATGCTTAAAAGATGGGGAAAGAGAACAAAGCAGTAATACGACTTGATCCTCATCTTTAATTTCAGCATCTATGTTATTCAAATCCATAAGAATGGAATCAAATGTGTCAAGATAAGAGAAAATAGAGATACCTTCACCCATACGAATTGTATAAAACTTCTGCTTCAGGTAAAGTCTATTTTCCAGCGTCCTCTTCATATATAAAGTTTTCAATTTTTTTCACATGCTTTTGGCTGTGGTTTCTACAGAAACTTCACGTAAAACCTCATTTGAGAGATTTAAGATGATACATGATTTTGCCTTTTTGTTTATAACGGCAAGCTCCTCATCCCTCATTTTATCCGGATTCTTCTCCTTTCCTTGCAACGCCAAATCTAAGCCATCTTGAATCAAGATAACTTCCATCTTTAATTGCCACATTTCGAAGTTTGCACTTTGATCAAATTTCTCAACATAAATCTTTATTAAAGTCATATTGGCTACTGAAACAAACCCGGTTAGATCCGGCTCTGATACTAATTTGTTAGGATCGGGAACTCGGGTAGTGCAAAATTTAGCCAAATAATGTTATAATGACAATAACAAAGACAATGCAAGTTGATAATAACAGCAATTAAAGCATATAGAGAAGACACAAATTTAACGTGGTTCGGTCAAAGTGACCTACATCCACAAGCAGAGAGGAGTAATTTTACTATACCAATAAGAGTACAAAAGAGAGTACAAAATTAGAGTAAATACTATAATTAATCCCAAATATCTTAAGGGAATAACCTCACAAGATCACTCCAAAGAAATGGTTCACACAAGTGCTTCCCAACACTTAACTCTCATACAAAACACTCTTAATAAAAGAGAAAAGGAAGAAACAAGAAATGAAGACTCAAGTCTTGTTGGTGTCTCTAAAATGAACTAATGACCTTCCCTTTTATAGGCAAAAAAAGTCTTGGCCTCTTAGATGTAAAAGAAGAGATACAACTTGTGCAAATGATGTCCACCATACAATGCAATATTTTTGGGTCCCAAAAAAATATTGCCAACAAAGTCTACACTTTGCAAATATTCTTATACTTGTGTGAGATGAACTCCATTAGCCAAAATATTGGCCATATTATACTACATTTCTAGAAGCTTTCGGAAACTACTTTTCTTAGAAGGGAATTACAGTCTACATTTCTGGAAGCTTTCAGAAATAACTTTTCTACGCCCTGTAAATATTATTCTTTATTCTATATTATTATCCAAAGGGTAGTTATACATTAGCTATTAGAGTAGTGCCATCTAGCATAGTTATAGAATAGATTCCATTTTTCTTGTATAAAAAGATAGGATTGTACAAAGCATATTCAATCAATATAGACGGCAAAAAATTCTCTGTATCTTCTCATTCCTTCACTTGGCTATAAAGTTTAGTATAGTCTTGGAAATGATTAAGCATAAGTAATTTTTGTGGCCTTCTTGTTCAACGACCAAATGGAAATCGTCGGAATGCATAGTTATTTCATTTTTTTTTAATTGTAGCTCTTTCATGGTATAACAAAGGCAGCTCCCATGTCTCGAGACGCATTCGTTTAGTCTAATCTCTTAAGAGGAAATAGAAACAAATTGAAAGCATTAATTTCATTACTCTATAAGTTGATCTGTACTACAATAATATTTATGTGCAATTAAAATTTGCTTACTGTCATACACCATATAATCTGGTGATATCTTAATAAACACATTTTTTTATTACTCACTGAGCTAGTTTTCACTTATGCTATATTTGTTTTTACAGATACATCAGTTAACGCAGATGAGAATTTCATTAGCTAGAGCATACGAGTTCAAAATTCTGGTGAGCCCGCATTGCTTCGGTGGCCAAAGAGTTTATCTGTTTCCTCTTGTTCTTTTTTTTCCTTAAAACTCTTAGAGCCATTTCATTAGTCACTTTTATTAGTGTCGTGAATATTCTTTCATTGATATTGACTTGTGACTCGTATTAGACCTTCCTTTCGCATTTGAAGATGGATTTGATATTATGTGTTGGAAATGATTAGTTGATGAAGATTATGACTTGTTTTGGTGAATATTGGTTGGTTGTATAATTGATTTCTGAGACAGGATAATTTTGGATGGTCCTAAAATCGGAAAGACTCTGTGTGATTTGTATAAAATATCAATGAGACTTACTTGGGCACTAGCTCCTAAGTGCCGGTCATGGTCCTAATCTGGGTTGTGACATGATATTTAATAAACTTTTAGAGTTTAATTCCTATACACTGACAATATGACGTACCTTTTAGAGTATATTGGACATACTAGGCAGCAGTAAGCTTGGCTATATATATATATAACTGTTATAAAATAAAGACAGTAAAGTAAAGACAAGTATAGAGAGAAACTGATATATTATTCAACTTCAAACTGATGTACATAATGAACTGAAAACTACTCTATTTATAGAAGAAATGAAGCAGCTGCAAGGCTTTTCAGGAAGCACATGCAAGGCTTTTCAGGAAGCAGCTGCGAGGCTTTTCTTGAGCTGCTTGTAAGTTGTATGCATGAGCTGCTTGTAAGTTGTATGCATGAGCTGCTTGCAACCTGGCTGTTTAATAAGAAGCTGCTGCAAATCATTTCATTAAGTTGCTTGCAACCTGCCTACATCAACTGCTTGTAGATAAACTTTAATAGAGTACCAAACGGATAATCTTTTTCAGAAAGATTATCTATAGCGGAGTAATAAATAAACATCCATAATATAATTATTTTCATAACACTCCCCCTTGGTTGTTAATTAAAACATATTGTGCCTTGTTAAAACTTTAATAGGAAAAACCTAATGGAAAAAATTCTAGTAAAGGAAAAAGAGTATACATATTTAGTAATACGCATTTTTAGCTGCCTCATTAAAAACCTTACAAGAAAAATTCCATGGGAAAAATCTTAGTAAGAAAAAAAGAGTATAGCGCGTATTTCACTTCCCCTGATGAAAACCTTGTTTCAAATATTTGAGTCTCCGTATTCCAAAGTTAGCAAAGATTTAGTGAACAAATCTGCTGGATTGTCACTTGAACGGATTTGTTGCACATTGATGTCACTATTTTTCTGAAAATCATGTGTGTAGAATGATTTTGGTGAAATGTGCTTCGTTCTATCTCCCTTTATAAATCCTCCCTTTAATTGGGCTATGCATGCAATATTGTATTCGTATAAAATTGTGGATCTTTTATCATATTACTAACCACATTTTTCTTGAATAAAATGAATTATTAATCCCAACCATACGCATTCCCTACTTGCTTCATGAATAGCTATTATCTCAGCATGATTTGAAGAAGTAGTAACAATTGATTGCTTTATGGAGTGCCATGATATGACAGTACCTCCACATGTAAACACGTACCCGATTTGAGATCGAACTTTATGGGGATCAGATAAATAACTTGCATCTGCATAACCAACAAGATCTGCACTACCTTTGTTAGCATAAAAAAACGCATATCAAGAGTTCCCTTTAAATATCGTAAAATATGCTTAATACCATTCCAATGTCTCCGTATAGGAGAAGAGCTATATCTTGCTAGTAAATTAATAGAAAATGCTATGTCAGGCCTTGTAGCATTAGCAAGATACATAAGTGCACTAATTGCACTGAGATAGGGTGTTTCAGGACCAAGGAATTCCTCATCCTCTTCTGGAGGTCGTAACGGGTCCTTATTCACTTCAAGTGATCGAACAACCATTGGTGTACTAAATGGGTGCGCTTTTTCCATGTAAAAGAATTTTAATACCCTTTCTGTATAAATGGATTGATGTATAAAGATCCAGTATGCTAAATGTTCAATTTGCAATCCAAGACAAAGTTTTGTCTTTCCAAGATCTTTCTTCTCAAATTCTTTCTTAAGATACTCAATTGCCTTTTGGAGTTCCAACAAGATTTATCATTAACATAAACAACAAATATAAAAAATTCTGATGCTATTTTCTTTATAAAAATATATGGACAAATAACATCATTTATATAACCATCTTTCAACAAATATTCACTAAGGCGATTATACCACATGCGCCCAGATTGCTTTAAACTGTACAAAGATCTTTGTAATCTAATTGAATACATTTTCCGAGATTTTGAATTTGCTTCAGACATTTTAAATCCTTCAAGTATTTTCATGTAAATCTCATTATCAAGTGACCCGTATAGATAAGTTGTAACCACATCCATCAGATGTATTTCAATCCTTTCACGTAAGGCTAAACTGGCGAGATATCGAAATGTTATTGCATCCATAATGGGTGAATATGTTTCTTCATAATCGACTCCAGATCATTGTGAGAATCCTTGTGCGACAAGGCGAGCCTTGTATCTTTCAACTTGATTTTTGTCATTCCTTTTTTGCACAAAAATCCATTTATGACCAACTGGTTTTATACCAGCAGGTGTTTGGACTACTGGTCCAAAGACCTCTCTTTTAGCAAGTGCGTTCAATTCTGATTGAATTGCCCCTTGTCATTTTGGCCAATCAGATCTTTGTCGACATTCATCGATAGATCATGGTTCAAAATCCTCACTATCTTGCATAATGTTAAGTGCAATATTATATGCAAAAATATTATCCACCACTATTTCAGATCGATTTAAATTAATCCCACCACAAGTAGAACTTATTAAAAGTTCCTCGCTCACTAGAGTCTCAGGTTCATTGATTTCTTCAGGAATCTCAGAACTAATAAGATCTTGGGTATTTTAAGGAGATCCCTTTATAGTATCGTTTTGATCATTTGTCGATTTTCTTTTTCGAGAATTTCGATCCTTAGAACCCAAAGTCCTACCATGCTTCAGGCCATGCTTTAGGTTCACTAGCTCTCATGTTAGTTGATGGTCCTGCTAGCACATCAATTCGGATAGGCACATTCTCTACAGGTATATGTGACTTAGTTATCCTTTTTAAATCAGTAAATGCGTCTGGCATTTGATTTGCTATATTCTATAAATGGATGATCTTATTGATCTCCTGATTGTATATAGGGATACGTGGATCAAAATGGGATAATGATGAAACTTTTCACATAAATTTTCTTTTGATTTCCTTTTTCTCTTCCCCTAATTGTGGGAAGTTAGTTTCATCAAACCGATAACTTGCAAATCGAGTAGTAAATAAATCTCCTGTCAATGGTTCAAGATAGCGAATAATAGAGGGTGATTCAAACCCAACATATATTCCTAACCTTCTCTGGGGCCCATCTTACTGCGTTGTGGTGGTGCCACTGGCACATATATAGCACATCCAAAAATTCATAGATGGACAATATTTGGTTCATGACCAAAACCTAAATATGACAGAGAATATATATTATAATGTGTCGGTCTGAGACGGATAAGTGATGCTGCATGCAAGATAGTATGGTCCCAAACAGTAGTGGACAGTTTTGTTTTCATAAGTAGTGGTCTTACTATCAATTGCAGGCGTTTAATAAATGACTCTACAAGGCCATTTTGAGTATGAACATAAGCTACAGGAACTTTTATCCCAACTGATAGACAGTAATCATTAAAATCTTGAGATGAGAATTCTCTAGCATTATCAAGGTGAATAGCCTTTATAGGATAATCTGGGAATTATGCCCTTAATCGAATTATTTGGGCTAATAGCTTTGCAAACGTCAGGTTGCGAGATGATAGTAGGCACACATGAGACCATCTTGAAGATGCATCTATTAGGACCATAAAATATCTAAACAACCTACTTGGTGGGTAAATAGGTCCACATATATCCCCATGTATACATTCTAAAAAGGTAGGGGATTCAATGCCAACCTTCATTGGTGATGGTCTAGTGATCATTTTGCATTGATAACAAGCATCACAAGAAAATTCATCATTTGTAAGAATCTTCAGGTTCTTTAATGGATGCCCACTCAAATTTTCAGTAATTCGTTTCATCATTATTGATCCAGGATGTCCCAAACGGCCATGCCAAAGCACAAAAGTATTTGAATTAGTAAACTTCTGGTTTACGATTGAGTGTTTCAACCGTACTAATCTTTGAATAGTATAAGTCAGAAGATAAAGTTGGTAACTTTTCTGCAATGCACTTCTGGCCAGAAGCATTCTTTGTAATACAAAGATATTCCATATTCATTTCATCTATCGTCTCAACATGATACCCATTTTGACGGATATCTATAAAACTCAACAAGTTTCTTCGGAACTTGGTGGAGAACAATGCATTATCTATAATAAGTTTTGTTTCCTCAGACAGAAATATAATGGCTCTTTCGGAGCCTTCAATCAAACTTATATTACCAGAAAATTGTTGAAACATTTGCTTTTTCCTTATGCAAATAAGAAAAGTATTTCTGATCTTTGAGTATGGCATGAGTTGTTCCACTATCAATTACAGAAATATATTCGTGATTGGTCTTTGATCCAAATATAATTTGAGGATTATCCATATTCTTCAAAATGACATAAACAAAATATATTATAGTAAACATCATTATCAAAGCATAACTTTTTATTTATGTATAATAATTACATAACCATACTATCTACTACAAATAACAAAAATTAAAATATTTACATTTTTACAGATTCATCACCGATCACATGACTTGTTTCTCCTTCTGGGACTGCAAAGTAATCAGCTATATCCAAATGCATAAAGTCTAAATTATTTTCAGAAATAAAATTTGCTCCTATATTTTTCTCTGTCTTCTTTAGGGAGGCTTAATAAAGCTCAACCAGCTACTTTGGCGTACGACATGTACGTGACCAGTGCTCTTTTCCTCCACATCTATAGCATGCATTTTCTGCATTTGTTGCTTGCACCGCTTCATGCTTTTGTTTCTTCCTTTTTTACTGCTGGTGGTAAAAAGGGTTCTTTGGTGCATTACTATTACCATGATTGGAGTTTCTTTCCCGACCACGACCATGACCACGACTGGGGCCACGACCTCTTCCACGCTTAGCTTGGTGGAAGTTCGTCTCATTCGCTTCAGGGAATGGACAAGAACCGATAGGTCGGCTTTCATGATTTTTTATTAATAGCCCATTATGTTGCTCGGCTACAAGAAGATGTGAGATAAGTTCAGAATACTTTTTGAATCCCATCTCTCGATATTGCTATTGCAGGAGCATATTCGAGGCATGAAAATTGGTGAAAGTTTTTTCCAACATATCATGATCGGTAATATTATCACCACATAATTTTAATTAGGAAATAATTATAAACATAACAGAATTATACTCACTGATAGATTTAAAATCTTGTAGCCTTAAATGAGTCCAATTATATCGTGTCTGTGGAAGAAAGACCATCTTCAGGTGGTCATATCTATCTTTCAAATTATTCCACAGTATGACTCGATCTTTAACAGTAAGATATTCCATTTTCAAGCCTCATCAAGGTGATGACATAGGAATATCAGTGTTTTGGCACGGTCTTGATTTGATGCCTGATTTTTACTGTTGATGGTGTCTGCCAGACCCATCGCATCAAGATGAATTTCAGCATCAAGCACCCAAGACATGTAGTTTTTGCCCGATATATCCAGGGATACAAATTTAAGTTTAGAAAGATTTGACATTATTTAGAAAAAGAAAGTTCATACCTCTGATACTTTCAAAGTATTTGCTCGAGATGGTAGAGTCTTGTGCTGATAATGTGTTATAAAGTAAAGACAAGTATAAAGAGAAACTGATATATTATTCAACTTCAAACTGATGTATATAATGAAATGAAAACTCCTCTATTTATAGAAAAAAGGAAGCAGTTGCGAGGCTTTTCTTGAGCTGCTTGTAAGCTGTCTGCACGAGCTGCTTGCAACCTGCGTGTTTAATAAGAAGCTGCTGCAAATCATTTCATTGTGTTGCTTACAACCTGCCTGCATCAGCTGCTTGTAGATAAACTTCAATAGAGCTCCAAACGAATAATCTTCTTCAGGAAGATTATCTATAGCGAAATAATAAATGGACATCCACAATATAATTATTTTCATAACAATAACGTAAATTATCATGAACATTTCGCTACATCAATAGATAAATCTTCAACATATATAAACTCTGACTACAACTTTCATCGCAAAATTACCCAAAGCAGGAGCATAATTAACTATCATATTTAATTTGCACTTGGTCAAACGCTGAGATAAACTTTGACGACAGCTCATTCCCATTCACTAACAGATATACATATACCATATCAATATGCTACATGCATGATTTTAAGAGCAGTCTACTATATAGGGTTAGAACTTAATTTTTTCCAGTATCTATATTATCTCCTTTAGGAGTAGCAGCTCCATCACCATTATTGTTATTGAATTCCTGCCTACTCATATGATGATGGTTATCCATAGTTCTGGTACCTCCTGTGTAAGCTGACCATATGATCACTTCTAATCATGCTTCTCCACTGCCATTTGAATGACTTTTGGATTCTAATTACAATTGGACAAATAGCTAGCTTCAGTGAGTTTTTAAGTCTTGATTCGAAAGAGATTACAAGATAATAAGACACCCTACTTTTATCAATGGAGTGATTTTAATTAACATATCCTTAGCTGTTATTCATATTAGGTTAGTATCGATTTTTTTTTATGTAAAATAACACTCCCATAATTTTCAGTATTTTATAATCCCTTTTGAAAGTCCTACGTATACTTAACTCATGGAAATTTTTTATAACCAGTGTGCGTATAAGTTTATCAAAATTTGAATATGATATCATATGAAAAAATATGAGCATTTAAACCAAAACCTTAAAAAAGGTTGAGAAATGAAGATCAATTCAAGCTTGATAGATAGAGAGATATATTAAATAGATATATAGATAGAGAAGGAAAAGAAGAAGAGATCAATTCAAGCTTGATAGATAAATAGATAGAGAGGTAGGTATAAAATAGAGAGATAGATAGAGAAGGAAAAGAAGAAGAAAAATCAAGCTTGGGATATGAAATTCAAGGTAACTGTATTTTGTCACTTCTACTTAATTAGTATTATTATACGCTATAAATCCATATGATTATTATTGTTGGAATATATCAAAATATTGTTATTGATTGGACTGGGGTTATATCGTTTTATTTGCACTTGAATTATGTGAAATTCCAACGAAATTTATTAAATTCATAAACTCAAGACTAACATTTTCATATATACTTACTTTTGGGGTCACCACTCAAGTTATATTCATATTGCACAAAATTTTGTAAAGTGCTCCCGTTCGAATATGAAGTAGTTCAATCTCTTCAATGCAACTTCAGAAATCAAATCTAAAGTTCTTCTATCTTTCAAATGCAACTTCAAAAATTCGAATCCGCAGTAGTTCAATCTCTTTAATGCAACTTCAGAAATCAAATATGAAATTCTTCTATCTTTCAAATACAACATCAGAAATCTGAATCTATGCAACTTCAAATTTCAAACATAAATTTGTTGTTCGAATTTCAACAATCCAATATACGATTCAATAACCAAATCTACTCAAAATTAGCTCAACTTTGAAACATAACTTTCAAATATTATAAAAAACTCAATGATCAAATTGTCAAAATAATACAAATTTAATAAATTCATTTGAAACTAAGAAGAAGAAGAAGAAAAAGAAGAAGAAGACATCAATAATGAAGAAGATAAAAGTGTATATATTTGAATTTATCTAGAAAATAGGTATCAGTTAAACTTTTTTTAAAAAAGTTTGTACAAATTCAATAAGTGGCACAAGCCCGGGCGCCACATGAAAAATTTACCTCAAGACTACATACATGAATTTACATATGTTTTGACTTGAAAGTTGAGATTTGACCTTACAAACGTTTGGGATTGAGCCCCGAACTCCAATTTGATATATTGAAAATTTAATTTACTTTAGAATTGCGAATGGTTAACTAAGCATATAATTTGACTCAATGGCTTATGGTTAATCCAAAAACTTATCAGTTCGTAGTTTGGACCACTTAACCGATAGTTGACTTTTAAACTTGAATTTTACTTTAACCAATATCTAATTTTAAGAGATGAATTCAATTGGTATAATTAACTGCAGTAATTGATATTTTGCATAGAACAAAAGTGTCCTATGAGTATATTGGACATGGAAAAAAAGTAAGAAAAATAATACAGTATAGCCGCTCTAAAAATAATAGCCGATAAACTGCGTATTTTTTTTTCATATTTTATACATAATCAGTATAATTCTTTTTTGTATATTTGGCAAGCAAATTTAATTATATTGGGCTGAATTGTTTAACTTGCCCCAAAAAGCACTTATAAGAATTGTAAGCTTATCTTGGATACGAAATAAGAAAACTGTGAAAGATTCGAAATAGAAAAGTAGGATGTGTACGAGCAAATTTTTGGAAGAAGGCTAGCTAGGGAAATAGAGAAGTCTTAAAGAAAATACATCTTGAGATACTACTGTAGCTAATTTTTTGGCCTTTACCCGATGTATCTAATTTCATATGACTTAGTTAATATAGATTCTAAGACTTTCGTTGAAAAGAATGTTCTCATTTTACAATGTATAGGCTTCAAATATTATTATTATTATTATTATTTTTATTTTTTTAATTTTTTTTTTCAATATGTAAGCCAACTTAGAAAACTATATCAATTGATTGTAAATTAATTGATTAGTTGTCAAAATTGTTTTGACCTCAAAAGGAGTCATGATTTTATTGTGAAAAGTGTAAGAATCTACGGAAAATTGATGAAATATGACTGCGGTTTCACATGAACGAAAGAGAGAGAACACTAGGAGAAAAAAATTGTAGAAGCTTCATCAAAAAATATCTGCTTAACCTAATACAATATTCAGAATCCTATTTATTCATGGGCAAACCAAGAAAGACACTAACGAGAGAACATACATCGGATTACCTGGCAACTACAGAAAAGAATAAAAGAATATCGGGCTTGGCCTAATTGCAGTTAAATACACAATTTAGCCCGGTGAATTTTCAGGTGACATCAATTCTACCCTTCAAGTTGGAGGGTGTGCACACTCCCAACTTTCCAAGTAAAGAATAAAGATGAGCACCTCTAACACTTAGTAAACAAATCAGCAAGTTGACTAGGAAAAGAAACATGACTCAAAGATTTACGAATGAAGTGACATTAGACTTTAATATATTTTGCCTGCTCACGAAAAACATGATTCCTAGCTCTATAAATAGAAGCCTGGCTGTCAGAAAAAACTAAAATAGACTATTACAAATATAAATCCAAAACTGAAAAGAAGCGAGCTAACCAAGTTAACACTGCCACAACCTTACTCATTGTCCTATACTCTGGCCTCAGCTGAAGATAAAGAAACCACATGCTACTTCTTAGATTTCTAACTCACAAGACTACATCAGAGCAACACAAAAACCAGTGATTGATCAACAAGACTTAGGATATGCAGCCCAATCACTATTATGATAACCAGTGAGTGATAAATCAAGGGAATTATTTAAAAAAATCTCAATATCATCAGAATCCTTTAAGTATCTCAACACATGTAAAGCAGCAACCATATTGGAACTCTAGATGCTTTAAGAAATTGACTTAAGTGTTGAACAACAAAATACAAATCTGACCTAGTACGGGCAACGAAATTGAATTTCTCAATAAAACTTCTATAGGAATCAAGCTTAGGCAAAATTTTCTCAAAATCTGATTTAAACCTAATAGACAGATCTACTGGACAGACAACAGGAGAAGCTTCAGAACAACGAAACTCATGTAACAAATCGGAAATGAACTTTCTCTAACGTAAGACAACACCAAAAGAATGATCGAAGATCTCAAGAACAAGGAAATACTTGAGAATCTCTTTGATTTTGAATTCAACATGTAAGAACCCTTTCAAATCAGTTATCTCATCCAAATCATCCTCAATAAGGATGATATCATCCATATACACAGCAATGAAGACATTAGAATTAGCGGCTTTTCTAACAAATAGGAAATAGTTATTTAAGGAAAGGGTGTAACTCCTATGGCAAAGAGCTTGAGACATCTTTTTATATCACTGCCTTGAACCCTGTCTTGCAAACCAGATTAAGAGCACATAGAAGAGGGAGAACGAGTAGAACTGGATAAAACAATAGAAAGACCCTGCAGAAGCCTCATGTATACCTCCTCATCTAAAGCCCCATGTAAGAATGCATTGTTAATATCTAATTGAAATAAAGACAAATGCTTCTTGACAACAAATGCAATCAAATAGTTGACAATACACATCTTCACAATGGGTAAGAAGGTTTCATAAAAATCAACCCCTTCCACTTGAGTGTCACCCCTTACTAATAATCTTGTTCTGTATCTCCACACATCATCATCTTTGTATTTAATTTTATAAATTAATTTATACCCAATTGGCTTTTTATCCTTAGGAAATTCAATAATGTCCCAAGTATATCTTGCCTCAAATGCGTCAAAGCCCTTCCTCAAAGCCTCTTGCCAAGTTAGGCTGGCAGCTGCCAGGTTTAAGGAGTGAGGCTCTACTGTGGAAGTTAGAATAACATACGTAGATGTAGTATATGAGAAAAAGAAAAAGAAAGTTTGATCACAAGGCGAAAAGTGAGGATGTGGGGTCTGCTGGACTTTCTAAGAGCTGGAGAGAATGTGTAGCAAAAGTAATAGTTGCAGGTGATGGAGGAAAAAGTGATGGAATAGATGCATATTAAGGAGAAACAGCTGATGGAGAAGAAGGATCTGAAGAAGAAGAAGTGGGAGGAAAATCAGTAGAAGAAGGGGTTGAAGAATCAGAAGGGTTGGGATAAGAAGAAGAAGGACATGGGTGAGTGGAGATATGAGAGGAAAAAGAATAAAGGGGGAGGAAAGATGAAATGAAAAGACAGATTCATGGAAAACGACATCCGTGGAAACAAATCTATCGCTCGTAACATTGACATATATTTCATTCAACCCCATGAGAAATTGATGGATCATATTCTCTTCATCTTCTTTTTATAGACTAGATTTAGCAGCATAACTGCAGATCTTTGCATGATTAGACGACATGATTCCTATTTCATCCCAAAGCTTCTTTAGTTTATTGAAATAGGAGACTATGTCAAGAGCCCCTTGACATGTGAAAGCCAACTTTTTTCTAATTTTAATAGTTCCATTAATTGTCCTATACCTATTGTTTAACTGCTTTCAAATACACTCAACAGTCTTAAAATACTGCAGAATTTTGATAATCTCAAGAAAAAGAGAGTTTGTAAACCAAGAGATAACCATGTTGTTGACTCTATCCCATTGCTTACATTCAGGTGAGTTCCGAGAAGGCCTAGGACAATTGATATCAATGAAAGCTACTTTATTTTTAACTGATAAAAGAGACAACGATGCTCTTTTTTTAACCCCCAAAACTGCGATTAAAGAAAGACACATTAACTAAAGAAGATCCAGGAACATCGAAGGTGTTAAGAAATAGGGGATTAGAGGCACGGGGAGTAAATTCAGAGTCATTAGTACTAGAACCAGTCATTTTGTGAATAACACCAACATACTCAGACTAAAAACAGTAATATATGGAAGACACTCCCAATTTAACAACTTTATGAAAGGAACCTAGGTGTGCAACCAAAATCAGCAGCAATTATTGAAACAATAACAATTGGAGAGACAGAGATATAGAACAATGTTACCTAATTCTTTTACCAAAATAAATGTTACCTAATTCTTTGCAATCGGAGGATACAACCTTGAAAAATACGATATACAATTGGAAGATGAAAAATAAATCTAAAAGATACCGCAAAACCTTCTACAGAAAACCCTAGGTCTAAAGTTGATGCAAAGTTCCAAAATAGAAACCCTTGGTATGAAATGGATGCAAAATTCCAAAATCGAACAAGTGCCTAGAAGAAACCCTCTAAATCATCGAACAAAAAAGGAAACAGAAGAAATTCCGAAATCAAACAAGTAACTAAAAGAAACCCTCTGAATCATTGAACAAATAATGAAACAGAAGAAGAAAACTTGAAATTTTGATAAACTCAACTAACGGTAAGAACGGGAGAACATCCAAACATAAAACTTCATCAAGACGCCGTGAGAGTAAGATCGATATAAAATAACTAGATATTTCAGGATCTACGCTTTGATACCATGAAAAATATAAAAATTTGCGAAACATTTATGAAACGCGATTATGGTTTCACATTAATGAAAGAGAGAGAACAAAAGGAGGAAAACTGTAGAAGCTTAATTAAAAAATATTTGCTTAACCTAATACAATATTCAGAATCCTATTTATACAGGGACAAATAGAAAAAAACTTAGGAGAGAAATAATACATCGGGTCATTACCCGACAGACTATACAAAAGAATAAAAGAATTTCAGGCTTGGCCAAGTTACAATGAGATACACAGTGTGACCCAATGAATATTCAGGTGACTTCAACTCTAATAGCTTCAATATATTGCTACTTTAAAACAGAGTACATCAGAAGAAGGTGGACTAGATCAAGGTTTCTTGTATGTGATGAACTTGGTAAACCAAGTTTAAGATATTACAAATAAAATTCTAGCCAATACTAGATAAAAAGAATCAACAAAACAGAAGTGGTGGCAATAATGTTGTGAAGATCAAGGTGGTTCAAAGGTAAAAAGTCTTGGTCTTCTCTTGTTAACTCTATATGAGGGGAGTTGCCATCTATCCACATTTAGGAGTCCTTTAACCTGTCTTAGTAGGGTATCAAAGAGTGTATATATGTAAATTTCCTCCCTGTTGTAAGCCAAATTAGAGGCTATTTTATCTGCAACCTTGTTGTCAAATTGAGATGATATATACACAAGTTAGGGATCCATGCCAAACTACATGCCACCAGGAGGTGAAAGCCCGGGTAGGTAGATTTAATTAAAAAATAAATAAAAACTAAATTGAGATGAATAATGCGACATTTTTCTGTTCTTCCTGGAGAAACTTGTTGGACAATTGGATGGAATTTGTGTAATATGGTCAATATTTTGGCTAATGGAGTCCATCTCACATAAGCATAAGCATATTTGCAAAGTGTAGACTTTGTTGGCAATATTCTTTGGGACCCAAAAATATTGCAATGTGTGGTGAATATCATTTGCACAAGTTATATTTTTTCTTTTACAACTAAGAGGGCAAGACTTTTTTGCCTATAAAAGAAAAGTCTTCATTTCTTGTTTCTTCCTTTCCTCCTTTATTAAGAGTATTTTATATGAGAGTTGAGTATTGGAAAGCACTTGTGTGAACCCTTTCTTTGGAGTGATCTTGTGAGGTTATTCTCTTAGGGTGTTTGGAATTAATTAGAGTATTTACTCTAATTTTGTACTCTCTTTTGTACTTTTGTTGGTATAGTGAAATTGCTCCTCTTCGCTTGTGGAAGTAGGTCACTTTGACCGAACCACGTTAAATTTGTGTCTTCTTTATATGCTTTAATTGCCGTTATTATCAACTTGCATTGTCTTTTTTATTGTTATTATAACATTATTTGGCTAAATTCTGCACTACTTAGGTTCCCGATCCTAAGAAATTGGTACTAGAGCCGGATCTAATCGGGTTTGTTTTAGTAGTCAATATGACTTTAACAAAGACTTATGTTGGAAAATTTGATCGAAATGCAAACTTTGGAATGTGAAAATAAAAGATGGAAGCTATCCTAATTCAGGATGGCTTAGATTTAGCATTGCAAGGGAAGGAGAAGAAGCCGGATAAAATATCGGACGAGGAGTTTGCCGTCATAGACAAAAAGGCAAAAGAATGTATCATTTTAAATCTCTCAAATGAGGTTTTACGTGAAGTTTCTGTAGAAACCACAACCAAAGGCATGTGGAAAAAATTAAAAATCTTATATATAAAGAGGACGGTGGAAAATAGACTTTACCTGAAGCATAAGCTTTATACAATTCATATGGGTGAAGGTACCTCTATTCTCTCTCATCTTGATACCTTTGATTCCATTCTTATGGATATGAGTAATATAGATGCTGAAATTAAAAATGAGGATCAAGCCGTGTTACTGCTTTGTTCTCTACCCCCATCTTCTAAGTATATAAGAGATACTATGCTTTATGCAAAGGATAATATCTCTTATAAGGATATTAAATCTATCTTAAAGTCAAAAGAACAGATAGATAGTAATATTACTGGGGAAGCTAGTGGAACTCAAGCGGAAGTTGGTTTATTTGTTAAGAAAAAATCCGACTCAAAATCCAAATAAAATAATTTAGAGTGTCGCTATTGTCATAAGAAAGGTCATATTATCACCGAATGCTATAAGCTGAAAAATAAAGAAAAGCATAAGGAAAGAAAAAATAAGCACAAAAATACTGACACTGCAGAAGCAAGTGTAGCTGCTGATGAAACTGAGAGAACTATTTTTTTAGCAACTAATCATAATTTCAAATCTAACAATGAGTGAATTTTAGATTCGGACGGTTCTTATTGTATGTGTCTCAATCGAGATTTATTTACCACATATGAATCTATTGGAGATGGAGTTGTCTTGATGGGAAACAATGTTGCCTACAAAACCTTTGGAAAAGGTTCAGTCCGAATCAAAATGCATGATGGTGTGGTGAGAATTCTCACTGATGTTAGACATGTTCCTAACTTAAAGAAAAATCTCATCTCTTTGAGTACTATAGAATCTCTTGGGTGCAAGTACGCAGGTGAAGGTGGAGTTCTGAAAGTTTCTCATGGTGCTCTTGTGATCATGAAAGCACACAGATTTGGTTCGTTGTTTACTTTATTGGGATCCACTGTTATATGCCCTACTACAGTTTCGGTATCAGACAACTTGTCTGATTTTGATGGCATTAAATTTTGACATATGCCCATTGGAGCTTTTGCAGAGAAGGTGGAGCAAATTTACTATATCAGCCAAAATAAGGCCAAGGGAGAGATTTGTAATATGGCCATTATTTTGGCTAATGGAGTCCATCTCACATGAGCATAAGCATATTTGCAAAGTGTAGACTTTGTTGGCAATATTCTTTGGGACCCAAAAATATTTCATTGTGTGGTGGATATCATTTGCACAAGTTGTATCTTTTCTTTTACAACTAAGAGGGCAAGATTTTTTTGCCTATAAAAGGAAAGGATATTAGTTCATTTTAAACACATCAACAAGACTTGAGTTTTCATTTCTCGTTTCTTTCTTTCCTCCTTTATTAAAAGTATTTTGTATGAGAGTTGAGTGTTGGGAAGCACTTGTGTGAACTCTTTCTTTGGAGTGATCTTGTGAGGTTATTCTCTTAGGGTATTTGGGATTAATTAGAGTATTTACTTTAATTTTGTACTCCTATTGGTATAGTGAAATTACTCCTCTCCGCTTGTGGACGTAGGTCACTTTGACCGAACCACGTTAAATTTGTGTCTTCTTTATATACTTTAATTGCCGTTATTATCAACTTGCATTGTCTTTGTTATTGTTATTATAACGTTGTTTGGCTAAATTCTGCACTACCCAAATTTCCGATCCTAACAATGTTGGATGTGAAATGAAATGAATAATTACAATAAAAAAGATAAGAGGTTAGTAATAAGGTTAGTCCCTTGCCTACCATTTACAAGTAATATTCTGAAAGGGCATGCAAAGAAGTTCAAAGGCAAAACGAGTGGCACTAATTGTTGGACTAAAACGGTCTAAAGATACTCTTAATATGGTGCGTTGTTCTCCGCTTTGAGTCAAATCTGCACGATTTTTTTCAAGATGCCTCACACCATTAAAAGTATCCAACTTCTTATAAATAATTTTTTTTCTACTTTATTTTCGTGTGGAACTTTGTTCACACACCCAACAATCTCTCCTTTAAACTAAGTTCCACACGATCCATCACTATTCATGGGCTAATTTGGAGATCACCGAAGTCCAAAAGATGTGTATGCCTAGCTTTGATACCAGTTGTTGGACAAAAATGACCCAAAGAAACTATTAATATGATTGTGATATCGTCCGTTTTGGGCCAAACTCACTCGGTTTTCCCCAAACAATCTCACACTATTAAGAGTATCCAACTCCTACAAATAGCTTCTTTTTCTTTTCTACTTTTTATATAGGACTTTGTTCCTACACACTCAATATCAATTTTGTACTTTGCTGCCTGTTTGAAAACAAAAAATAGGATACAAAAGAAAACGTTGGAACTTTCTCCAAATTGACTATTAGAAGCTAAAGCAAAATGTAGCTCTTTGTCCTGTAGAATAGGCACAGCTACTAGAGCAACAAAAAAAGTTGAATTTTCAACACACCACGCCAATTTAGACTTGTATAGCTTAGAATCTGAAAGACTGCAATAAGATGTCCTTGAAGAAAAAGAACATTTTATAAGCGGACCATGCCATTTGTTTTAGTTTCAATTATGATATGTAAATGCACCTAAACGACTTAATAATTATAAATAATATCTTCATGTGATCATGTCCCTATTGGCACTCTCTACTGTTCAAAAGCAGAAAGGTGCCAAGATCGTTCCAAAATGAAATTTGTGATGGTTGGGTTACTGAGGAGGTTCGTATAGGTAATAAACGGGTGATAGAATTTATGGTGGTGTTAACACAAGATCTAATAAGCATGTAACTTTACTCCATTCACAAATTAAATAACAACAACAACAACAACAACAACAACTCATTAAAATCCCAGAAGTAAAAGGTCTGGGGAGGATAGTGTAAACGCAGATGTTAAAGATGTCACATGAGTGAAGATGCCAGTTGTCACTTAGCTGGTAAGTAGTTTGTTAAGATTAGTTGTTAATTATGTAATTAGAATGTGGTTAGAGTTAGTTATAAAACACTGTATATGTATGTGTACAGGTCAGTTAATCAAGAAAATAGTGAAAAATCATTTTCTCATCTTCTCGGTTCTTCTCTCTAAGCTCCGATCTCTCTCAGCTTAATCTAGAAGCGTTCATGGCAGATGTTTGACATGGTATAAGAGCTTTGTGCGATCACTATTCTCGCTTAATTCTCCTCTGAGTTCATATGAACGAAACTTCATCTCCTTCGCCTTCATCTCCTCCAATCGATAACATCGAATTGACAGTGGCGGTGGAAAAAATTGACCATACTCATCCTCTATTTATGCATCCCTCGGATACTCCAAGCTCCGTATTGATTCCAGTTCAACTAACTAGATCTGAAAACTATGGATTATAGTGGAGATCGATGAGAATTGTACTTCAAGCCAAAAAATATTTAGGGTTCGTCAATGGTACATGTACTAAGGATTAGTTTAGGTCAGAGTTGCATGAAGACTGGGAGACCTGTAATGCGATTGTGCTCTCGTGGATTATGAATATAATATCTCCAGATCTGCTTAGTGGAATGGATATGCTTCTAATGCTCACTTAGTATGTGAGGATCTAAAGGAGAGGTTTGATAAGGTGAATAGAATGAGAATTTTTTAATTGCATAGAGAAACTACTATAATTTCCCAAGGAATATATTCAGTATGCATGTATTTTACGAAATTGAAAGAGCTCTGGGCTGATTATGATGCAATGGTACCTTCAACAAATTCGAAGGAATATGCTAATCATCTTCAGAGGCAGAGGCTATTACAGTTTCTAAGTGGACTGAATGATTTCTATTCTCAAGATAGAAGGCAGATTCTGATGAAATCAGTGGAACCTACTTTGAATTAGGCTTATGCTTTAATTGTTGAAGATGAAAGTCAAAGGAGTACTTCAGGAACTTCATCACATATTGGGCTGAACTCAATAGCTGAGGGAAATGACATTAGAGCATTGTGGAGTTCAGCAGCAAAAGGAGGTTCACACCAGAAGAACAAGAGGAATTACAGTGTATTTTGTGAATATTGCAAAATGAAAGGACATAGCAAAGAGAATTACTACCAGCTCATTGGCTATCCGGCAGATTTCAAAGGGAGAAGGAAACAAGGAGCACTTACTGCCTATCAAGGAGCACCTATTGGTAACCAAGGAATAGTTCCTAGTCACTCTCATCAAAAGGCACATGCCACACAACATGGAGGATTCATAGCCCAAGCTAAAGGAAGCTATAATGCAGGGCAAACATGTATGATTGCAGCCTTTGGGAATCTTTATGTAGGAACATCACATGGAAACAACAACCATATGCAGCTGCAGGGGCAAAGAACTCATAATCCTGTGAAATTTCAAGATGCACAGTCTCAGGGACAATCTCAAGGATTTGCATGTGGTGCCACTGTTACATTCACTCCAGAACAGTATAGTCAAATCCTATAGATGCTCAGCAAAGAGAATGTTCCAGAAACATCAGCCAATATGGCAGGTACTATTTATTCTTTTCTGGCTAATAAAACTATGCATAGTTGGATAGTAGATACAAGAGCTACATATCATATGGTATCTACTCCTGAAATGTTATTTGATTTGAATGACTATGCTAAGCAAGGCACATTAGTACATTTACCTAATGGAAAACAGTTACCCATTAGCCATATAGGTAAATATAGATTGGATCAGAGGGATATCAGTGATGTGTTGTGTGTACCAGAATTCAAGTTTAACTTGTTGTCAGTGGCTAAGCTAACCAGAGAATTGCAGTGTTTCATGTCTTTCTATCCTGATGTTTTTCTGATGCAGGACCTTCACACTGGGAAGGTGAAAGGGACTGGTAGAATGTACAATGACCTGTACTATTGGAGAAACAACATAGAGAACATGATACCACAATCATTGGTTGCTGCTGTGACTCAATATGCAACGTTGGGCATAGGAGATTGGGACATGTACCCCACAAAATACTATAGCAAATGAACATCTGTAAGGAGGCTAAAGCAGATGTTGACAAAACTTGTTCTATATGCCCTCTAGCTAAGCAAACTAGGTTTCCTTTTCCTCAAAATACTAGTATAACTACTAAGCTATTTGAGCTAGTTCATGGTGATGTATGGGTCCCTACAAGGCGCCTACACATGATGGTCATAGATTTTTCCTTACACTTGTAGATGACTGCAGTAGAATGGTTTGGGTGTTCTTGTTAAGATTGAAAAGTGATATTTCAGTTGTACTGAAAGTTTTTCTGTCATTAATAAAGACACAGTTTGACAGTTCAATCAAGGTCTTCAGGAGTGATAATGGCATGGAGTTTTTTAATTTTCATTGTACATATTTTAGTAGTGCAGGAATTGTGCATCAAAGTTTATGTGTCCATACTCCTCAATAGAATGGAGTTGTTGAATGAAAGCATAGACAATTTCTTGAGGTGGCAAGAGCCATCAGGTTCCAAGGTTGTATTCCCCTAACTTTCTGGGGATTATGTGTTCAGAATGCTGCTTATCTAATTAACAGAATTCCATCTACTGCCCTGGGAGGAAGATCACCATTTGAGGCTTTCTATGAGAGGAGTCCTTATCTAC
This sequence comes from Nicotiana tabacum, assembly GCF_000715075.1. NCBI lineage: Eukaryota > Viridiplantae > Streptophyta > Magnoliopsida > Solanales > Solanaceae > Nicotiana > Nicotiana tabacum. The sequence continues at coordinate 63,071,902 of NC_134101.1, forward strand.
AAAACCTAAGGGTGCTGGGGTTCTTATGTTATGCCACAAATGTGGGTGCTAGAGGTGACAAAATTTGGAGCAAGATCAATCCGAGCAGTACATATGGGATACTTTACCACTCAGAAAGGCTATAGGCTGTATAATTTGGCTAATAAATTGTTCTTTGTCAGTAGAGATGTGTCATTTAGAGAAGACACATTCCCCTTCAGGTCCTCCTGCTACCAATCTAGACCACCTGAACTTGTGAGGTCTTGGGATGATTGTCATGATCCTTTTGTTATTGACACTAATACTGATATAGCTTCATTGGAGCCTGCATCTATAGCAGAGCCAGTATCTGTCCCCTCTAGTCCATCTATTTCTCCATCTTTGCATTTTGGGGAATCTGCAACCGGTGTCTCTGAGAATGATATAGATCTATCAGTCCCAACTGTTACTATTGATTCTCCCATTCTTGATGAGGCTCCTCATGGTAATATACCATAGGTGACTATTCCTCCAGGTCCTAGTGAGCTTAGAAGCACAAGGAAGTCTTGCAGAACCTCTAAGCCCTCTAGTTGGCTTAGTGATTATGTCTATAAGGGATCCAAGCCGTTATCACATGTTGTGATGGGTGCAGCCTACCCTTTGTCAGCATACATGTCATATGCTTAACTTTCAGAGCCTTATTATAAGGTTCTTTGCAACATCTCATATGTGAGGGAACCTGATTCATATGAGGAGGCTCTTTATGATCCACAATGGATAGCAGCTATGCAGCAAGAACTACAAGCCCTTCAAGACAATCATACTTGGCAGCTAGTAGATTTACCACCTGACAAGAAGGCCATCAATTGTAAGTGGGTATTCAAGATCAAATACAATGCTAAAAGAGAGATGGATAAATACAAAGCTCGGTTGGTAGCCAAGGATGTATACTCATCAAGAGGGATTGGATTACCAGGAGACTTTTTCACTTGTGGTTAAGATGGTCACTGCAAGGACTGTCCCATCTTTAGTTTCAATGCATGGTTGGAAGCTATATCAAGTGGATGTATTCAATGTATTTCTCTAGGGTGATCTTATGGAGGATGTCTACATGATTCCCCCTCCTGGTCTTCTAGGACAGGGGGAGTGTAAGAGAGTATGCAGGCTACAGAAGTCACTGTATGGCTTGAAACAAGCCTCTCGACAGTAGAATCTTAAACTTTGTGCAGCAATTAATCTCCTCAGGCTTTGTTCAAAGCCATCATGGTTATTCCTTTTTCACTCAACGATCAGGGGATGGACTAGTGATTATCTTGGTGTATGTGGATGACCTTCTCATCACTGGTTCTTCTCCCACTCTTATTAATGCAACAAAGCTCATGCTTCATCAACATTTCAAGATCAAGGATCTAGGGGAGATGAGATACTTCCTTGGTCTTGAAATTGCAAGGAGTTCAGATGGAATGCTAGTGTTTCAAAGGAAGTTTGCACTAGACCTTATTACAGACTTAGGATTTGCTGGTTCTAAGCCTGCTGGTACACCCATGGAGGTCAATCAAAGGTTTACCAGTGCAGATTTTGATCACATCTTTAAGGCTGAGGACAATGCTGATGAGTTGTTGTCTGATCCCACCGGACATCAGAAACTGGTAGGGAAGGTACTCTACCTAACAATGACTCGGCTAGACATAAGCTACACAGTGCAGAACTTGAGCCAGTTTACGCATAGACCAAAGACATCACACATGGAAGGGACTCTACGGGTGGTGAAGTACTTGAAGAATGCACTTGGTTTGGGCATCTTGTTATCTTCTAAGCCTTCCTCACAACTCTCAGTTTATTGTGATGCAGATTGGGCCACTTGTCCCATGACAAGAAGGTCAGTTAGTGGATTCATAGTTAAGCTGGGAGACTCCTTAATCTCTTGGAAATCAAAAAAATAAAATATAGTGTCAAGAAGTTCAGCAGAGGCAGAGTACAGAAGTATGGCTAATGCAATTGCTGAAATAGTTTGGCTCATTGGACTGTATAAGGAATTGAAGGTGAAGTTGGAGTTGCCTGTTAAATTGTATTGTGATAGCAAGGCGGCATTGCAAATTGCTGCTAATCCTATCTATCATGAACGAACGAAGCATATCGAAATCGATTGTCACTTCATTAGGGAGAAGATACAAGAAAGGCTTATACAAACAGAACATGTGCCCACAAATCTGCTGGCAGATATTTTGACTAAAGGTCTAGGAAAGGCGCAACATGACTTCTTATTATCCAAGCTAGGAATGTTTAATCTATTCACATTATACAGCTTGAGGGGGAGTGTTAAAGGTGTGACATGAGTGAAGATGCCAGCGGTCACTTAGCTGGTAAGTAGTTTGTTAGGATTAGTTATTAATTATGCAATTAGAAGGTGGTTAGAGTTAGTTAGAAAATACTGTATATGCATGTGTACAGGTCGGTTAATCAAGAAAATAGTGAAAAATCATTTTCTCATCTTCTCTGTTCTTCTCTCTAAGCTCCGATCTCTCTTAGCTCAATCTAGAAGCGTTCATGGCAAATGTTTGACAGCAGACCTTACCCCTAAACACATGGAGTAGAGAGGCTATTTCCGATAGACCATCGGCTCAAGAAAACGAAAAAGACGAAAGAGGCAATATATCAGTACCGTCAACAGAAACCATAGAAATAATAAAGCATTATAAGAAACCAAAAAATAGTTGAAACGCAATACACTAACCAGTAAAGAAAAATAGGAGAAAAGATAATAAGAATTAGGAAACAACAAAAGCATTAATTCCTAAGTCGGACGGCATATATAGGATCTATGATAAAGTTTTTAACATTCCATGCAACATGAACAGAATCTCAACCAGCAAAAAGCCAAAAAGTCAATTGTGCATGCATGTTATGAGAAATAAAAACAAATTTTATTTCAATAAAAAAGTTGTCGTCATGGACATCAATTAAATAAAAAATTTAACCAGAAAAAAGTCAAGAGAAGAATTTCAAAAAGGAGTCATCGGTCTCTCCACATTTGGTCTTTTAAGTTTAACACTATCAGTGCTGTTTGATATATTATGGATTTTAGTTACTATGCACCAACGTGTAAATTATATTTGCATTATTATGTATTTTAAAGGTGATAGAAGGTAAAATATATTCCTATATAACAAAACATTGATTAGTAACCTATATTAAATGGTAATTGATCTTCTATAATAAGTCAAATCACATTGATATCTAGTGTACAGATTCTTCACGCTGTCGACATATATAATTTAAATTCAAAGAATAACATTTTCATGTACTAACAATGTAAAAACTATTTGCATAATATTTAAAAGAGAATCACAGACATTCTATTTAATAAATATATATTCATTGGTAATCTAAAATAATTGATAAGTAATATGCTATAATAGGTATAATTAAAATGATAGGTGTAAAAATTCATTATATCCAAAATCCAAGTAAAATTTTGGCACGAGAAGATTAGTCAAAAGTAGGGGTGGCAAAAGTGGCCCAAACCCATTTGACCCGCCCAGCCCGTCCAGGTTTAAATAGTTTGGGCATGGGCTACTTTAATGAGGAGCTAAGTTTGGACACAACCCAACACAATTTATTTATTTTTAGTAGCCTAAATCAGCCCATAATTTCAGCCCGAACTGACCTGTGAATAGCAACTGCCCTTTAAAGTTTCTAAGGGTGGGTTTGTTATAAAGAAAAATATTTTCCTAGAAAATGAGTGACTCATCACTTATTTTTCCATATTTGGTTGGTGAATGAAATTTTTTTTCTGAAAAATATTTTCTAGTATTTGGTTAGAGAGTCGAAAATATTTTTCAGAAAAATAATTCTCTATGCTACTCCTCAACCCCTCTCCACCCAAATCCACATGTTTCTTGTGCCCTCCCCCCTCCAAATACCAATGTTTTCAGCACTCAATTTTTCTTCAATAATTCATTTATTCTTTTAAAAAGTCAGACAAACCAAAGGAACTAATGCGATGCTTTACCTTTTTACACAAGATCAACATTAAAATTTGAACTTAGACCCGAAAAGTTTTTTCTCTTTCTAGAATGAGATCTCCTCTCAACCATTGTTAAACATGAAGAGGAAGTCAAAGACTGGGGGGGGGGGGAGGGGGCATACACAAGGGGTAATCCGAGCAACATGAGCAGAGCAAGAGGAATTTCGCAATCTCGAAGTGTCAATCTCCTGCAAGGGATACCACCACTGGATCTCAATCAATCAACCACCGATAGTAAGGGGTTAGGGATTCGGCCGACGAATAACAGAGGCGGTGATGGGAAGCAGATAGAGGGACGGAAATCATGGGCTGACATGGTTGAAGATGATGATCAGACAATGGAACAGGGGAATACAGTGAAAAACCTTGAGGTAAGCCCTAAATCATGGTGCAAAATTGTAGCAAGCCCAATAACAGAGGGGTTGGACCTCACTCCTCAGAAACCCGGCAATCTCAATGTGAAGATAACTATGGAGGAAATAAAAGAGGAAATTGAGTTTTGGAAATCCGTAGTAGTATGTTTCATGTTGGGATCCAACCCACCACAAACAGTTATGGCTAGATATTTTCAAAGAATTTGGGGATCACTAGGAATTGATAAGATAACACAAATCAACAGAGGAGTTTCATGGTTAGATTTCATAGCATTGAAAGTTGAATCAAGGTGATGGAGGATGGAGTCCAGATGTTTGATAGAAAGCCTGTTGTAATGAAACCATGGGCCCCATACATGGATATTAAAAAAGAGGCAGTTGAGCTAATCCCTGTATGGATTAGGTTCACTAGCTTGGACATCAAATATTAGGGACAAACTGCTTTAACTAAACTAGTGGGATAAATGGATAAACCATTGAAAGCTGATAGAGCAACCACATAGAAGGAGAGACTAACATATGCTCGTGTGTTAGTTGAGGTTAAACTACATCAAAAATACCCAAACTCCATTATGTTTGAAGATGAGCGAGGAAGAATTGTTGAATATGAGGTTTTCTATGACAAGAAACCTATACTATGTGGGAAATGCAAAAAGTTTGGTCATGAAATGCAAGAATGCAGGAAGTTAGGAAAAGCAAGTAAGCTAGCAAGGAAGCCAAGACACAAATGAAACAGTGATGCAAAAACAAGAGGAAAAACAGATTGAATCTCCACAGAGGGAGGGTGGACAGGTCCAAAGACAACGAGTAGGCATACAAAGAAACAATGGAAATATGGGACAAAGGGAAAACCAGGAAAAGGCAACAACCTCTGGTGTCATGCATGAGAGATACCAGCTCAGCAAGCCAGGGCTTGGGAAAGCAGGGGAAGTAGTATAGAAGGGTACCACTATTAGAACAGGGAACTACTTTGCAACCTTTGGAGATCACCAACAAGAAGATGATGTTATGAAGAGGGGAACTATGGCAGGAGATATGAGTCAAACAGGAAAAAAGGATAAGATGACCCTAGGAAAAGGGAAAGGTGGGGACAAACTCCTCCTAAATGGATATAATTGAATTTTGGAATGCGAGAGGATTGAATAAACCACATAAGCAGAAGGAAATGAATCTGTTTATGAACAACCAAAAAGTTAGTTTATTTGGTCTCCTCAAAACTAAGATTAAGAGGGGCAAAGCACAACAGGATACTCTTAATCTTTGCAATAGATGGTCCTTTACTACAAACCTGGCACATCACCCAAGTGGAAGAATATAAATTATTTGAAAACTGTTTGTTTATGATGTTAATATAGTAAATATTACTGAACAGCTAGTACATTGCATAGTTCAGCATAGAGGAACAAAGAGACAACTTAACATCATATTGATATATAGATTCAATGATCAGAGTATGAAGAGGTAGCTTTGGTTAGATATCAAGGGCATACATCAAATGGTGAAAGGTCCATGGGCACTAATGTGAGACTTTAACTATATTATGAATAGAGATGAAATATTGGGGATCCTAGTTACCATGGTAGAAATTAAAGAATTTAGAAGTGTGTGGAGGAATGCTCTATGCAAAATCTGAGATCCTCAAGGGCATACTATGCATAGAGTAATAAACAGACAGGTGATAGTAGAGTCATGAGTAAAATTGATAGAATACTACAACTATGACTGGCTGTCAACGCTTCTTGCCTTTGAGGTTCACTATATGAGCCTATGACTGTATGATCATTCCCCTGGTATTATCAGCTGGGAGAGTGGAGTACAAAAGGACAGCAAAAGATTTAAATACTTCAACATGTAGAGTATGGCTACTGACTTCAAAGCAAGGATAAAGTAAGGGTGGAAGACTAGTAAACATAGCACACATATGTATTAGTTAATGGGAAAAATGCATAAGATTAAGAGTAGTTTCCAAGGAATCAATAAAGACAGATTCAGTAATGTTGAAAAAAGAGCAGATGAAACATTAGAATTACTCCAGAATTGTCAGAGTAGAATTCAGAAGGATCCTCATAATGAAGCACTTATTAATGTAGAGCTAAGATTAGTTAAGGAATGCAGTAAATAGAAGAAAGCCAAGGACCTGTTCTTGCAACAAAGGGCTAAGGTTCTATGGATCACACTAGGGGATCAAAATACAAAGTTCTATCATGGAATGCTGAAAGTTAGGAGGAATAGTAACAGAATATTTCATATCAAGGATATGTATGCATGGGAGGGAAGAAGTGACCCAATTAAGATATCTGATGCATTCATAAAGTTTTACACTGACCTACTGGGCAGTAACCAGGAAGACAGGGCTCATGTAAATAGCTACTTGGTTAAGCAAGGTCCTACTGTTAATAAGGAGCAAAGAAATGGGTTAGAGGCAGAATTCACAGCAGCAGAAGTAAATCAAGCTTTGTGGGCTATCTTAGGTGATAAGGCCCCAGACCCAGATGAGTTTGGTAGCCAATTCTACAAGGATAACTAGGACATTATAGGTAATGATGTGATAAATAAGATTATGGAATTCTTTAGAACATGCAGAAAGCTTAGAATAGTAAACAACCCAGTGATAACTGTAACCACCCAAAACCCACTATAGGCCGTGATGATACCCAACGTCGCCGTTAGGCAAGTCAACAGTGAACTATGAAGGACAGAAATGGGGGGAGGGGGGGGGAGGGGTAAAACAGTAACCAACATAATATTTCAAAATTTCTTTTAATTATATAAATTTTTCAATCTCGTATTCTATCTCAACAGCTCGAAAAATATCAATTGCCAATATCAAATGAATAAGGAATACCATATAAAATGCAAGGCATCGGTGGGAGGATAATTTTGTGAATATTTAATCTGCTAACGATATAACGCACGATTATACCGAGGTCGTACGACCCGATCCAAAATAATGTATACACTGCCGAGGGTCGAGCGGTATGAACTATAGATGCATCTATTATACTGCCAAGGCGTTCGGCCCGCTCTACAAGAAAGGAAGGAACTTGTCAAATTACGAGACACGTACTTACAATATAGTACATGAGCATAAACTGAATATAATCTTTACCGTTTCTCAAATAACTTGCTAGCAACTTAGGGTGATAAGGCTCAGCCTAATATATAGATGTATTTCTAAATCGATTTTAATTATAAATTCAATTAATTAAGCTAGCAGAATGTGTTCAAATAATTCAATTATTACCTGATAAACTCCTAAATCTACCCGGACATAAACATGCTTTAGCTACGTACATACTCTCGTCACCTCGTGTGTACGTAGAACCCATAACTAATAGCACATAACAATTAAATCACATAGGGGTAATTTTCCCCTCACAAGGTTAGACAAGAGATTTACCTTGTTCCGAAAATCCATAACCGGCTCCCACACATCTATAACATCTCAAACCAATGCCCATTGATCCGAAACTAATCAAATAATGTGCAAATCAATCAAAATATACTCTATTGCGTATAATTTAACAATTTATTATGATTCTCAACTTCGCTCGAGAAGTCAACAAGATCAACCCTCGGGCCCACGTGCCCGGATTTCGAAACGTTTCGAAAATAAACTTTACCCATAACACCACAGACTCAAATATATAATTTATTCCTAATTCCAAATTCAATTTCGTGGTAAAAATCCAAAAATACCAATTTCTAGGTTTCTTTCAAAATCTCACAATTTCTACTAATTTCTATGTTTAAATCCTTGTAGAATCCATGTAGTTAGATAACAATATGCAGGATTTAATTACTTTGCAATAGATGATGAAAAGCTCCCCTTGAAGTTCTGTAAAAATCGCCCAAAGCAAGAATGAAATGAGCAAAAATCCTGATTTAAAATAATTCTGCCCAGGCGTTGCCTTCCGTGTTCACGTGAATACCTTCGCGATCGCGAAGGCCAAATTTAGTTGCCCCAGATTTCCCTCTACGCGAACGCGACAACAGGAACGCGATCACAAACCTTTGCCTGATCAGCCTACGCGAACGCGAGCCCAGCTCTGCGAACGCGAAGGCCAAACCTTCATGCCTCAGACCAATGCCTTCCGTGATCGGGAACGTATCCTTACGATCACGAAGAACAACTTCGCCAACTCCCAGTCAACACTACGCGATTGCATGCCTACCTACGCGATCGTAATGAACAAACCAAACACCATAAACCAGTAATCACAAACAAAGGGAAAATGGTTTGAAGCCACTCCGAATCACACCCGAAGCCCCCGAGACCCCGTCCAATCACACAAACTAGTCCAAAATTATACTTAAACATCCCGGAATGACGCTAAATTTAGCGTGCAAGTCACAAATCACGATACGAACCTATTCCAAGGCCTGAAACTCCAAACAGACATCGTTAACACCAAAATTTACTTCAAATCAAACTTAAAAAATTGTAAAACATCCAAAATGTTAACTTTACTCAATAAGCACCGAAATGCTCCCGGGCCATCCGATACTCAACCCGAACACATGCCCAAATCCGAAATCATCATACGCATCTATCGAAACCCCCAAATCCAGATTTTGAGGTGGTTTACTCAAAAGTCAACCCTTGGTCAACTCTTCTAACTTAAAGTTTCCGAATTGAGAAATTTCCTTTTGAATCAATTCTGAACTTCCCAAAATCTAATTCCGACTATACGTACAAGTGGTAATACATTAAGTGAAGCTACTCAAGGCCTCAAACCGCCGAACGATACGCTAGGGATCAAAACAACCGGTCGGGTCGTTACATTCTCCCCTACTTAAACATACGTTCGTCCTAGGACATGCCAAGAACCTTTTCCGGAGTTGTCCAAAATCACTGTTTAATATCTTGTGCACCTATCCGTGCCACCACCACCCATGTGAGACATTAGATCAAGCCAGACTAAAGATCCTCCCTTTAGCCTTAGCTAACAAGCCTTAGAATCAAATTCCAACATCCGAAATTTCTCCACGAGACCCGATTCTAACATACGAACACCGCATAAATTCCTATACACTGTACCAAAACTTGATCATGCACCTATGCTGAAATCACACCATGCTCCACATAAGTCGTTTGCCCATAATAACATCCTTCGCCACAATAGCTATGATTTCATGAATCCGATGCCCGCAATACGCCTCATAATATATGTAAGCCCTGTTCCAACTCTCGCAATACTGCCACGTTGAAAGAGATGTGTAGAAACTTATAACCTCCTACCGAATCAATAAATCATGGAGTCTCTCCTCCCGACAAGAACGATTTACCCTGAACTGAATAACAATATTTTCTCTTTAATATGCCCTACATAACTTCGATCGCACTGATCTCATGTCCAATAATCTCGTCTCACCCAGTACAAGCTACTCGGGCAATAAGCCACCTCAAACACCGTCTAAAATCTCATACAGCGCCATCAAAGTGCTAACAAACTATAACTCGAATATGACCCATAGGGAAGAACGAACTCTGGCAAAGACCCATCTAGCCTTCATAACGAATAAAACGGCCAAACCGATGTTATGGCTCTATCTTAGAGATGGGAAACAAGGTACTCAAAGTAAGTATAAGGAACCGTACTTAAAATCTCACTGTTACGCCGTGCAACCCGATCCAACTATGATACTGTTACGGCGTGCAACCCGATCCAAACATGAAACTGTTGCGGCGTGTAACCCGATCCAAACATGACATTGTTGCGGCGTGAAACCCGATCCAAACATGACACTATTACAGCGTGCAACCCAATCCATATAACATACTTGTGGCGGCGTGCAACAGGATCCAAACAACGTATCTATGGCGGTGTACCACCCGATCCACACATAACAATAAATAAGGAAATACCCATCAAGCCATAATGCTTATACCTACGAAATACCTGAATATCGGCCACAAGCACGCCAAGTGCATAAATACGACTCTGGGGAGACGGATAGCGCTATGCGCTACAAAACTCGAGCTCGACTACGATGCAATAACGACAAGCTACACAGGACCACAACACATGTGCGAAAAATCAAGTCGTTTCACAACCCACATGGCATAATTGAGTATTACAAAGAATAGCCGGCGACAGGAATAACACCCAACACTCAAAGACTCCTCCATAAGTAGTACTATGCTGAATGAACACATCCGATCTAATGTAAATCTACTAGCAGACCTCAAGCTAATTCTACTTATCCCATAATAGGCTAATAACCTTCCAAGGATCCACAATAACCCTATTCATGACACATAAGAGCAACCGTCCAATCCAGAACAAACTCCCACAGTCCATAACCAAATGAATAGAGCGCCTTTCAGACATAGACTCTCATATTAACGATATTACCAGAATCTCCATACTTGGTTTCAATCCTTAACAATCAAGTGACTAACATGACACACTTATACAATTTTCCCGTGGGATACGCTCCCACGACCTTCCGTACCAGGTAGCAAAGTCTGCACCTCCATACCACCAACCGTACTAATTCTGAAAAGCAAATCAAGAATCCGTAAATCACTACATAATGTCTCTTACACAGGACACCATTCTCAGGTGACACTAAAGATAATGCCAGCTTACTCTGAACATATGAATTCTTCCATGCTCATCCGAGCTCGCGACATTCTTATCAACACCGAGCCGCAACCTTGATCCTCAACTTCCAAGTCCCATGCCTCTCACTGCATCTATCATGCCTCTGCACGAGAGTACCAGAATTCATCATAACCCCTAAACTACTAGTAGAATAAACATTCCATTGTCTAGAAACCTTTTACTTAACTCATTTTAGAAGAACCATTGCAACACGCAACTGAATTCCCATAACCGCAGAAAATACAAACCTCAAGTTGTGGTCTAAACCACCATAACTCTTATGGGATTAATTTACACATAACAAGGCCATTTGGATCAAATACCTCCCAAATCAATCAAATTATAGTGGTTGTCAAGCCCGTAGGTACAACCACAAACCACCTGTATAACTTAACACGCTGAAGCAACTGATCATTGCCACAATCATGCTAATTCCAACCATTACTAATCGACCAAACTTCTTTCAATTTACTCTTGACTTGCCTTAGAAATAATAAAAGTTCAATTCAAAAACATAACGAACACACTCAGCACTCATCCTGAGTGACTCGAATCATGAGACCACATCGTCTCAATACCTATGAACCATTCCATACCCTCCTCAAGCACATAATAGCATCTCTAACTGGTACACCCATTCTGTAAGATCTTTCGCGAATCCGAAGCTATATCTCCCATTCCTCCAATACTACCCCGCAGAACCGATGATAACATAGAAAATTCTCCAGGTATTCTTCACACTCTGCTGTAAAATCCCGGTCTTCAGCCACACAACGAACCCAAAATCTTTAGACAACGCGCTTACATCCTTGAACCCATTAGAACCAATATTGAGAGTTACCCACTCTGACCTGGTCCCGAATATAATCAAAATCCAACGCTCTGTTAGCACATGAACACTCCCAAAGAAGCAACCGGATGAATTCGTTTCCTCGTACATTACATCTACAAGAAGCATAAACTCCGAGTCTTCCCAAAATCTGCACATGAATCAATAGGGCAAAATATATCACACATTCATCAAGTTTTTTGCTCGAATTACCCTGATGTTTTCTTTTCTTAGTCATAAATAATCCACAAATGCACCGATAACCAGAAACCGCACAAGCAAACAACCACGCAATTCGATCGTAGACGGTGGGCTCCCCACTTCGCTTTAAGCTACAATCACATAAATGTAGAACCCACTCCTTCTCAATTACCATGATCTCGCACCGTCAACCCGCTAAATTTCTCGTAGTCTCTTGTCAAACGTTTCATGAACATTCCGAATTATCAACCACAATTACATATTCGACCTTCTACCGGGTAGTAAGTATAACTCTTCGTAGAAAAATCACGCAATCGCTAACCTGCTCACAAGAGATAACCTACATGTGGAGCTCCATACCGACATCTTCCAATGACGCTGCACTGGGTATAACTACCAGGAAATCATTAAACCCTCCTGAGCCCATGCTCGTCCACCAGCTGTAAAAGTCTTCTCATTCACCATTGACATCAACTGAAAGTCCGATAATATATTCCAAGCTTGAAGTCATGTCGCATCCCATAACGATAATCAATCTTTTACACCCCTATTCATTCCAAGCAAACTTCTTTCCATCATATTCAACCTTCCTTAACACAGTAGCCACTATTCCAAATAAAAATATGTAGACCTAGTCAATGTCCACCATGATTCCCAAATCGCTCTAAACTTTTCTCAAGGCATGTGACTATCCTACCACAAAATCCATATGCAACTAGTACGACGAAGACTCTATGGGTTGCGATACGTAGCTTGGAATGAAGCTCACCATAAAGTCTCCTCATCAGCTATGCCTATACGCCCAGATATCCACCAAATGAACATGTTAGATCCTGCACATGTAGTGCAGAAGTATAGCATGAGTACATAAATCAACGCATACCTAGTAAGTATCTAGCCTAACCTCGGAGAAGTAGTGACGAGGGGCCGGCATCGACACTTACTAGAGGTCCAGTAAAGCAATATGCTAAATCCTAAACAGATATGAAGCACAACAGTAATAATGGGATAAAGCAGTAACAAACATAATATTTCAAAATTTCTTTTAACGATATAAATTTCTCAATCTTGTATTCTATCTCAACAACTCGAAAAATATCAATTGCCAATATCAAATGAATAAGGAATACCATATGAAATGCCAGGCATAAGTGGAAGGATAATTTCGTGAATATTCAGACTGCTAACGATATAACGCACGATTATGCCGAGGTCGTATGACACAATCCAAAATAATATGTACAATGCCGAGAGTCGAGCGGAACGAACAATAAATGCATCTATTATACTGCTGAGGCATTCGGCCCGCTCCACAAGAAAGGAAGGAACTTATCGAATTACGAGATACGTGCTTACAATATAGTACATGAGCATAAAGTGAATATAATCTTTACCGTTTCTCAAATAACTTGCCAATAACTTAAGGTGATAAGGCTCGGCCTAATATATAGATGTATTTCTAAATCAATTTCAATTATAAATTTAATTAATTAAACCAGCAGAATGAGTTCAAATAATTCAAATATTACATGATAAACTCCTAAGTCTACCCGTACACAAACATGCTTTAGCTATGTACTCGTCACCTCGTGCGTACGTAGCACCCACAACTAGTAGCACATAACAATTACATCACCTAGTGGGTAATTTCCCCCTCACAAGGTTAGACTAGAGATTTACCTCATTCCGAAAATCCATAACTGGCTCCCACGCCTCTCTGACACCTCAAACCAATGCCCATTGATCCGAAACTATTCAAACAAAGTGCAAATCAATCAAAATATACTCCAATACGTATAATTTAACATTATAATGATTCTCAACTCCGCTCGAAAAGTCAACAAGGTCAACCCTCGGGCCCACGTGCTAGAATTCCGAAAATATTAGAAGATAAACTTCACCCATAATACCACATACTAAAATATATAATTTATTCCTAATTCAATGTCCAATTTCGTGGTAAAATCCAAAACAAGCTTCCCCAAAAGCTTAAGGATCCTGGCAGCTTCACCATTCCAGTGCGAATCGGTAATATTGATGTGGGTCGTGCTCTTTGTGATTTGGGTGCAAGCATAAATCTGATGCTCTCAAAACATCGCCCAAACCAAGAGTGAAATCAGCAAAAATCCCGATTTAAAATAATTCTCCCCAGGCGTTGCCTTCCGCGATCACGTGAATACCTTCGTGATCGCGAAGGCCAAATTCAGCTGCCCCAGATTTTCCTCTACACGAATGCGACAACAAGCACACGATCGCGAACCTCCGCCTGATCTGCCTACGCGAATGCGAGCTCATACGCGAAGGCCAAACCTTTATGTCTCAGACCAATGCCTTCCGCGATCGGGAACGTATCCCTGCGATTGCGAAGAACAACTTTGCTAACCCCCAGTCAACACTATGTGATCGCAAGCCTAACTACGTGATCACGATGAACAACCCAAACACCAGAAACCAGCAATCACAAATAAAGTGAAAATGGTCTGAAGCCACTCCGAATCACATCCGAGGCCCTCGGGACCCCGTCCAATCACACCAACCAATCCAAAAATATAACACGAACCTGCTCGAGGCTTTAAATCACACCAAACATCATCAAATCATGAATCGATGATCAAATACTTCTTTTAACTTTCAACATTCTAACTTCGACGAACGCGTCCGAATTATACTTAAACATTCTGGAATGATGCCAAATTTTGCGTGCAAGTCACAAATCACGATACGAACATATTCCAAGGCTCGAAACTCCAAATAGACATCGATAATACTAAAATTCACTTCAAATCAAATTTAGAAAATTCTAAAACCTCCAAAATGTTAACTTTCCTCAATAAGCGCCGAAATGCTCTCGGGCCATCCGATACTCAACCCGAACACACGCCCAAGTCCAAAATTATCATACGAACATATTGGAACCTCCAAATCTCGATTTCGAGGTTGTTTACTCTAAAGTCAATTCTTGGTCAACTCTTCCAACTTAAAGCTTCCGAATTGAGAATTTTCCTTCCGAATCAACTCCGAACTTCCCAAAATCCAATTCCGACCACACGTACAAGTTTTAATACATGAAGTGAAGTTACTCAAGGCCTCACACTGTTGAACGATGCGCTAGGGATCAAAATGACCGGTCGGGTTATTACAATAATACTAGTTCCCGAGAGTACACATGCTGATGCAATGGGTGACTATAGGCCAATTGCTTATTGCAACACAATATACAGAGTAATATCTAAGATTCTATGTAATATATTAAAAGAGGTTCTTCCTGAGATAATTTCTAACAACCAAAGTGCTTTTATTGCTGGTAGAAGTATTGCACATAATATTTTAATCTGTCAAGATCTGGTGGGATTAAACAAAAGGAAGAATACAACTAGGAGCTGCTTAATAAACGTTTGTCTTCGTAAGGCATATGATAATGTGGAGTGGAGATTTGTTGAAGACATGTTGCATGCCCTTAATTTCCCTCAAAGGTTCATTAGGTGGATTATGGGTTGTATCACATCCACTAGTACGCTATAACTGTAAATGGAGGGGTATTTGGTAGCATTAAAGGCAGGCGTGGCCTTAGACAGGAAGATCCAATATCCCCTATGCTATTTTTTAATTTGTATGGAATATCTATCTAGAATTATGAAGTGGATAACTAATCAAAAAGGATTCGAATATCACACAAAATGTAGAGGCATCAAGCTGAACCATCTGTGCTTTGCATATGATGTTCTGTTCTTTTGCAAAAGTGAATGGAAGTTAGTGGAACTGATACTCAGTGGACTCAAATTATTCTCACAAACATCTGGATTGAACACAAATGCAGCCAAGTCGAATATCTACAGTGCAAATATGGAGACACGACGCCTCCAAAATATATGTAAGCTAACAGTGTATCAGCAAGGAACACTGACTTTTAGATATCTTAGTGTGCCAATATCTACTAAGAAGCTATCAGCCACATAATGTGAAATGCTGGTGGAGAAACTGGCAATAAAAGTAAGAACATGGGGTACTAAACACATATCCTATGCTGGTAGGGTGTTACTGGTGAATGCTTATCTAATGTATTTACCTACCTGTTCGGCTTCTATATTCATTCTCCCTAAGAAGGTGTTGAGAAATATAATAGCTATATATAGCAGTTTTCTCTAGGAGGGGAAATGGAACTCTACCAAAATTCCACTAGTGGCCTGTGACATGGTGTGTCGACCAAAGAGGAGGATGGGGGATAACTGACTATATCATATGGAATGAAGCAACAATGGTCAAGTACATTTGGAACATAACCAACAAGGAAGATAATTTGTTGGTTAAATGGGTCAATCCTCTGTATATAAAGGATCAACCATGGTGGCAATGCTCCCCCCAACAGATAGTTGCTAGTACTGGAAGAAAATATGCTCCATCAGAGACAAGTTTGCTAGAGGTTTTGTGAATAATGGATGGCTAAAACAAGATGGAAAATACTCAGTGAGGAGTGGATACCAATGGAGCAAGGGAGATGCAAAATAAAGATCATGGTATCAAAGAGTATTGTGTAGGATGAATATGCCTAAGCATTGCTTCACTAGCTGGCTTGTCATGCACAAAAAGCTACTTGTTGCACGCTATATTGCACAAGAAAAAATAAACTACAACTTATAGTACTCTACATTGTTAGTTAAAGTTTAGAGTTGCCACCTAATGCTTAAGGTACACTAGGATACTTATATTACACTATACAAGGTACACTTTGACTATGGTCTACGAAACCATTGAGATTCTGAATAAGGGTTCAAGTTATCTCAAGGAGAAGGTGTTAGGAATCCCTCAAGATCCACAAAATGTGGTTCCAGTAGACTCGATCAAATAAGGGGGGGGAGGTTCAAAGAATGATTAACAAATATTAACAACTATTACAAAGAATAAAAGAATGATCAACATGTACTAGAATAAACAGTGGTGATATTAAATATGTAATGAGTTATGTGCGGATAAATTATGCAAGTATTTTTGGTGTTTTTGAAATAAAATGATTAAAATATATTGACTCGTATGAAATATATGTATAGTGGGCAAGAGAATCGTGTTCCAAAAGATAAGCTGAGTGTAAAGCGAGTCTAGATAAAGAATAGTAAAATATTTGACAAAATATATATAATATGTAGTATGTGAAAGAATAAAAGGGACATTAAAGAATGGTATTTTAGTGTAAATTGAATAATATAAAAAAGAATTGTACCTAAAGAATGCATGTTAACTCAAAGTGTTTGAACAAAATTTTGAACTTACAAGAATAAACTTGAAGAGAAAAGGACTCATAATTAGAGTCAAGAAGTTTTAGATGGACGACAACAACAAGAAGAAATTTATACTAAAGGATTTGAGAAAAAAAGAGGAAAGAATATTTATTTGTATATGGATAAATAGTTTTCAAGGAATTTGATCAAAGAATGGAGGAAGAGTCATCCTCAGATAATCTTAATGCATAACGAGTAAAGTGAAAGAATTGACTTAATGAATAAATAACTGATTTGATCGATGAATGTGATATAAGAGAATGCCTCAAAATATTTATGGCATAAGAAAATTACCATGCCAATATGATAAGGAAATATTTGTATTTGGAAAAATGATCATTCAATAAGAAGCCATAGACCATCTTTAGAGCTACGGTCTTGAAACACCATTTTTGGGTCAAGCCTAAACGACTATAAGGCTTAAGCCTCTTAAATGACTAACTACCTTACAAAGAATTCTTACTAAAGAGTAGCCAAAGTAATTGTCACATAGTGAGTGAATATTGGAAGCTGTCATGACCCGAAATCCCAACCTCGGGGTCGTAATGGCGCCTAATATCCACTTGTTATGCAAGCCGACCTGAGATAGTTAAATAGCCAATTTTAACAGTTTAAACAAAATGATGATAAATAACAAGTGATAGAAACTCAATCTAATACATTACAAACATAAGTCATGTAATATAATCTACTCCCAAAGATCCAGAGTCACGAGTACACGAGCAACTGGAAGTTCTACAAATAGAGTCTGAAATAAATACAATTGTTTTGAAGGAAATGAACAGTAAAAGAGGGAAAAGGAAGGGGACTTCAAGGTCTGCGGATGCCAGTAGATCTACCTTAAGTCTCCCTATGCAATGATCCGAGCTGACGTACCTCACACACCGTTGGGACCAATACCAGAATCTACACAAGAAGTGCAAAAGTGTAGTATGAGTACAACCGACCCAATGTACTCCGTAAGTATCAAGCTTAATGTAAGGCCCCGTAAACTTTTTCCTAAAAACCCGGGTTCCGTGATACCAAAGTAGGCATAGAGGTTCAGACTTTTTGGATTGAACAGTGCGCTGGGAGTTGAAGAAAAATGTTGGGCAGAAGTATGCACTAGAAGTACATATTTCTGCGGCCGCAGAACCACTCTGCAGACCGTAGACTGGTCGCAGAGTGGGGCAGATTTTCGGGGAATTTTTTATGCCCAATTTCGCGGCCATTATACGACCGCATCACCATTTCGCGGGCCACATTCTTGTCGTATATCCCGCCTTAGGGATTTTTCAGAAGGAGGTTCTGCGGTGTACTATGCGACCGCAGAATCGTTCTGCGGTGCATTATGCGACCACAGAATAGGTCTGCTAGCCGCATAGTGACCGCAGACCATATCAGTTTCTTTCCTGTTATGGCCCCCATTTTCGCAGTCATTTCACGGACCGCATAACCACTATGCGGTCGCATATGCGACCGTAGAACCTGTTCCGGAGCTTCAATTTTGGGGTTTTTAAACCCGACCCTATTCCGTTAAAACACATCCCATGGACCATTTTGATCATATTTTTTGATTTTTTTCGAGTGAGAGAGAGGGTCCTAGAGGGAGAAGTGATATTCATCAAATTTTTCTTCAATTCTAACCTAAAACCTTGAAGATTATCAAGAGAGGAACCTAGGTCTTCTTCCTAAGAGGTAAGATTCTATCACCCAAACTCTTAATTTCAAAATGTGACTAGAATGGGCCATTAGCAAGGTAATTCATGAAGATGGGGGTGCTTTCTTTTCATGCATGTGTTCCTAAGGTATGTGGGAAGATTGTGAGCTAAAAATGATAGAGAGTTGGTTGGGGAAAGATGGAATCTTCCACAAAAAGGGGCTTAAAATATTGATGCACACCTAGTGTTTGATAATATGCTCAAATGAGCTAAAACCATATTCATCTTCCTAATTTTTGTTCAATTTTGTTATATTGCTAAAATAGATTGAAATTGCTAATAGTCCGGAACATCTTAGAGTTTTAAGAGTCTCAATTGAGGTATGTCAGCTAAACCCCCTTCTTCTTAGAATCGAACCCCACGGTGTTCATGTAACTGGAGTAAGCCCTTGATCATTATAGAATTGTCGATTTCTAATGTGTTTGTGTTGAAGGATGTAAGTTCAATAGTTATTCTAAATGCTTCATCATGTTATTTTGTTATTTGGGAATGTGTTCATAACGTGGAATATGTGCTAGCAATGTTAAGATTTCGTGTCAAGATCGAAATAAAGGTCGTTATGCCAAATTGTATGAAAAGCCTCTATGTGCCTAAGACTCCCAAAAAAGTATCTTGAATGGGAAGCCTTATTGTTGTTGATAATAATAATGTTTGGATATGGAAAAGAACTTGAATTATTAAATACGGCTTAGCGCCAAGAATAACTTCATAATTGGGGCCACTCGTGCCATTGTATTGAAAGTATGGGGAATAAATATGAGTTGAGATGACTGATTGAATATGGGTGATGTCTCAAATGAGATGGCATAGCCGATCGGGCCGAGAACGAACTTCGTGTAAGAATACGGTGGTATTGTAAATGAAATTGTGAAAATGGTTGATGCCTCAAATGAGATGGCCTAGCCGATCGGGCCGTGATCAGACGCCATGCCGCACATATGCTGGCACTGTGCTGGAAATTATAATGAAATTGTGTTAATGTCTCAAATGAGATGACCTAGTCGATCGGACCGAGATCGGACTCCGTATAAGAATACGGAGGTATTGTGAATTGCGGAATATCGGTACTAAAGGTCACCCAACCTAATAATATGGAAATTATCTTGAAAACGTATATGACCCTTAACTTGTTGTTTTACTATTATTTGAAACCCTTATTGAATCCTTGACTATTCCTCTTGTATTATTATTCATTCTATTGAGTTGGTGTTTAGATTTACATACTAGTGCTATTCGACGGTACTAACGTCCTTTTTGCCGGGGGCGCTGCATCTTTAAATGGATGTAGGTGGTTACATAGTAGACAGTGTTGATCACAGATAGTGCTGCATCCTCTTTTTAGCGGACTCGGTGAGCCCTGTTTCATTCCCGGGTCATGTATTGTACCTTTTGTTTATATTATGGTCACATTTTGAGGTATAGCCGGGGCCTTATTTTCAGCACCATCTTTACTCTCTTTTGTATCTTTAGAGGCTCCGTAGACACTATGTGGGTTGTATATGATTGTTGGTAATGTTAAACAAGTATATGTTGTGTTGATCACTTGTTCCACTCAAACTATAAGAAATGTGTATTTTGAGACTTAAAGCGCAATGTCTAATGAAACAATTTAGGATTGTATGAATGAGCTTCCTACTGTATAATTAATGAAATCATGTCTTTTCTTGATCATGGGTGAATTGGTTAGAAAGTATCTAACAGGCTTGCTCGGCCGGGTTCCCTCGGTTGAGCGCTGGTCGCGCTTCCTGAGGTTGGGGCGTGACACCTAACCTCGATGAGGTAGTGACAAGGCTATGACAGGACACCTACGTAAATAAACCTGTACAAGTATATATATACAAAGCATTAACAATAACAGAGAATAACAACGTACAAAGCGGGAGGGGGCATGCAAAAGGGGAAAGATATGATAACTACGACAAGTATGAGATCACGTAATAGTCAAATAAATCTTCAACCAATGAAATCAGATAAGCAATGATATGAAAGTGGCACGACATCACCCTTCGTGCTTTTACGCTCGCCCTTACCATGAAATGATGATATAAGTAAAAATAAAATGGCACGGCATCGCCCTTCGTACTTTTACTCTCAAACTCACCATGTAACATTGAATAAATGATATGAATGGCACGACATCACCCTTCGTGCTTTTACTCTCTTCCTCTCCATATAATAATGATAAAGAAGATAAATGGCATGTCATCATCCTTCATGCTTTTACTCTCTTCCTCACTATGTATTATTCAGTAAATGAGATAAAATCACTGGTCCGGCATCACCCTTCAAGCTTTTACATTCCTTCTTACCATGAAATGAAGATAATATGAATTCGGGAAAATAAATAATGCGGGGAATGTACTTAACATCAAATATGATGCCAAGATGCCAAACATCAACTTCCAAAATACTCAACAATTACGAAATAAGCAATAATTACGTAAGGAATGATCAAAGAAGTAATAACCTAACCTAAGCATAGATATCATAATTAAAAATGCAATAAAACACAAAGGAAACAAGTTCCACCCGCATGCTTTAACCCAACAACAACGCATAAGTACTCGTCACCTCACATATACGTTGTACCCACAAATTAAACACGTAGCAAATAGGCAAACAAGTCCTAATCCCTCAAGTCAAGGTTAACCGCGATACTTACCTCGCTCCTCAATCAAATCGAAGCTCAACCGGGGCATTTAATCTAAAATTCACCTCCAAACCAATCGATTCTAACCAAATATCGTTCAAATAATTCAAAATAAGCTTTAGAAACTACCCATGAGTGAAAAAGATTTAATCTTTAATGAATTTAGAAAAAGTCAACAAAAGTTAACCCCGTACCCGCTTGGTCAAAATTCGAGATTCGGACCAAAACTCAATTACCCATTCATCCCCGAGCCCGATTATGTAATTAGTTTTTAAATGCAACCTCAATTTAAGGTATAGATCTCAATTTTACAAAAATCCCCAATTCTACCCAAATTCCTAATTTTCTACCATGAAAGAGCATAGATTAAGGTTAGGAATCAAATACACCCACATGCCCTCGCGTTTGCAGTCCTTATGACGCGTTCGTGAAAAGTAACGACTAGCTCCCCTCCCAGGCCCCATTAACTCTACGCGTTCGCGAAGGGTAGACCCCCCAGTGTTCACGTTCATGACCAAGCCATCGCGTTCGCGATGAAAAAGTCCTTCCCAGTCCCTAGTTACCCTTCACGATTGCGGGAGTATCTTCACGATTACGAAGAAGGATACACTAGATATCAGCAGTCTCAGAAACCAGCAATCTCCTAAGTCCAAAAATCACTCTGTAGCATATCTGAAACTCACCCGAGCGCTTTGGGTTCCAAACCAAATATGCACACAAGTGTAATAACATCATACGAACTCACTCGCGCAATCAAAACGCTAAAATATTACCTAGAACTGCGAATCTGACACCAAAACGAATGAAATTTTTAAAGAAACTTAAGAACTTTCAATTTAACAACCGAACGTCCGAATCACGTCAAATCAACTCCGTTTTGTACAAAATTTTGCAGACAAGTCATAAATAGTGAAATGAACCTATACCAAGTTCTAGAATCGAAATCCGAACCTGATAGCAATAAAGTCAACCTACGGTCAAACTTAAGAATTCTTTAAACCTTTGAAGTACTAATTTTCAACAAATCACATTAAATCAAGTTAGGGACTTCCGAATTAGATTTCGGGCATACGCCCAATTTTCAAATCACGATACGGATCTACCAGGACCGTCAAAATACTTATCAGGGTTCGTTTATACAAAATGTTAACCGTAGTAAACTCAAATAATTTTAAGGTTAAAATTCACATTTTCTTCAATTTTCACATAAAAGTTTTTCTGAAAAAAGACACGGACTGCGTATGAAATTCGAGGAAGGCTAACCGGAGCTATTCGAGGTCTCGAAACACATAAATGAAGGCTAAATCTCTAAATGACCTATCGAGTCATCACAGAAGCAAAACTATTTCAATTATGGCGAGATATGTATGATAAAATGTACAAAGCAAATTAACAAACGAAAGTCTTTTTGGAGTTTGATTGGAAGAATTGGATTCAAAAGAAAGTATAAGAAAAAATCTTGACTTATAATTTGAAGCTAAGTGATTAACTATACAAGATCAACCTTAGTTGAATACATATAATGAGAGGTAACAAATTATCTTTGAATAAAGATAGTCATCATCTAACTTAAAAGGAATAATCCA
This sequence comes from Nicotiana tabacum, assembly GCF_000715075.1. Taxonomy (NCBI): domain Eukaryota; kingdom Viridiplantae; phylum Streptophyta; class Magnoliopsida; order Solanales; family Solanaceae; genus Nicotiana; species Nicotiana tabacum. The sequence continues at coordinate 63,095,111 of NC_134101.1, forward strand.
GTAAAGTAGAAAACTTATCATAAATAGGGGAGCAAGGGAAAGAATTATTCACATAAATCTTACATGTGATAATAGAATGATCAAGATTTTATCCTAAAGAGTTAGTCGAATAAGTAAGGCTTAGGAAGACTTATCAAGAATATACAAGCAAGAAAAGAATAATTTTTCAATGAAAGACTATGTGTAAAATAAAATAAATCATTCCTTTGAGTAAAACTTCACACATGACCAAAAGGATAATACCTTATAATCACATTGTTAGCCAAAGAATTATCCACAAAAAAGAATTTGAGTGTATGAGTGGAAAATATTGTAAGAGTAGAGAAAAATTCCATAATAATTAAATATACCAAAATTATACAAAATTAAGTAAATTATTCACAAACTCAAATTTATTCAAGTTAAGCTAACTACTCCAATTAGCTAATTAAAATGAATCAAATTACTCAAACTGATCACGAGAGCACGTCTAAGATGTAAATACTTGATATGAACTATTATTAAATAGAGTTTAGGCGATTGGATTGATTATTACCTAAGCATGATATTCTAAGCGTAATTAATCTAGCACATACAAGTGAGCCTAAGCTAAGCACATAAATAAAAGTAAATACGACATCTACTAGTATTTTACTATACTTGTGACTTGAGTACAATCAAGAACGGGAAGTAACGAGGTCGGGAGTTTGACAGGGTATGCTTCCTCTCCGAGTGTCATCTTTTCGAAGCATTTCGAATAAAGTACCTTGCAATACAAGAGAAGTAAAATTGTTAGTAAAATAATATGTAAAACTCAAACTAATAGAGTGACATATTTTTGAAATGGTATTTGTTTTAAAATGTTTTTTGGAAAATTGTTATTGAAAATGATTTGAAATGTTTTTGTTTTTTTGAAAGATTATTTTAAAAATGTTTCTGGAAAAGGTTTTTAGAAAATAATTTAAAAATATTATAGGAGGCTCAGATATGTATTTTTTGATATCCGTCTAGACATGAGTAAGGGAACCACCTCGGTAGAGACTCTGGTGGCCAACCGTGTCGCCCTCCATAGGTTTTATTGGTTCGTCATATCGTCGTCCTTTATTTTTTGAGGTTTATCATCATCGTCTCGTTATTCAGGGCCCAGTCCGGAGGGTCATTCGGGTCATCGTTACCTCAAACATTATTCTCATTGGCCGTAGTATCCATATAGCAATTTTTGTTTGCCGTTCCAAATAGGCCGGAGAAAACAGTGGTACGACAACAATCAATATTTTGCTCATAAGCAGTTAATGGCATACACATTACACAAAATAATCCCAACGAATAGGCACCACCAATCCTTCACAGTAGCTGAAATAGTGAAAAAACAGAGACAATATCCAAATCTCAGTCCAAAATTTGGAACGAAAATAGCACCCAATAAGCATTTCCAAAATTAGTCTGGTCGAAAAGCTATCGGAAATAGGAGTTTTGACGGAGGAGTAGCAATAATGAACCTGTCACGAACCAAATCCGTAATAGGTCTCGATGGCGCCTAATGCCGCCGTTAGGCAAGCCGACGAGTGAGTCTACTAATTAGTTACCCCTTTTTAACATTTTAAAATGAAAGTTTTCCTTTTAAGAGATAACGAATTAAACAAGGTTTTGTGCTACCTTGACAACTTTTTTAAAATAAAATATCAGCATAATAAGTACATACACTGTGGTGATAGAAGTGATGAGTACAATAGTACATAAACGATACAAGTCTCCAAAATCGGCGTCACAAGTACATGAGCAATCTAGAGAATATACAAACTACTAAAACTGCTGTCCGAAAGTGATAGACCGGAATAGTAAATAAGATAGATTGAGATTCCGGTGCTACAGATCGTAGCAAGGCAAGCAACTCACTACTAAGTCTCCGTAGATGATCGGCTACGCACCCGTGTATCCACTGGTAGAACCTATCTCAGTACCTGCACATTCAGTACAGAAGTATAGCATGAGTACAAAAAATAACACATACCCAGTAAGTATCTAGTCTAACCTCGAAGAAGTAGTGACGAGGGGTCGATTTGACACTTACTAGAGATCAAATAATAATAATATAATTGCATAAAATAGACACGGTGAGTGTACAACAAGTATAAATGAAGCAAATAAGAGCAACTACAGTAAATCAACTTAGGAGTCTATATCAAATTACCAGCATAACATTACTGGCCGTGCAGGCGCTAACAAAGTTATACCCAAACCAGAACCCATTTCGATTATTAAGCACGAAGCTGCCGAGGCAAACGTCCCGATCCCATAAGAATAGTGGTACTCAGTATTACTGAGGCGAATAACCTGATCCCATAGGAATAGTGGTACTCAGTACTGCCGAGACGAACGGCCCGATCCTATAAGAATAGTGTTACCATCATACTGCCGAGGCGAATGACCTGATTCCATAAGAGTGGTGTTACCATCATGCCGAGGCGAATGGTCCGATCGCATTAGAGTAGAGAAATTTACCTCACTCGTGGAAGTACTTGCGAGACGAGAAGACATGGGTTTTTATAGTTTATCAAGTATTCCCCAGTTTTCTGAAATAAGAAACTAAGTCGATAATTCCAATTTAAATCCCCAATCTCATCTCTAATCAAGACAAATACACATGATAGGCATAAACAATACAATTAAAAGCATGATGTGAATCTAATTCTATTCGGACATATCATGAAATATAGCTACGTATGGACACTCGTCACCTCATGCGTATGTAGCTCCTCACACAAGTAGCACACCACAATAATACGCCTAAGGGGATAAATTCCCTCTTATAAGGTTTGGCAAGAGACTTACCTCAGTTCCAAGTCCTCAATCCAGCTCTCCATCCTCACTAGAACTCTCCAAACGACGTCAAGGACTCCGAAACTAATCAAAAGTTGTATAAACTAGTAAATATATGCTCAAACGCTCATAATTTAGATATTAGAGTAATTACCCATGTGATGACCCGATAGGTCATTTATTATTTTAACCCTCAATTCTGTGTTACAAAACCTCGATTAGCTCCGTTTAGCCTTCCTCAATTTGTGTGTGTTGTCCGTGTCTTTTTACGAAAGGGTTTTAAGTGAAAAATTAACGAAAATGTGGAATCGTGCTTTAAAACTCATTTGAGTTGACTTCCGTCAATGTTTTTTTCTAACAGACCCAGATCAGTATTTTGACAGTCCTGGTGAGTCTATATCGTGATTTGGGACTTGGGAGTATGCCCGGAATTGAATTCGGAAGTTCTTAGCTTGAATTATCGCCATTTATTGAAAACTAGAAGTTTAAAGATTTAAGAGAAATCCCAAGTTTGATCGTAGTTTGACTTTGTAGCTACCGGGTTCGGATCTTGGTTCCAGAACTTGGTATAAGTTCATTACAGTAATTACGACTTGTCTGCAAAATTTGGTGCAAAACAGAGTTGATTTGACGTGATTCAGGCGTCCGGATGTAAAACTTGAAAGTTCTTAAGTTTCTTTGAAAATCTCATCCGTTTTGGTATCCGATTCATAGTTATAGGTGTTATATTGGTGTTTTAATCGTGCGAGCGAGTTCATATGATATTTTTGGACTTGTGTGCATGATTGATTTGGAGCCCCGAGGGCTCGGGTAAGTTTCGTACGCTTTGCCGAGTGTTTTGATAGAGTTCAACACTACTCGTTTATGAGCAGAAGCTTCAGGTCTCACAATTGCGAGAAATGGATCGCAATTGCGAAGTTGGTTTAGGAGGGGTTAGCCAAGCTTTCTCGCATTTGCGAGTCTCCACAATTTGCATTTGCGAACAAATCATCACAAATGTGATGATAGCAGAGATATGGGCTTCTTCGCATTTGCGAAGCAATTCTCGCATTTGCAGGGTTCGCAATTTCGAACCCCAGGTCACAAATGCGATATCTGCAACTGGACAAATAGCTGAAAGATAAGATTTTTGAGTTCATTCTCATATTTTTGAACCCTAGACTCGGTAAGAAACGACTTGGAGAGGGTATTTTTACCTACAAACCTTGGGTAAGCGATCCTAATCTATTTCTAATCATATTCCATCAACTTATCTTAGATTTTAACATCAAAATCATGTGAATCAAAGTAGAAATTTATGAAACTTTGTCACGTTTTAAAAAAAATAAGAAATTGAGTTTTGAGAGTTGATTTGGACTCGGATTTTGAAACTAATCATATATATGAATTCGTGGGGTCATGGGTAGACGGAATCTACCATTGGACCCGGGTTGCGACCGGGGGAACCCCGGGTTGACTTTTGTTGACTTTTTGGAAAAAGTATAAAAATCTTAACTTTATCTATTGCAATTGAATTCCCTAGCATTGTTTGAGGTTATTGAGTCAATTTTGGTTAGATTTGAGCCATGTGGAGGTGGACTTTAAGGTAAAAGCTATTCCCAAGTTGTGAATTGGCCTATTTGAGGTAAGTGTCTTACCTAACTTCGTGTGGGGGAACTACCCCTTAGGATTGGTATTGTTGATTCCATTGTGCTAAGTGAAATCCATGTACGTAAGGTGACGAGTGGGTACACGGGTTGTACATAGTATTTGATCGGTTTAGGCTACTTAGACTATTGCCATGCTTTAATTAATTGTCATATTATGTTTTGGATTCTCATAGCTAAATCATCCTTAATTGTGTTAGACTATCTTTAAATGCTTTAGTTGAATTGTTTAGAAATTATTTTACATCTTACTTGCTAAATTGCTCACATGCTTTAGTTGAACTTGTTTCCCCTTTATTGACACATGATATCTCTTGGTTGTTAATTATCACTGTTGAATTAATTGTTCATATTTCCCTTTACTTGTTGATTTTCGTTACTTGATACTTATTGTTGAAGATTTTTTCCTTTATTGTGAGTTAGCCTTATCTAATATTATGGTTAAACATTATTTTTGCCATTTTTGAGTTATTTGATGTTGAGGTTGTGGAAGTTATTAATACGTTGAGGCGATGTTGGTTATAGTTGAAATATCTATCCTATTGAGCCTTTTTCCATCCATTATTGTTGTTGATATTTTCGTATTCGTTGTGTTGGATCTATGGGCTATTGTTGTGGAAACATTGATATTGTTGTTATTTGCAAGTTATTATATGTGGGCACTTGTGGTGCGATGTTGTTATTCTGATATGATCTTGATGTGCATGCGGAGGCATAAGACTTGGGTTGATGTGCATGCGACGGTATAAGGTGGGACTTATGTGCGTGTTGCTTGTAGGGGAACTACGCGAAGCCACACAACATTATAAGGTGGGCTAAAGTGCGTGTATCTATTTCAGGAAAACTATTTTTAAAACCTATTTTCAAATGTAAGGTTCACTTGGCGGCATAAGGAAGGATTGTGATTTAAATTTGATAAATGTGAACATGAGGCAGTACCTCAGTTGTTATTCTTGATTATACGAGGCAATACCTCGGTTTGATTTTATTGTACACGAGGCGGTACCTCGTTATGTTTCTTGTTGTTATTTCATATTGCAAAGTGTCGTGGAAGGAATATTTCCTGTTGCTCCGTTCGTTATCATTCTAATAGTTGTAGTTTGTACATGATCTTTGTATCACTTTAGCTGTTCCTTTCATGCTATTTCTACTATTGATTTTCCCGATTTTAGATCATGCTATCATCTTGTTCCGTATTAGTTGCTTTCTTACTTCCCATTTTATATCCGTAGTTCATTTTATACTGTCTATTTCATATCCTAATAGGTGTCTTGACCTAGCCCCGTCACTACTCTGCTGAGGTTAGGCTTGATACTTGATGTGTACCGTTGTGGTATACTCATACTATGTTTCTTCACATCTTTTTGTGCAGATCCATGTACGTCTGCTCGTGCCGGTAGATAGATAGTCTTGCTAGCTGCTTTTACCGGAGACTTCAAGGTATGCCTGCTTGGCGTCCGCAGGCCTCAAAGTCACCTTCTATTATTTTATTACTGTTGTATTTCCTTTTCGGACAGTGATGTAGTAGCGTTCTATAGAGCTTATGACTCAGTTCACTGGTTTTGGGATGTGAGATTGTGAGACTTTATTTACTAACGATTTTTTCCATTATTTAGTCGCTTTCAGTATCTTGTAATTACATATTTGTTCAGTGGTTGCTAATTGTTAGGCTTACCTAGTCGTAGAGACTAGGTTCTATCACGACATCCTTCGGAGAGAATTTGGGTTCGTGACAACCCAACTCAAATTGGAAGATTCCTAAAATTTACCCTCGGGCCCACGTTCCCAGATTCCGGAAATTTTTGAAGATAAATGTAACTCATAACCTCACGAACCCAAATATATAACTTCTATTCAATTTCATAATCATTTTCGTGGTTTAATCTCATTTTTACCAAAACCTAGGGTTTTCCAACAATCCCCTAAAGTTTCCACAAGTTCTATGTAAATCTACCCATAACACATGATTTAAACTCATTTTGTGTAGAAATTACGTAACTCAAATTTGCTAGGTGAAAATACCTCGTCAAACAACTCTAAATTCGACCAATAAGGAGAGAAATGAAGAAAATGAGCAAGTCCCGTGTTTAAAAATGCCACTGCCCAGCGATCCTTCTTCTCGATCACGGAAGAGGCCTTGCGAACATGAAGGCAAACAGCCCAAGAACAAAAAATTAGCTATCGTGAACGCGACCAGCACCTCACGAACGCAGAGGCTTATATGGCCTGCCCTACGCAAATGCGAGGGCTTCTTCGCGAAGCGGCCACCCCTGCCCAGTTCACTCTACGCGAACAAAGGCCCATTCACGACAACGCGAAGGCCACATGTTCCAGACCTTCGCGAATGTGGAATGGTGTTGTGAACGTGAAGCACAAATCCCAATACCCCAATTTTCCTTTTACACGAATGTGTCCTCATCCACACGATCGCGAAGAAGGAAACCAAAACCAGCAGTGACGACATTTTGGACTTAGCTCTGGGCGGTCCGAAACTCATTCGAGCCACCTGGGACCCCGTTCAAATTCACCAACAAGTCCATAAACATAATTGAACCTGCTCGAACTATCGAAATATGTAAAACAACATCAAAACTAAGAATCGCACCCCAAAACCGAATTGAATCACGTTATGAACTTCAAGCTCTTCAACTTACTCCAAATGTGCCGATTCATACTTCACTACTCGGAATGACGCCAAATTTTGTGTATAAGACATAAATCACTATACAGAACTATTTCCAAGCTTGGAATCCCAAACAAAGCTCGATAACAGCAAATTCTATTCCAAACCAAACTTAAAGAATTTGAACGCCCTTAAAGCGCCAACTTTCAATATTAAGCGCTGAAACTCTCTATGGTCATCCGAACCTGATCCGAGCACACGACCAAGTTAAAAATCATCATACGAACCTATTGTGACCGTCAAATTCTACTTCCGAGGTCGTTTACTCAAAATGTTCACTTAACTCAAACTTGACCATTATAGGCCACTATTAAGGAACTAAGTGTTCTGATTTCAACCCGAACCCTTCCAAACCGAAGTCAACTATCCCCACAAGTCATAAAATAGTAAAGGCACATATAGGGAGTCTTAATTAGGGAAATGGGGATCTAAAAAGTAAAATGATTGGTTGAGTCGTTACAGAACCATAACAGTAACCCAAAATATGAGGCTCGCCGTAAATTAGTTTCTCCGCCCAAGCTTCATTTATAGGACAATTTTAAGAGGCAACGATAACGAACAAAAGTATCAAGAACAACACTAAACTCAGTCTGAAAATTCTAAGGCAACAATAATGACGACAAACACAGCAAGATAGTGAAAAATAATATTCCTAAACGGAGATGGACAAGTCCGGCAAAATAAAATAACCAACAATGATATACGATGGTCGCTGGAAAAAAGTCAGCCGGATCTAAAAAGGCCTGGGTTTACATGTAAAGTAAATTAAAGAAGGAGAAGAAGACCAAAGAAATAGAAGCCAAAACTTTAGGATTTATAGACGAAAATTTCCAGATCTGCTTTTGTAAAGTGATCACCGGTAATGGTCGTTTTTGCTTCGTCGCTGGTGCGAAGGCGTGGCGGTGGCGAAGGAAGATGGAGGCGCAATGATGGTGGCATTGGTGGCTCGTCAATGACGCTGGATTCCAGCCAATAGTAGTGGGGAAAGAGAGATGAGAGGCAGTCATCTCTTAAGAATGAAAGAGAGCTTGAGAGGGGGAAAATGGGGAAAGAGAATATCGGCCGCTAGCTCTCTCGAAATATGAGAGTTTAAAAATAAGAATCCCCCTTAGGGTTTTTAGGAAGCCCCCCTTTAAAAAAATATAGAATATTTGATGTCCCCCATGTGTATGTAGTACATTTTGTACTTTATACTGCGTGTGCTAAAGAAAATATGTGGACCAAATTTTATTAGAAAAATTATAAAATATAAAAAAGATATGTGGTCAAAATTTAAAGCAAGTCATGTCTCATCAATGTGACTTGTCACGTCGATAAGAATTGTCACATCAAGTCAATAATTGTGTATTTTAAATTGATTTGTATTTTAAAATAAACTTTATCGCCTTCCATGAAATTATTGGAGTGTACTAATATGTGAAAAATAAGACAACTATTAATAAATTGTTTAAAATTTAGAAAAATATACAAAAATGGTAGTATTTAACTAATTGCAATAAAATGATAAAAATTCTTATATCTCGTAAAAATAAGAATAATTATCAATAAATTACATTAAAGCTAAATAATATGCAAAAAACTATATGTTTATCATTTTTAACCAGGAAGCTTGTAGAAGTTAATTTTTTAATACAGAGGGTTAAAATTGAGTGTCAACAGGTGCCCCTCTTTGACCAAAGATGATGTAAGAGTGTTCGTGCAAAGAAATTGACAACATACTCGATTTTGACCTGACATGATAGAGTGGGGAATAAAGTTGTTTTGAGGATTGTGACTGAACTCTAGTGTTGAGCTTCCTACATATCTCGGGTTGCACAAGAATCAGATCGCGTGTAGTTCTGGAAGATTGAGTACTACCATGAATTGTAGCCTCAAGGAGTGGAAGACAAATGTTCGAGGACAAAAGGTTCGTGCGATCTCGACATTGCTTCCAAAATTGCCCCAGTGTCCGACTATGGTAACATCGGAACGTGGATGTTGGGTAGTTAATGGATTGATTGATGGATATTGATGTGGATGCGGCCAGGCTCTGTGTTGTGTTTTCCTACATGTCTCATATTTAACGAGAATGAGGCCGATTATAGTTTGAGAAGCGAGGGATGATTTGATTTTTGATTTGAAAACTACCCCATCATCAAGCTGTGATGGTACTGGGTGTTTTATTTTGACTATGGGGGTTCAGATTGCCTACACACCCCATGTCAATGGGACGTAAAATGATACTTGGGGACATGTCGTCAATTGCTGTTGGAAAGCTTGACTTTCGTCCTCAAAATCTGCCCCAATTTATTTACTAGAAGATAGTTCCACGTTGTGTCACATGAGTAGAGTTGACGAGGTGTGGACTACGCTTCCGTTTGAGGAATATGGATTGTAATGGCTTGAACGATATGTGAGAATGATGATTATTTTTTGAGTGAAATAGGGTCCTAGGTTGGAACTCTAATTCGAAAGGGATTCGGGCTAGATATAGGTCCAAAGTGATCGGAGCACTTAGATTATTGAAGGAAATCCGGGCTGAGTACTGGTCCGAAGTGATCGAAGCGCTTGGATGAAAAGGGAAATCTGGACTGTGTGCCGGTCCAAAGTGATATCGGAGCACTGAATGTAATGTACCCGTATTAGAAGGTGGGTGCCTGTAAAATTGAATTTGAAATGAAATGACCATTGTTTAGGAGGGCACCTAAAAAGTTTGAACTTGCAATGAAATGCCCATTATTCAGGAGGGCGCCTGGAAAGTTTGGTTTTGAAATGAAATGCCCATTGTAAAGGAGGGCGCCTGGAAAAACAAGAAGCTATATTTGTTTTCTATATAAGAAATTGATGAAGAGGGTTATGTTATTAATGACTCAGGTAGGTAATAGATGTGAAAATGATAGAATTTTGAAATGATATGGTCAGGTATGACCAAGACCGCCTACTTATCCTAATAGAATTAGGCCAAAATGTAGTTCGATTGCAAAAGATGACTGAATCCGATGTGGACTGCCTACGTATTCCTACCAAAGGAAATCAAGTCGTGGCGTAGTTCCGAATATGTAGAAATAATTTTTAGTTTTCTATTACAATAGTGGGACCGGGCCCTACATGGGTTGTCTACATATCCCCCCGTGGGAAGTCAGGTCGGGCGTTATTCTATTACAACAAAATCTAACTATGCCATCAACAAAGCTTGACTCTTTTTGTTTTCTCTATTTTTTCGCTATTTTGTAGATTTTATAGAGAATGTTTGAAAATGTGAGAAGTAAAGAGAGAGTGTGATTTTATTGATCAATCATTTTGACTTGACTTTGGTTGGTACCAATAATTAGTTTTGTGCATATAAATTTCTACCATATACTTTCTAACAAACCGTGATCAGCTTATGGGTAATTCCTATAGCTTCGAGTGATACCTCATGTATACGTAAGTTCGACAAGATTTATTCATTTTTCTTCAATCAACGGTTTTGAATTATACCTATCCTCATGTTTCGAGTGCCCTCACCAAAAGAAAGTCCTAATTTTCACACACATTTGAAGTATCTTTTTTGTATTTTGACTTTTAGGACATTTTGAGAAGTACACTCACACTAAAAAAGAAAGGTATAGGCTAGGACATTTTTAGTGCGCTCGAGGAGGTTAGGCCAAGAGAAGGGTAGTGCTCGTAAGCACAAAGAAAGGTATAGGCTAAGATGTGGTTGTCCAAGAAAAAGGCTTAAGGCGCAAAGGGGGTAATGTTGGGGGTCAATGTCATTTAGTAGGATTGAAAGGCACAAACGGATCAAAGAAAGTCTATGATTCTTTCCCAAACCAAACGTTACTTAGGATTTCGCCTCAACAGACATTCGAGCCAAGTTTTAGATCTACAATGCAATGCAATAAATTTTAATCTAGGCTCGCCGCACAATGCACATGAAACGACGAGGTCGGTTTTGTTCTTACCCTAACTGCAAGCGCGAGTTTTTTTAAGTATCACTAAGGTATAATTGAGAGGTACCACAAGAGTCTATGGTTTACCCAAAGTTCATCATCTACAACGTACCAATTAACATGTTGTTTCTCATGCACACTTCTAAGTATATCGGTACCAACCAAGTCAATATTTGGTGGTTTTTTCCTCTTCTTTGTTTTTTTTTGATAAATGGGACTATATTCAAAGAAAATTTTTCCCTCTTCTTTTTTTTTTTTGATTTTTTATAAATGTGACCAAACCCGAGGAAGGGTTCCCCTTTTCTTTTTTTGACTTTTGATAAATGGGACCAAACCCGTGGAAGGGTCCCAGCTTTTTTGAATTTTTGGAGTTTGACTTAACAACAATTTTTTGTTTTTCTCTCTCTCTTATTTTTTGACTTAATAAAAAAGAATTTGTGATTTTTGAAACAAATAGATGAGACTAGACCCGAAGATTGCTTACGTATCTCGTTGAAATAAGAACCAGGTAAAGCGTAGCTCAGGAAGGGTGGAAGGAAAATAATTTTATATTTTCATTTCATTTAAATTTTCTTTTTGAAATTTTGAATTAATAGGGAGAACTAAATTTAAAATAGGCTTTGTAGTTATCGTTTCGAAGCGATATCAGAGCATTAAAAGTTAGACGGGCTTTGTAGTTACCATTCCGAAGCGATATCGAAGCATTGAGGGTTAGACGGGCTTTGTAGTTACCATTCCGTATATGAGCATGGACAGGAAAGTAAAATGACGGGTTGTGTACCGTTCTGTATAGGAGCATTGATTGTTAGACGGGGTTGGGTATCGTTCCATTTAGGAGAGCTGACAGGAAAGTAAAATGACGAGTTGTGTACCGTTCCGTATATGAGCATTGATTGTTAGACGGGGCTGGGTACCATTCCATTTAGGAGCGCTAACAGGAAAGTAAAATGACGGGTTGTATATCGTTCCGTATTGGAGCATTGATTGTTATATGGGGATTTGTAGTTACCGTTCCATATAGGAGCATGGACAACAAAGTAAAATAACGGGTTGTGTACCGTTCCGTATAGGAGCATTGATTGTTAGACGGGGTTGGGTATCGTTCCATTTAGGAGAGCTGACAGGAAAGTAAAATGACAGGTTATGTATCGTTCCGTATAGGAGCATTGATTGTTAGCTGGGACTGGGTACCGTTACGTTTAGGAGTACTGACAGGAAAGTAAAATGACCGGATGTGTTCCATTCCGTATAGGAGCATTGATTATTAAACGGGACTGGGTATCGTTCTGTTTAGAAGCTCTGAATGTTAGACGGGTTGTGTATCATTCCGTATAGAATCATTTATAGGAATAGAAAGTCTCTGCATGATAGGAGTGGCTGAAATGTAAAATCTCCACCGCTTGGGAGAGACATGAATTGGAAATCTCCGTGATGGGAGTTTTTTTTTTTTTTTGAAAGATGAGATCAAACCCGAGGGTCCTAGATTGATTTTTTTTTGAAAAATGTGATCGAACCGGGGAAGGGTCCTTGATTGATTTTTGATTTATTTTTTGAAAAATGTGATCGAACCCAGGAAGGGTCCTTGATTGATGATTTTTTTTATTTTAGAAAAATGAGACCGAATCCGGGAAGGGTCCTTGATTGATTATTTTTTTGAGAAAAAAATGAGATCCAACCCAGGGAGGGTCCTTGATTGATTTATTTTTGATTTTGTTTAAAACTGTGACCGAACCCGCATGTTGCTTATGTATCTCGTCGAAATGAGAATTAGGTCGGGCATAGTTCAGGAAGATTAGAGATAAAGCGGAGATGTTTTGGATTTTGTATTTCCTCAAGGAGAGAGGATGATTTCTTTTGGATTTTGATGTTGATGTCTCACGGGGGGACTTCTAGAGAAGTAACAAAGGAAGATATATGTATGTTTATTATATTTGTTGATTTTTTGGGAATGATCCCTTTGTAAGGATCCTCGGTCAACTGTGACCCAAGTGGCCATACTTGACCGACTCATCCAATTATGGACGAGAAAGACCGAACCCATGACGGGGTTGCCTACGTATGTTGATATAAGGTCAAGAATCAGGTACGCGTAGTTCGTGAAGGGTAGAGATTATGAGGTGTATGATTTTCAACACTTCTTTTACTTTCCTATTTTGAAGGAATTACAACTAACGACATTAATTGTATCATAGATATGTATGAAGTGCAAGAGTATAGACAAACTCGGATCGGTGCCTCGTTATACCTATGATTGGGTGTGGTATGTCTGGAGTTGAAGAGTGTCTTCCTCCAGAAGATATGCCCTGGATGCTCCTTCGAACAGTTGCTTCGATGCCCCTGACTGTTTGTGAGACAGTTGTTGTGGTCATCTCCCAATTGACTGCAGGGATATTTTGTGTGACCTTCCAATTATCCACATGAACCTTTTGGTGATCGGGGGGCTATTAGTTGGGGTGATACTCTGATCAAGATATAAAAATATTGTGAGCGTAGTGCCGTCATAAAATGATGAATTAAGAATTGTAACTAACACTCCCTTGTTTGTTCGATTGAATTTTACAATGTCCGATGTCAGATGCTATTTCCTATACAGTCCCAGGATGATGCACCTTCCGGCTGTCCACGGGAACCATTTGATGACCGTCCCTGGCTGACAGCCGGGAACAATGTTCTGATCTGAATATCGAAAAGTGGTGAGATGCGTGAAGTCATGAAAAGTGATGGAGTTCATCGTAAAACTACTACTCCCCTGATTATCTCACTGATGCTCTACCAAGTCCGAGACCAGATGAAATCTCCCCTGAAGTACCCGGGATAATGTACCTATGATCTCGTCCAAGTTCACACCTCAATTCGAGGTTATGAAAACAGTCGATGCAATAATAGTACCCAACAAGAGTCGGGGTCGAATTCTGCAGGGAACTATAGATGGGAGTTAGTAGCATATTTCGTAGCGTGTGAATTTAAATATCTAAATTTACTCTTCCGCAAAATTTGGTTGTTTTGAAATTTAATTTGAACTACAATTGCACGTTGAGAAATAAAACTAGGAAATTATTTTTGTTGTTTTCAAATATTGTATAAAGCCTAGGGCTATGACCTTCACCTAGGTGATTGCCTAATGGGATATAAAATCTAAGGCTTGTTTTATTGGTCGGGGTGTATTATAAGTATCAACACTCAATTACCCACTCAATACCTCTCGGTCAGAGAGTGATTTTGCCCAATTTGGCTTTCTCAAGTCCAAATGGGTATTGAACAAAACTGTTGATAAAAGCTGAAGCCGGGTTGTTACTATCTCTAAGATCAACCCTTTAATTGGGCTTATCAATCTCTCGATTGACCCAATTTCTTGTTAGCCAAGTTTTCCTAGACTAAGTCTCTCTTTCTCAAGTAGATACCAAGTCAAATAGGCATGAACTAATGATTGCAACCATTAATTCCACAAATAAAAGCAAGAATAAGGCTAAATAATAAACACCCAACCATAAACAAGCATTAAATTAAACACCCATTAAGTTTACACACTAGGGTTGGGTTACAACCCTAGTGAAAATCTAGCTACTCATGCTTGAAATGGAAGAAATAGAAGAAAAAATGATAATTAAACTCATATTGCTAATTAAAATGATAAAATCTATGTTCAAATAGCTCAAAATATGAAAAACTACTAAAAAGAGTAAAAAGAAATGGCTACTGTAGCAGCTGATGTCCAAAGTTGACCTAAAAATGTGAAACTTGTCTATTTATACAGGGCTAGAAATTTCGGACAAAAATGACCTTTCGAAGGTTCTGCGGCCACACAATTCCATGTGCGATCCGCACTTTTCTTCAGCTTGACAGGATTGGAAATCTGCAGCCACATAATTCTGAACTGAGGCCGCACTACACTCTTTCTATGATCTGCATATTTGTAACTGCGACCACATCTTGCTCTTCTGCGATCCACACAATTATAACTGCGGCCGCACAATAATTGTGCGGTCCGCACTTTGATGGACTTGAATTGCAGATTCTCTGAACTTTGCTCTGACCCAGCTTCTGCGGCCATACAATTCATGTGCGGGCCGCCCTTTGCACCAGTCTCTGATGGATTTTCCTTCATAACCTGCGGCCGTAGATGATATTCTGTGGTCCGCACTTCTGAGCTTTTTGTGCCTTGTTTTGTCCTTGAGTTAAGATTACTCCTTCTTGAGTTGGATTTCATCTCGGGAGTTCATCTTCCAATATTCCTAAAATTAAGCACATTTCATTCATTTTCGGGAACACAATTAAATACTTTTGGACTAAAACGAAAGCTAAAAGGCGCTAATAAGTAGTCAAAATTCCCATTTATCAACCTACACGATTCAGGTGAGAAAATTTTAGAGTTCCTCTTGGATGAAGTTATAAAATTATGAGGGTGTAGAGTTAGGCCGTGCAGCTAGTAGTGTATCTGGTAGTGATCGAAAATGCGATGTCGGCATCCCATGATGGTTTGTGTTGTCCCTCATGCATCCAAAGAAATATTCTTAGTTCGAGGGGGGGAATTAGTTGTGTTGACTTGAGGCATCGCTTGTTCTTCTTTGTTTGTTCGAGTCGTGCGATCATGACACTTCTCAAAAGTTGACTAACAACCTGCCCCTGCAATAAAAGTGGGTCGACTTGTATCGAATCTCTAAATTTGGAAAGTGGAACTCAACACCATGGCTCCGTAGCCAGGTGTTTGAAGAAAAGACTTACATCCCGTATGTTGAGATTTAAGTCGAGTGAGGGTCAGCGTAAGGTTGGCTTGGTAATTTGAGATTTGGAGTTTTGGTGAAATTTGGTTGACGCTCTTGGAGATTTTAGGTTTGAGAGAATCATTGCATTGTTCCTAAAGAACTTCCCCAATTCTAGTATTGAGGAAATTAATTTGAAACAGTGGGGAGACCGAACCCTTATATAGGGTTGCCTACGTATTGATAAGTTGGTATTTTACCAACTTATCTCTTCTTGATACTTAGGCTTTTGTATGATTTTATTGAGAAACTAAGACATTTATTATGATTTATTGGCATATTTCAAGTATCAAGTGATTTAGAGAAGATACAGAAGAAATCAAGTCAAAATGTGTTAAAATGAGAAAAAATGATTGCTGCCAAATAATGCTCTTCGTGATCGCGAACATTGACATGCGATCGCGGAAGGACAGGAAAATATACATCGCGAACGCAGGGAAAATTTTACAAATGTGATGGGGAGGCTGATCAGTGGTTGTCGAGTACCCTTCACGAATGCGGGTTCTAGTTTGCGATCGCAATGCTTTAAAGCATTACTCTTCGCGATCGCAGTCCCGTTTTCGCGAACGCGATTCTCAAATCTAGACAGTTTTGGTATTTCACTTTTTTCACCCCAAAACCATTTAATACACGACCTAGCTTATTGGAAATGGATCTTTGACTTATTTTTAGTCTCTTGAGGAGAGAACACAAGTATTGGAGCTAGGGTTCTTGCACACACACTTGGGACTTGAAGATTTGAAGCTTTTGGTTGAGAATTTCTTACCCATTTATGTTCATTTCTTCATTTTCTTGCTTTGTATTGTATATCTAAGTGTGTAGTACTTTTTCCAACACTTGAATCTTGTTTATGGGAATATCCGTATTTAAAGTGTTGATTAAATACCTTGTTGTGCTTGTGTATTGAACGATTTCTGGTTATTATGAAAGTGAGTTATTGTTTCTTTAATTATTCTTGTTCTTTAATGTTTTCAAAGGGATTATCGAACCCTAGGACTCGCCCATTTACTTCGAATTAATTTTGAGAAAGATAATTTGGGGTTTGGAAAGATTAATTAACAAGAACTTGAGGCGTTAACCCTCACTTTATAGATTCTACCTAGGGATAGGATTGAACTACTTGTAGCCATATTCGGACGTGCTTAATCTCTTAATTATTTTAGGGATAATTCAATTAGGAAGTCTTTTTAGTCTTCGGAAGAAGCTAATATAGAATTATTACCCGAGGCTAATTAACATAAACTCGCTCATATTTGTAAAATCGTAAAATACATTGGATCATTACTTTAGTCTAATTCCCAATGCATCCATGCTTGTAGCCATTGATCATTTTACTTGCTTTCTAGGTTAGTTTACTTTTTCGCAATTAGTTATAAATATTTTCTCAAACCCTTTCTAAGTGTTTGGCTTAGCATAATAAGTGATAATTCTCTTACACGCCTAATTACCTACATATTGTTCTCTGTGAGATTCGACCCTGACTCATAGTTGGGTAAATTATATTGTATGCGACCGTATCCATTTACTTTTTAGTAGTGGATTTGGACCGTGTCCTAAGTGT
The DNA here is from genome assembly GCF_000715075.1 of Nicotiana tabacum. Classification (NCBI taxonomy): domain Eukaryota; kingdom Viridiplantae; phylum Streptophyta; class Magnoliopsida; order Solanales; family Solanaceae; genus Nicotiana; species Nicotiana tabacum. The sequence continues at coordinate 63,112,471 of NC_134101.1, forward strand.
TTTACTTTCCTAAGCATAGAAACCACCTCCACAAGGCGACGATAATGGTCTACCAATATTCAACGGGAAAGACATCATGCGCCGCATTTGTAGCATCTTAACAACTCGTCGGTGCAAAATTGATTACAAGAACTCCACACTGTATAAGAATGAGTAAGAAAGAAATGAAGGCATAAGCTTCAATGGGATCAAATCGCACAACGAGGAATCAAGAAGGAAAGTGCTCCTAACAGCCCTGTAGCCTCTCGAAGATAAGTACAGACGTCTCTGTACCAATACGCAAGACTCTATTAGACTTGCTCATGACTCGTGGGACCTAAGTGAACCTAACGCTCTGATACCAAGCTTTCACGACCCAAAATATACTGTAGGCCTTGATGACGCCCAAAGTCACCGCTAGGCAAGACAACGGTGAACTACCAACTTAATTATTTATTTTATTATTTTTAAAATCATAAATATTATTTAGATAGAGAGGTCAGTGTATTAAAATAAATCATAGTTACGCAAAATTTAATTAAAATAATAAGTAAAAGCGTATCAATGTAGAACAATCCATAAACAAATTCTAGAACACCTCCAAAACCCGGTGTCACAAGTGCATGAGCATCTACTAGAAGGTACAATAACAAAACAACATCTGTCTGGAATACAAGTTAGATGGGAAAATGTAAATAAATTATGATGGAGACTCTGTATACTGCGGGTCGTAACATGGGATGCAGCTCACCGTAAAGTCCCGCAATAGCTGCACCTTTGTGCCCAGAAGACCACCAGAAATATATACCTGCACAATAAGTACAGAAGTGTAGCATGAGTACGTAAATCAACGGATACCCAGTAAGTATCAGGCCTAACCCCAAAAAAGTAGTAACGAGGGGTCAACATCGACACTTACTTTTGGTCCGATAAATTAAGTACAGTAGAAAGTAAACAAGTATGAGGCATGGTAAATAAATAGTGTAAACAAATATAACTACGCGTTACTATCCTCCTCTGAACAGTAAACACCAACTCTGTGTGTGTGTGTGTGTGTGTGTGTGTGTGTGTGTGTGTGTGTGTGTGTGTGTATATATATATATATATATATATATATATATATATATATATATATATATATATATATAATAGTCCCCACCAGATAGGTCGTCACAACTCAAATTAGGAAAACTGACAGATACACTGACTTCTTGTCAAATATTACGCACGATTCTGCCGAGGTGAATGGCCCGATCCCATAAGAGTGTTTCATGAAGTTGCCGAGGCGAACGGCCTGATCCCATAAGAGTATTTCATAGAAATTCTTAGGCGAACGGCCCGATCCCATAAGAGTATTTCATAGAAATTCTTAGGCGAACGGCCCAATCCCATAAGAATATGATAATGCCGAGGCTAATGGCCCGATCCCATAACAATATGATACTGCCGAGGCAAACGGTCCGATCCCATAAGAATATAATAATGTCGAGACGAACGGCCCGATCCCATAAGAATATGATCCTCTCTAACACCTCGACTCAAATCCAAACGATCCGAAACTAGTCAAATAATGTGCAAATCAATAATAATATACTCCAATGCTTATAATTAATCAATTTATAACAATTTCTAATTCTGCTCGAAAGGTCAATAAAGTCAACCCTCAGGCCCACGTGCCCGGATTTCGAAATTTTTCCAAGATAACTTTACCCATAAAACTCAAATATATAATTTATTCTAAATTTCATGTCCAATTTCGTGGTCAAAATTTAAAATACGATTTCTAGGCTTTTCTTCAAAAATCCCACAATTTCCACAAATTTCATGTTAAAATATGTATATAATCCATGTCCTTAACTTGAAACAAGTGGGAATAACTTATCTTACAATAGATGGTGATAATCTCCTTTTTAAGAGCTCCAAAAATCTCCCAACCAAGTAACAATGTAAGAGGAATGGACTAAACCCCGAACTAAAGTTTTAATAACAGCCTCAGATGTCGCATTTGTGAACCCTCGCAAATGCGAAGGAATGTTTGAAATTGTGAACCAAGGCAAAAATTGGCAGACTTTGCAAATGCGAAGAAATATTCGCAATTGCAAATCAAGGAAAAATTGGCAGACATCGCAAATGCGAAGAAATGTTCGCAATTGCGAACCAAGGCAAAATTGGTTGTTTGCAATTGCGAACCAAGGAAAAGATTGGCAGACTTCGCAAATGCGAAGAAATGTTTGCAATTGCGAACCAAGACAAAATTGGCAGACATCGCAAATGCGAAGAAATGTTCGCAATTGGGAACTAAGGAAAAATTTTGCAGACTTCGCAAAGGCGAAGAAAAAGATGTCACAATTGCGATACCTGAGCACCAGCAACACCAACAGTCAAATTTTTGTTCAAAACCATTCTGGAACATGTCGGCAACTCATCCGAGCCCTCGGGGCTCCAAACCAAAACATCAACACAAGTCAAAAAAATATCATTCGAACTTGATCGCGCGATCAAAACACCGAAGTAACATCTAGAATCACGAGTCGGACGCCAATACGCATGAAAATCACAATGAACTTCAAGAAATTCTAGAATTGCAACCAATCATCCGAACCACATCAAATCAACTCCACATGACACCAAATTTTGCAGAAAAGTTCCAAATGGCGAAACGAACCTATTCCAAGTCCCAAACCCAAAATATGAACCTGATATCCTTAAAGACAAACCATGGTCAAACTTAGGAAAAATTCCAAACATTCGAACTTCGATGAACGTGTCTAATTCATACATGAACATCCTGGAATGGCGCCAAACTTTATGTACAAGTCACAATTCATGATACGAACCTATTCCAAGGCTTGGAACCCCAACCGGACATCGATAACACTAAAATTCACTTCAAATCAAAATTATGAAATTCTTAAACTTCCAAAATGTCAACCTTCCATTATAAGCACCGAAATACTTCTGGACCACCTGATACTAAATCCGAATATACGCCCAAGTCCGAAATTATCATACGAACCTATTGGAACCCTCGAATACTGATTTCGAGGTCGTTTACTCAAAAGTCAAACCTTGGTCAACTCTTCCAATATAAAGCTTCCAAATTAGGAATTTTCCATCCGAATCAACTCCGAACTTTTCGAAATTCAATTCCGACCACACGTACAAGTCATGATACATGAAGTGAAGCTTCTCAAGACCTCAAATCACCAAACGACGCACTAGAGCTCAAAACTACCGGCCAAGTCATTACATTATCTCCACTTAAACATACGTTCGTCCTCGAACGTGCCAAAAACTGCTTCGGAGTTGCCCCAAAATTACTGTTCAACACCTTGTGCACTTACCCGTGCCACCATAACCCATGTGAGCAGATTAGCTCGAGCTAGACTGAAGATCATTCCTTTTTATTTTTGCCAACAATCCTTAGGACCAAATTACAACCTCTAAATTTCTCTACAAGGCCTGATTTTAACATACGAACACCGTACCAATCTCCACACACTAAACCCACACATTATCATGCACCCATGATGACATCACACAATGCACCACATAACTCATTTGCCCATGGTAACCTCCTCCAAGCACAACAATCACAAATTCACTAACCTGACACCTGTAGTATACTTTATAACACATCTAAGCCCGGTATCAACCCTCACAATACTGCAACGACGAAAGAGATGTGCAGGAATCCATAACCACCCATTAAATCAATAATTCAGGGAGTTCCTCCGCTCGATAAGAACCATTACCTCATTTTGCACTGAATAGTGACATTTACCCTTTAATATACCTTACATAAATCCAATCGCACTAATTTTAGTTCCAATAACCTCATCTCACCCAATAACCTCAACCCGATTCTGATCATCCCATACTGGGCCAATAACCTTCTAATAATCCACAATGACCATATTCATGACATATAAGAGAAGTCGTCGAATCCAGAACAAACTCCCATAGTCCACAACCAAAAGAATAGAGCGCCTCTCAGTCATAACCTCTCCCATTGGCAATATTACCAAAATCTCCATACCTGTTTTAAATATCTAACAATCAAATGACTAACATGTCACACTTATACGATCTTCCCGTGGGATATACTCCTACAACCTTTTGCACCAGGTAGTAAAATCTGAACATTAATGGCTATCGACCATGCTATTTCTATAATACTGGACAAGCATCTACATTTCAATACCCAACACTCCTACCCCAAAATAGACTATGCTCAAGCTACCCGAAAATAGTGCCAGCATATTCTGAATATCTAAAATCTTTTAGTGCACCTCCAAACTCGTGACATTGTTATCGAAATCGAACCATAACCTTTATCCCAACTTCCAATTACTATACCACTCACCGTATCTATCATGTCGCTATGCGAGAGTCGAAGAATTTCATTATAACCCCTAAACCACTAGTATAATACATACTTCATCGGCTAGAACCCCTTTAACTCCACTTATTTCTGAAGAACAATTGCAACACATAATCAAATTTCCATAACCGCAGAAAATCAAACCTCAAGTTATGGTCTAAACCACCATAATTCTTTCGGGATTCATTTACATATAACAAGGCCATCAGAATCAACTACTTCTAAATCAATCAAATTACGGTGGCTGTCAAGCCCGCACGTACAAGCACGAATCACCTGTATATCCTTAACACACTGAATGAATCGAGCATTTTCACAATCATGCTGATTTAATCCATTGCTATCTGATCCAACTTCTTCCAATGTACTCTTGACTTGCCTTCAAAGTAGTAATAGCTCTATTCAAACATATAACGGGCCTCAAACAACACTCATCCCGAGTGACCCAAATCACAAGACTACATCATCTCAATACCCATCAGCCATCTCATACCCTCATTATGCACTCAATAGTAGTCCCAACTGATACATCCGTTCTGAAAGACCCCCTGTAAACCGAAGCTATTTCTCTGATTTCTCTAACACTGCACCATAGACCCGATGATAACGTAGAAATTTCTCAAGTATTCTACACACTCTGTTGCAAAACCCAGTCCTCAACTATATAACGAACCCAAAATATTTAAACACCGCACTTTAATTCTTGCACCTATTAGAACCATTATTGAGAGTCACCCACTTTGACCTGGTCCTGAATATGTAACCAAACTCTAGTGCTCTGGTAGCACATGGACACTTTCAAGGAAGCAACCAGATGAATTATTTTCCTTGCCCATCACCTCCATAGTAAGCATAAATATTGATCCATCCCCAGTACCTACATATGAATCAATAAGGCAAATGCAACTCATATACGTCAAATTTCCATATCCAAAATACCTCTTAGTCATAACTAATGTGTCAATGCACCGATAATCAGAAACCGCACATAGTCCCTAAACTGGAAGGTTAAGTTGTAGGAGTTGACCCTACTTCGCCTTGTGTGGAGATGACTCCGGATGTTGATTTGAAGGTCCGTAGGTCATTTCGACGTTAATTGGAGAAAGTCAGAAAGTTGGAAGATTTTGGAAGGTTTGAACGGAAGTGGACTTTTTGATATCGGGGCCGGATTCTAATTTTTGGAAGTTAGAGTAGGTCCGTAATGTTATTTATGACTTGTGTGCAACATTTGAGGTCAATCGGACCTGATTTGATAGGATTCGACATCGAATGTAGAAGTTAAAAGTTTATAACTTCATTAGGTTTGAATTGGGTGCGATTCATGTTTTTGATGTTGTTGGATATGATTTAAGGTCTCGACTAAGTTTGTATTGTATTTTAAGACTTGTTGGTATATTCTGACGGGATCCCGGGGGGGGGGATGTGAATTAGATGGAAATCCGACCATTTTTGGTCTTAGGGAATTTGCTGATGCTGGGTTGGTTCTGGTGTCTTCGCACCTATAGAGGGATTGGCCGCAGGTGCGGGTTTTGATGGAAGGTGCAATCATGTGTCCGCAGGAACGGACTCACGGATGCGGAAGTTCCCTCGTAGAAGTGGAACTGGGGAAACAGCTTTGGGGCTTGATCGCACGTGGGATCCTTTTCCCGCAGAAGTGGAAGCCCTGGATTTAAGTTGGGACCGCACTTGCGATGATTTTTTCGCAGGTGCGGCGCCGCAGAAGTGACCTAAAGTCCGCAGATACGGAAGTCGCTGGCCAGAAAAGGGAAAAATCGAGGGTTTGATTTCATTTTCACTTTGGGAATTTGAGAGCTCGGATTGAGGCGAGATTTTGAGGGATTTTCAGAGGAAGCATTTTGATAAGGATTCTTGACTCGTTTTTATTAATTCCCATGAATCTACTATTAATTACACCTTTTAATTTTTTATTTTGGAGTTTAAAATTGGGAAAAAAGTGTAGAAGCTCTTAGACCAAGTTTTTGAGTTTTGGAAAACTAAATAAGGTCGGAATTGGATAATTTTTGTATGGTTGGAATCGATATCGAATGAGTGTTTGGATTTTATATTTTTGGTCCGGTTCTGAGATGCGGGCCCGGGGTGACTTTTTGCAGTGATTCTCCAATTCTTGCAAAAATTATTATTTCATTAATTAAACTTGTTTCCTATAGTTATATTCATAGTATAAAATTATTTTAGCTAGATTTGAGTCGTTCGGAGTTGGAAAATCGAGGAAAAGGCCTTCTAATTGATAGATTGAGCGTGGTTTGAGGTAAGTGACTTGTCTAACATTGTGTGGGGAAAATTTTCCTTTGGTTTTGATATTTTAGTGATGGTTTGTGATATGTGATGGCCATGTACGTGAGGTGACGAGTGCGTACACGAGATAAATGTTGAAATTCCGATTTTAGCTACGCAGTTTCTTCTTTATGCCTTAATTGAGTTACTTTAGCATGTTGTAACCATAATGTTTAGCCTAATTTCACATTTCTGCTTGTTTTATCTCTTATTTGCAACTTGTATCACATGTTTAGTTGAATTACTTAATTTCTGTATTCATCACTTAACTGTGGAATTCTTTACTTGAAATTTTCTATCCTTGAAATATCTTGCTGTTGTGTTTGGTGTTGAATTGCAAGGCCGTGGTTCTTTTGAGGCAAGGTGCAAGTTGTGAAATATCATTTATTTAGTTGTTGTTTTTTGGATTTTGTATTATTGTTGAGGTGATTGTTTGTTTGTTTGCACGAGATTTCTATCGTGTTGTTGTTATTGATGCACGAGGTTTCTGTCGTGCGGTTGTTATTGTTCACACGAGGTTTCTACCGTGCATGTGGTGTTATAAGGTTTGGGTGTTGAAACACATGCGGTGAGATAAGGTGGGATTTATACGCGTAACTAGTAAGGGAACTACTAGAAGCCATGCGGTGTGATAAGGTGGGCTAAAATGTGGAATGCTATTTCGGGAAAATAATTTTCAAAACCAAATATAAAGGCTCTCGTGGTGATATAAGGAAAAACTGTGATTTGTTTTTATGATTTGGGACTACGAGGCGGTACCTCGGGAGTGCCCCTGTTGATCTTCTCTACATGTTGTATTGTTCGGTTGTTGTTTCCTTAACATGTAAAATCCTTGTTTTCCTTTCGTGGTTTTATTTGTTTCCTTGATTCCGTGTTGTTACTTTCTAATCTCCAGTGGGTTGGTTTGAGCCGGGTGAGGCTAGTCTATTGGGTACATACTTGGTTTAGGATGCTTTGGAAAAGGTTAAATTGATTCGGGATTGACTTCGTATAGCCCAATCCAGGTAGAAGAGTTATGCGGATTGAAAGGTTCCCGACGTTGCATTCATGGTTGGGAAGCGGGTCTTTCTCTAAGTTTCACCCATGAAGGGTGCTATGAGGTTCGGGAAGAAGGGCAAGCTGAGCCCTAGGTATATCGGACCTTTTGAGATTCTTGAGAGGGTTGGAGAGGTGGCCTATAGACTTGCACTACCACCTAGTCTAGCTGCAGTTCATCCAGCGTTCCATGTTTCTATGCTCCGAAAGTATCATGGCGATCGGTCTCATGTGTTAGACTTCAGCTCAGTCCAGTTGGACAAGGATCTATCTTATGTTGAGGAATCGGTGGCCATTTTGGACAGGCAGGTCCGAAAGTTGAGGTCGAAGAATATTGCTTCAGTTAAGGTCCAGTGGAGGGGTCAACTACTCGAGGAGGCCATTTGGGAGACCGAGCATAATATGCACAGCCGTTATCCTTATTATTTCACCATTTTAGGTATGTCTCTATACTTGTTCGAGGACGAACGTTTGTTTTAAGTGGGAGAGGATGTAACGACTCAACCGGTCGTTATGAGTGTATTAGCCCCAACCCCTATTTATTGCCTTCTCTGTGTTATTATGGTTACATGACTTGCCGGGAGATTTGGTTTTTGGTTTCAGAGTGAAATGGGACACATAGTCCCTAAACTTGAAGTTTAAGTTGTAGGAGTTGATCATAGTTTTACTTGTGTGGAGACGGCTCCGGAATGGAGTTTTGATGGTTCCAATAACTCCGTAAGGTGATTTTGGTCTTAGGTGCATGTTCGTATGTTGATTTGGAAGTCCGTAGGTCTTTTCGGCGTTAATTGGCGAAAGTCGGAAAGTTGGAAGAGTTTGGAAAGTTTGACCAGGAGTGGAATTTTGATATTGGGGTCGAATTCCGATTTCAGAAAGTTGGAGTATGTCCGTAATGTAATTTATGACTTGTGTGCAAAATTTTAGGTTAGTCGGACTTGATTTGATAGGGTTCGGCATCGAATGTAGAAGTTAAAGTTTATATGTTCATTAGGCTTGAATTGGAGTGCAATTCGTACTTTTAATGTTGTTGGATGTGATTTAAGGCCTCAACTAAGTTTGTATCATGTTTTATGACTTGTTGGTATATTCGGATGGGGTCCCGGGGGCCCCGGATGTAAATCAGATGGAAATCAGATCATTTTTGGACTTAGGGAATTTGCTGATGCTGGGCTGGTTTTGCTATTTTTTCACATGCGGAGGGATTGACCGTAGGTGCGGGCTTGCAAATACGAGCCATTGGTTGCAGGAGCCGATTTGGTCTAGACTAGCTTAGATAGTAGGTGCGATCATGTGTCCGTAGGAGTGGACTCGCGGATGCGGAAGTTCCCTCGCAGAAGCGGAACTGGGGAAACAACCTTGGGGCTTGATCGCAGGTGCGATCCTTTTCCCACAGAAGCGGTCTCGCAGAAGAGAGCCCTCATACGCAGAAGCGGAAGCCCTAGATTTAAGTTGGGATAGCACCTGCGATGGATTTTCCGCAGGTGCGGCACCACAGAGCGACCCAAAGGCCGAAGATGTGGAAGTCGCGGGGCAGAAAAGAGAAAAATCGAGGGTTTGATTTCATTTTTACTTCGGGACTTTGAGATCTTGGATTGAGGCAAGATTTTGGCAGATTTTCAGAGGAAGAATTTGGGTAAGGATTCTTGACTCGTTTTTATTAATTCCCATGAATCTATTGTTAATTATACCTTTTAATTTTTGTTTTGGAGTTTAAAATTAGGGAAAATGTGTAGAAGCTCTTAGACCAAGTTTTTGAGTTTTGAAAGGCTAAATGAGGTCGGAATTGGATAATTCTTGTATGGTTGGACACGATACTGAATGGGTGTTCGGATTTTATAATTTTGGCCGAGTTCCGAGACGCGGGCTCGGGGTGACGTTTTAGAGCGATTCACCAATTCTTGCAAAAATTATTATTTCACTATTTAAACTTGTTTCCTATAGTTATATTCATAGTATGAAATTATTTTTGTTAGATTCGAGCCATTCAGAGTTGGAAAATTGAGGGAAAGGCCTTCTAATTGATTGATTAAGCGTGATTTGAGATAAGTGACTTGTTTAACCTTATGTGGAGGGAATTTCCCTTAGGATTTGGTATTTTTGTGATGATTTGTGATATGTGAAGGCCGTGTATGTGAGGTGACGAGTGCGTACATGGGCTAAATTGAGTTACTATAGCATGTTGTAATCATCACGTTTAGCCTAATTTTACATGTCTACTTGTTTTATCTCATATTTGCAACGTGTATCACATGTTTAGTTGAATTACTTACTTTTCTTGATTTTCATATTTATCACTTAACTGTGGAATTCTCTATTTGAAATTTGCTATCCTTGAAATATCTTGTTGTTGAGTTTGGTGTTGAATTGCAAGGCCGTGGTTCTTTTGAGGCAAGGTATAAGTTGTGAAATATCATTTATTTAGTTGTTGTGTTTTGGCTTTCGTGTTATTGTTAAGGTGATTGTTTGGTTGTTTGCACGAGGTTTCGATCGTGCTATTGTTATTGATGCACGAGGTTTCTTCCATGCGATTGTTATTATTCGCACGAGGTTTCTACCGTGCCGTTGTGATTATTGATACACATGCAGTGGTATAAGGTTTGGGTGTTGAAACACATGCGGTGAGATAAGATGGGCTTGATACGCGTGGCTAGTAGGGGAACTACTAGAGGCCATGCAATTTGATAAGGTGTGCTAAAATGCAAGATGCTATTTCAGGAAAATGATTTTCAAAACCAAATATAAAGGCTCCCGCGGTGATATAAGGAAAGACTGTGATTTGTTTTTTTGATTTGGGACTACGAGGCGGTACCTCGGGAGTGCCCCTGATGATCTTCTCTACTTGCTGTGTTGTTCGGTTGTTGTTTCCTTAACATGTAAAATCCTTGTTATCTTTTCGTGTTTTAATTTGTTTCCTTGATTCCGTGTTGTTACTTTCCGAAAATTCTTTGCTGTTTCACTTCCCTGCTATTTCATTATGTCATTATATTTTCTGCCTTGTTTCTTATTTTCACTAGTAGGGCCTTGACCTGACCTCGTCACTACTCTACCGAGGTTAGGCTTGGCACTTACTAGGTACAGTTGTGGTGTACTCATACTACACGTCTGCACATGTTTTGTGCAGGTCCAGGTATATCCTATCAGCCTCGGTATTAGTGCATTGGATTGCTGCTTTGGAGACTTCAAGGTATACATGCCCGCGTCCACAGGCCTCGGAGTCCCCTTCTACCATGTTTTCCTTATTTCTATATGTTTTTGATAGACAATGATGTATAGGTTGTTTAGCATTGTATCTAAAGCTTGTGACTCATATCTCACTAGGTTTTGGGAAATTGTACGTATTGAGCTTATAGTCTATTGATGAAATTGTTGAAGTTTTTTAAATTTTATGTTTTTATTTGATATTTTCACATATTGTTAGACTTACCAAGTATTAGAGACTAGGTGCCGTCACGACATCCTACAAAGGAAATTTAGGGTCGTGACAATGAGCATCTACTAGAAGGTACAATAACAATACAACATCTGTCTGGAATAAAAGTTTGACAGGATAAATAATGATGGAAACTATGTATGTTGCGGGTCGTAACATGGAATGCAACTCACCGTAAAGTCCCCGTAATAGCTATGCATTTGCGCCCAAAAAACCACCAGAAATATATACCTGTACAATAAGTGTAGAAGTATAGCATGAGTACGTAAATCAACGCGTACCCAGTAAGTATCTTGCCTAACCCCAGAAAAGTAGTGACGAGGGGTCGACATCGACACTTACTAGTGGTTCGATAAATTAAGTATAGTAGAAAGTAAACAAGTATGAGGCATGATAAATAAATATTGTAATAAAATATGTAAACAAATATAATGGTCCGATAAGTTAAGTACAGTAGAAAGTAAACAAATATGAGGCATGGTAAATAAACAGTGTAAACAAATTTAAGTACGCGGTACGATCCTCCTCTAAACAGTAAACACAAACTCTCAATTATCGTTTACCTCCCCCACCAGATAGGTCGTCACAACTCAAATCAGGAAAACTTACGGATACACTGGCTTCTTGTCAAATATTATGCACGATTCTGCCGAGGCGAACGACCCGTTCCCAAAAGAGTGTTTCATGAAGTTGCTGAAGCGAACGGCCCGATCCCATAAGAGTATTTCATAAAAAAGCCGAGGCGAACTACCCGATATCATAAGAATATGATACTGTCGAGATGTGGCTCGTTCCCATTAGAATATGATACTGCCGAGGCGAACGACCCGATCCCACAAGAATATGATACTGCCGAGGCGAACGACCCGATCCCATAAGAATATGATACTTTAACGGGTCCTTGACCCCACTCATAAATATACATGTGAATATGAAATTTAAGGAAGCTTGATGAAAACGCACAACGCGGGAGAAATTCGTAAGGGAAGCACAATTATTTTGCGGCTAATCAAGTAGCTCGTCAAACCTCTACAATAGCGTGTCTATCACTCTAAGCAAGCCTAGTTTAAGGTCGTAACGCGAAATCAAGTAACTAAGCAGGCAATAATAACTCAACCAGTTAAAATAAAGCATGGTGTGAATCCTAGTCTACTCGGACATACTCAGGAATTCTAGCATGCGCACGGACACTCGTCACCTCATACGTGCGCAACTCCCACAACATGTAGCATACAACAAGAATATCACCTACGTGGTAATTTTTCCCTCACAAAGTTAGAAAGGAGACTTACCTCCTCTGAAGTTCCATAACCGGCTCCAATGACTCTCTACCACCTCGACTCAAAGCCAAATATTCTGAAATAAGTCAAACAATGCGCAAATCAATCAAAATATACTCTAATGCTTATAATTAATTAATTTATAACAATTCCCAACTCCACTCGAAAAGTAAAGCCTATCCTCTGGCCCACGTGCCCGGATTCAAAAATATTTTGAAGATAACTTTACCCATAACATTATGAACTCAAATATATAATTTATTTCAAATTCCACGTCCAATTTCGTGGTCAAAATCCAAAAATACGGATTTATAGGTTTTTCTTCAAAAATCCCACAATTTCCACCAATTCCATATTAAAATCTATATATAATCCATGTATTTAACTCGAAACAAGTGGGAATAACTTACCTCACAATAGATGGTGAGAATCTACTCTTCAAGAGCTCCAAAAATCGCCCAACCAAGTAAAAATGTAAGAGGAATGGACTAAACAAAGATTGGTAGACCTCGCAAATGCGAAGAAATGTCCGCAATTGCGAACCAAGGCAAAATGGGCAGAAATCGCAAATGCGAAGAAATGTTCGCAATTGTGAACCAAGGTAAAATTGGCAGACTTCGCAAATGCGAAGCAAAATGTTGCAATTGCGATACCTGGGCACCACGTCAATTTTTTGTTCAAAATCATTCCGGAACATGTTCGAAACTCATCTGAGCACTCGGGCTCCAAAACAAGCACAACACAAGTCTAAAAACATCGTATCAACTTGTTAGCGCTATCAAAATGCCAAAACAACATACTGCATTATGAATCGGATGCCAAAACGCATGAAAATCATAATGAACTTCAAGAACTTCTAGAATTGCAACCAAACTTACAAACCATATCAAATTAACTCCAAATAACACCAAATTTTGCAGGCAAGTTTCAAATAACGAAATAGACCTATTCCAAGTCCCAAACCCAAAATACGAACCCGATATCCTTAAAGTCAGACCATGATCAAACTTAGAAAAAATTCCAAACTTTCAAACATTCGAACTTCGACGAACGCGTCTGATTCATACTTAAACATCCCGGAATAACGCCAAACTTTACGCACAAGTCATAATGCACAATACGAACCTATTCCATGGCTCAAAACCCCAAACGAACATCGATAACACCAAAATTTACTTCAAATCAAACTTAAGAAATTCTTAAACTTCCAAAATACCAACCTTCCATAATAAGCGCCGAAATGCTCCCGGACTACCCGAACACACGCCCAAGTCTGAAATCATCATACAGACCTATTGGAACCCTCAAATCCCGATTTCGAGATTGTTAACTCAAAAGCCAAACCTTGGTCAACTCTTCCAACACAAAGCTTCCGAATTAGGAATTTTCCATCCGAATCAACTCCGAACTTCCTGAAATTCAATTCCGACAACACGTACAAGTCATGATACATGAAGTGAAACTACTCAAGGCCTCAAACCGTTAAACGACGTACTAGAACTCAAAATGACCGATCGGGTTGTTACAACAACTATTTCATTTATGGCAAGATATGTATAATAAAATGTACAAAGCAAATTAATAAACGAAAATATTTTTGGAGTTTGATTGGAAGAATTGGATTCAAAGGAAAGTATAAGGAAAAATCTTGACTTATAATTTGAAACTAAGTGATTAACTATACAAGATCAACCCTAGTTGAATATATATAATGAGAAGTAACAAATTATCTTTGAATAAAAATAGTCATCAACTAACATAAAAGGAATAATCAAGTAAATTAGAAAACTTATCACAAATAGGGGAGTAAGGAAAAGAAATTATTCACATAAATCTTACATGTGACAATAGAATGATCCAGATTTTATCCTAAAGAGTTAGTCGAATAAATAGGGCTTAGGGAGACTTATCAAGAATATACAAGCAAGAAAAGAATAATTTTCCAATGAAAGACTATGTGTAAACTAAAATAATTCATTCCTATGAGTAAGAATTCACACATGACTAAAAGGCTAAAATCTTATAATCACATTGTTAACCAAAGAATTATCCACAAAAATGAATTTGAGTATATGAGTAGAAAATATTGTAAGAGTAGAGAAAAATTCCATAACAATTAAGTATACCAAAATTATACTAAACTTAAGTAAATTATTCACAAACTCAAATTGACTCAAGTAAAGCTAACTAGTCCGATTAGCTAATTAACATGAATCAAATTACTCAAACCAATCACGAGAGCACGTCTAATATGTAAGTACTCGATATGAACTATTATTAACTAGAGTTTAGGCGTTTAGATTGATTATTACCTAAGCATGATATTCTAGGCATAGTTAGTCTAGCACATATAAGTGAGCCTAAGCTAAGCATATAAATAAAAGTAAATACGATATCTATTAGTATTTTACTATACTTGTGTCTTGAGTACAATCTAGAACGGGAAGTAACAAGGTGGGGAGTTTGACGGGGTATGCTTCGTTTCCGAGCTTCATCTTTCCGAAGCATTTCAAATAAAGTACCTCGCAAGACAATAGAAGTAAAATTGTTAGTAAAATAATATGTAAAAGTCAAACTAATAGAGTGTCATGTTTTTGAAATGGTATTTGTTTAAAAATAATTTTTGAAAAATTGTTCTTGAAAATGATTTGAAATGTTTTATTTTTTTGAAATATTGTTTTACAATTATTTTTGGAAAAGGTTTTTGGATAATAGTTTAAAAATATTATAGAGGCTCAGATATGTATCTTTCAATATCCGTCTAGACGTGAGAAGGGGAACCACCTCGATAGCGACTCTGGTGACAATCGTGTCGCCCTCCATAGATTTTATTGGTGTTACGACCCACATTTCCCTCCGTAGAATGTTGTGATGGCACCTATTCTCTAAGATTAGGTAACCCTAACAATTTTGCGGAATAACTGAATATAAAGATAAAACTCAACCTCAAGATCTGAAATAAATAAGAACTGCGGTTCAAAATATTTACAACTCTCAAAACCCGGTAGAAACGAGTAACAAGCTCTAAAGAGAAAATGTTAATTGCCTCTATACATCAGAGTCTAATAAAATAAAGAAAGCAACATCATAGAGATAGAGGGGGACTCCGAGGTCTGCGGACGCTGGCAGATATACCTTGAAGTCTCCACGTATAGTCTACCTCACTGGTACCTAGTCTGGTAAGCAGTACCCGGATTTGCAAGAAAAGAAGTACATAAGTATAGTATGAGTACATCACAACAGTACCCAGTAAGCGCCAAGCCTAACATCGGTATAATAGTGACGAGGTCAGGCCAAGGCCCTACTGGAATAAAAAGGGAACAAGGCACAAGATACAATAATATAATGAAATGACAGAGAATTTAACAATGAGAAATTACAAAAAGGTAACAACACATCAAATAGAGGTAAACAACAGGGGCGCTCCTGAGGTACCGCCTCTTAGTCCCAAATGTAAATACACAACGGGGGAGCTTCCGAGGTACCACCCCGTAGTCCTAAAAGTAAATATGTAACAGGGGCACTCCCGAGGTACCGCCTCGTAGTCCCAAAAGTAAATACACAATAGGGGGAGGTCCCGAGGTACCGCTTCGTAGTCCCAAAAGTAAATACACAACTCATAACCTATGGAACAACGAATTTACAGCAAGGAATCCTACAGTTAAAGACTGAATACAAGATCAAGAAATCAGGTAATTTAACTAAGCATGTTGCACAAATTACAAGTAAGGGTTAAGACATGTAGGCATGCGACATTAGGCTAAACATGAAGATTACACAGGGTAGAACAACTCAGTTAAGGAATTAAAATAAAACTACTCAGCAAGAACAAGATTTTTTAACATTTAACCTGAGTACGCACTCGTCACCTCAGGTACATGGCCTTCACGTATTCCAAATATCATAACAGTATCAAAACCTAAGGGGGGGTTCCCCACACAAGGTTGACAAGTCACTTACCTCAAATCTCACTCAATCAATCGATAAGAATGCCTTTCCCTAGACTTTCCAACTCCGAAGGGCCAAAACCTATCCAAAAGCAATTACATACTATAAATACAACTACAAGAAATTAATTTAAATAATAAATCTACGACTTTAGCAAAAAATCGAAAAATCACCCAAAAATTACAAAATACGAACACCCATTCGATTTCGAGTTCACCTATACCAAAATTACTTAAATCTAATACAAAATTCTCAAAATTCTACCTAAGAATTTTTCCACCTTTTTCACAAATTTCTCAACCCAAATCCTTACTTAATTGAAGAATAAATGATATCTTAGTGGAGATTAATCAAAAATAAGTCAAGAATCCTTACCCAAATGTTTTCTCTGCAAAACCCTCGAAATTTCGCCTCAATCCGAGCTCTATGTCTCAAAATATGAAGAAAATCGCAAACCCTCGATTTAATATAATCTGCCTAGGCTTTTCGCACCTACGAAACCGCTTTTGCAGTAAAATCCTCCGCTTCTGCGGAAATCACTTAACTCCCCTAGGGCCCGCACCTGCGCTCCAGGTTCCGCACCTGCGCTCCAGGTTCCGAACCTGCGGACGCGCTTCTGCGGCCCATGATCCGCTTATGCGGAAACAACCTTCGCCTCACTATTCTGCATCTGCATAGACCTCCTCGCACATGCGGGCTCGCAGATGCGGATTTTCCTTCGCACCTGCGTCCACCCCAGGCCAGCCCCAGCTCCGCATCTGCACAATCCCAGCCGCACCTGCGGCCAACCCCTCGCAGGTGCGATCACACCAGAAGAGTCCCAGCTTTAACAATGCACTAAGTCTCATTTTCGATCCGTTAACCATCCGAAAATCAACCTGAGGTCCCCGAGACCTCAACCAAATATACCAACAAGTCCTAAAATATCATACTAATTTAGTCGAGTCTTTAAATCACATCAAACAATGCTAAAAATACGAATTGCACATCGACTCAAGCCTAATGAACTTTAAAATTTCAAACTTCTACATCAGACGCTGAAACATACCAAATTAAGTCCGATTAACCTCAAATTTTGCATACAAGTCATAATTTACATTACGGACCTACTCTAACTTCCGGAATCAAAATCCGACCCCGATATCAAAAAGTTCACTCCCGGTCAAACTTTTCAAAAATCATCCAATTTTTCAACTTTCGCTAATTGATGCTAAAATGACCTACGTACCTCCAATTCAACATTCGAACACAAATCACCATACAGAGCTATTGGAACCGTCGAAACTCCATTCCGGAATCGTCTTCACACAATTCAAACTACGGTAAATTCCTAGAACTTAAACTCCCAATTTAGGGACTATGTGTCCCATTTCACTCTGAAACCAAAATCCAAACCTCCCGGCGAGTCACGTAACCAAAAATTTAGATGGAGGAAGCAATAAATAGGGGTTCGGGGCTAATACTCTCAAAATGATCGGTCGCGTCGTTACAATTAGTTCGTCACATCCTCGTCTTTTATTTTCCGATATTTATCATCATCGCTTTATTATTCAGGGCCTAGTCCGGAGGGTTATTCGGGGCATCGTGACCTCAAAAGTTATTCTCATCAGCAATAGTATCAATAAAGCAATTTTTGTTTGTCGTTCCAAAATAGCCTGGAGAAAATAGTCTTACGGCAACAATCAATATTTTGTTCATAAGCATTTAACGACATACAGAGTACGCAAAATAATCCCAACAAAGAGGCACCACCAATCCTTCACAGTAGCCGAAACAATGAACAAACAGAGACAAGTTCCAAATCTCAGTTCAAATTTTAGAATGAAAATAACACCAAACAAGTATTTCCAAAATCAGTCTGGTCTAAGAGCTGTTGGAAACAGGTGTTTCGACGGAGCTGTAGCAGTAATGAACCAGAACAGTAGCCCAAAATATGAGGCTCGCGAAAATTAATTCCTCCGGTCAAGCTTCTTTTACAGGCAATGTTAAGAGGCAACGATAACCAAGAAAAACATCCAGAACAATACTGAACTTAGTCTGAATATTCTAAGGTAACAATAACAACGACAGACACAGCCAGATAGTGAAAAATAATGTTCCCAAATGGAGATGGACCAGTCTGGCAAAACAATACGGCCAACAATGATATACGACAGTCGCCGAAAAACTGTCAACTAGATCTGAAAAGATCTGGGTTTACCTGTAAAGGAAAAGGAGAAGAAGACCAAAGAAATAGAAGCCAAAACTTTAGGTTTTATAGATGAAAATTTCCTGATTTGTTTTTGTAAAGTGATAGCTTGTAATGGCCTGTAAAGGGAAGATGGAGGCGGCAATGATGGTGGCCTTGGTGGCTCGTCATTGACACCGGATTTCGGCCAACAATAGTGAGAAAAGACAGATGAGCGGCAGTCATCTCTTAAGAATGAGAGAGAGCTCGAGAGGGGGAAAATGGGGAAAGAGAATATCGGCCGCTAGCTCTCTCGAAATATGAGAGTTTAAAAATAAGAATCCCCCTTAGGGTTTTTAGGAAGCCCCCCTTTAAAAAAATATCTGATGTGCCCGATATGTATGTAGTACATTTTGTACTTTATAATGAGTTTGTTAAAAAAAATATGTAGACCAAATTTTAGTACAAAAAATGTAAAATATAGAAAAGATATGTGGTCAAAATTGAAAGGAAGTCATGTCTTATCAATGTGACTTGTCATCTCGATACGACTTGTTACATCGAGTCACATCAAGTCAAAACATGATGCTCTGTCATATCAGATGTGACAAGACGTTAGATTTGGCTGGACCTGATCCGTATTTTAAAATAAACTTTATCGGCTTCCGTGAAATTATTGGAATGTACTATAAATTAGAATAATTATTTAATTAGGAAAATGTTGTATTATTTTGTTTAAATATGTAACTGCTACAATTATGTTGTAGTAATTATTATTTTATTGAAAAAATAATAAATTGATAGAATATCACAATATTTAAAAAATAGAATAATTATCAATAAATTATTTAAAAGTTAGAAAAATACATAAAAATGGTAGTATTCAACTAATTATAATAAAATGATAAAAATTTCTATATTTTATCAGAATAAGAATAATTATTAATAAATTACATTAAAGTTAAATAATGTGCAAAAATTTATATTTTTATCATTTTGACTAGGAAGCCTGCATAAGTTAATTTTTAAATATGGAGGGTCAAAATTGAGTGTCAATACTACTTACGAAGGATATATTGCTAAGGTTGAAGATAAGCCAAGACAACTGGTGCCTGATTTGTGGAAGCCAACAAGAGACAATGGAACATTTATTTTTTTTAGTGCAAATTCTCGTCGGTATGCCTACAACTTCTATTAAAATGGATGCAGAGAGGTACAACAAAAAATGAATATGGTGGGCAAGGAATGAAGCTCAATAGAACGAGCGAGTCCCTACAACTGGCGTTATCTGTGCACAAGTCCAACAAGAATGCAAGATTAGAGTAGTACATTTTTTAAACAGGAAAGGTAGCAGGAATGAGAGGGAGTGGATAGATCAATTGTATAGGAAGCAATGACAACAATAGAGTAGGAAGACAGTTGGGAAAAGAGAAGTGAGTAAAGAGAGGATAAACATTTAGGGACACTCGCATGCTTGGCTAGGATTTTTGTACAGTTATTTGTTGGGTACAGGTAATAAATAAAGTTTTTTGTTTCATCAAAAAAAAAAAAAAATTTGAACTTCATAATTGAAAAGAAAATAATCTTTTCCTTCTTGAAACAAAACAAATGTACTCTTTCAACGATATGAAAAGAAAGTGCTTATTTTATTGAAATGAAAGAAAATACTATTTCAACAACATGAAATGAAATTACTCTTTTTTTTTAAATAAAAGAAATTATTTTTCTACAACATGAAAAGGAAGTACTCATTTTGTGAAAAGAAAATAAAATTTTTATATCATGAAAAGAAAGTACTTATTTTATTGAAATGAAAGAAAATACTTTTCAACATCATAAAAAGAAAATATTCATTTTGTTGAAATGAAAAAAAAAAATACTCTATAAAGAACATGAAAAGAAAGTACTCTAAATAATATTTATATTCAGGGTAGGGGTGGGAGTTCGGGTGTAGGGTGGGGGTTGGGGTGGTGGGAGGTGAGTTGAAGGCAGGTTGGAGGTGGGTGGACAGTTCTAATTTTATTTTATTTTTATTATTCTGATCTTTGTTAGTATTACAAGATAAAGAACTATCAAATAAAGTTCTAAATCTAAATTGAGGAAAGAAATCATTAGGCATGAATTGACATTTATTCCAAAACATAAGAAAGTTGATAATATTGCAAAGGTTTTGGTTAATTTGGACGGGTTGGGTTACAACCTATTGTATAGCCCATCTTGACCTAATTCATATTAACCCAAGTAAACTTTGGGCAGAATTGGGCAATGACCCATTTAATTGCCGGCCCAGATACAGTCCAAGCAGCGCATTTGCCACCCCTAGTCAAAATCAGCTTCTTTTTTGTCAGCTTCACATTACCTTACTCTCCCTATAAATTGATCGATGAATTCTCAGAGTTTGATCACCAACTTACAAAACATTTCAATAGTTGAAGATATAATGATGAATTGAGGATGGCAGCAATAACCAAATTGTTGTGCATTTCGTTTCTTTTCCTTTCAAGTGTATTTCTTGCAAGATCTGGAGAAGTTGGTAGGTTAAGATCATTAGAAATAGCATCTCCAGTGTCTTTCCAAATCTATTTTTTTTATTTTAGCGCATGTCTGGCCTTTTATTTTGGAATTAACTTATACAAATGAGAGTGTAAATAATTTTTGCACTATCAATATACTTAACCTCTCTTATGTTTTTAGGCTACTAATGCACACTTTTTATAAACAGTTACTCGTAGTTATTATGTTTTAGATCGATGACCACTCAGCTAGTGCAAAAATTATTTGTTGTGTTAGTGTACAGAGTTAAAACTTTCTTTATGTTTGGGCAATTGCAGATGTTGGGAAGACTATAGTGGCAAATTGCAGTCTCCTATTGATCTTTTTGACTTAAGGGCTGAAGTAGTTTCAAACTTGGGAATACTTCAAAAGGGCTACAAACCTCTTGAACAGAGGCCATGATATAATGGTAAGAAGAAAAATAACTGCTAGCTACGAGTATAATAATTGCATATTGTGAAGACTACACGTACTGCTCATGATATGTATTAAACCATTTTATAATTACAAATGCAGTTGAGATGGGATGATGGAGGATACTTGAAGATAAATGAAACTCAATATCATGATATGTATTAAACCATTTTAAAATCTTATTTGCATGACGATTTCATTTATATTAACAAATGCAGGTTTAATTTGGAGGCTCATTTGGTACATGAAAGCAATAAAGGAAAGTTTGTTGTCATTGGAATCGTCTACGAGATCGGATTATGGCCCGATCCCTTCTTATCTATGGTAAACAAGAATTATATTTTATGTAACACAAAATGTTTAACATATATCCAAGGACAATATTCTAATTTTTTTTTATATAAAATAATTTAATTTGTTGTAGAAGGTCATTTGCCTTATGTTTCAGATTCTTAATATTGCTTTACTTCTTATCACAGATGGATAATGATTTGAAAGTTCCTGCTGATAAAAAAGATGTAGACAGAGCCATTGGAACTATTGATCCAAATCAAATAAAATTGGATGGCAAAAAATATTTCAAGTGTTGCCACCGAAGGTGTTGTCTGGACAATTGATAGAAAGGTAATCAAGTGTTGCCCTTCTCCTTATAAAATTAAATGTAACTACGTATATTTTAAAAATAATATTATATAATTTTACTTTTTCAATTTCCCAGGTAAAAACTGTAACCAAAAGACAAATAAAACTACTCCAGGAAGCTGTTCAAGACGTGAGTTGCTACCCTAAAACTTTTAGCAAAAATATTTTTTTTTCCTAATTATATTATCACTTATATATTTGGATCCAACTCTTATTAAACAAAGATTTTCATGAAAGACTTAATTGTCAGATCCAAAAACTCTATATAGTTTTAATTTTAATTTTTGTATTTTTAAAGGGTGATTCTTCAACTAAAAAACTCAAGAATCTACTTGTATAAATAAAAATTCTAAGGCAATGTGCCATTGACTTTCTTGTTTTGTTTTCTCACAGGGATTTGAAACCAACGCTGGACCAACTCAACCAGAAAACAAACGTTCTATCAAACTCAACATACCATTCCTTTGGTATTGAAAAGCAGCAGTGAAATGATTCTCTATATCTAGTTGTTATTTGTTATCGACGTTATTGTCTATTGTACTAGTACAATATGATATATTTAACAATTTCCTTTAGAAAATAAGGATAAAATAAATGTCGACGAAATAGCTGGTTTAACATGTACTTCGTGCTCCTGCAGATGTTTCTTCTTTGTGGGCATATGATAAATAAAGAAGTGTAAGGTTTACCTAAATCGGTCGTATTTGTGTTTTATGGGTCAGTTGTTGGACAGTAGAATTAAGATAATACGTATACCATTTGAAAAATAAAACTCCAACAGGGAATCGCAAGTTCCACAATTTTTTAGCAAATAAATTTTTAGAATGTCTAAGGTTTGGTAATTGATATGATCAACAACTTCACAGAAGTAATCGTTCAAACAACAAATTGTCAATCTATTAGATGGTTATACAATTCCATATATTATTGATCATATGTATACGTAGTTCGTTCATGAATGGCATGACCCCTTGGAATCCACTAAAATAAGTGAAATACATAAACGGCCCATTTACGTTGTCCCTAACGACAAGTTAGACTATTCAACTGAGCCATTTTCAGCTAGACACTTTATCCATTCACAAAATACGATCAACTAACACCCGACCCTGTCAACCCCCATCGCGTGAAATACACTTGTTGAACAATAAGCGTGTGAAAGTAAAGTTTAAGTTGTTGTTTAAATATTCCAGCTACGATCCAGCTCATCTTAAGTTAGTTAAGCTATTAGAGGTGTTTGTGTAATAGTTAGGTAGTTGGTTAGTTAGTTAGTTACAGCTATAAATACACTGTACATGTAGCAGTTAGAGTATAATTCATTTCCTAGAAATATAGAGCATTTTTGCATCTTCTCTGATTCGATCCTCTTCTTCGTCTTCTCTCAAGCTGCAAACTCCATTTTCATGGAAGTTATCATGGTATCAAAGCCTACGATACCGATCGCCGGCACTCGATAGCTCAGCAGTCTTCATTAGTTTCTTTGATTCACTCAACTAAGTAGGTGAATTCTCGTGACGGAACTCAATTGAAGCTAGGGCTTGGGTTATTTGTTGTTTCTATCCTTATCTAGTTAGAGATGGCGATTGAAGACGAAATCAATGGTACTACTCCTGCAAATGCTGCTGAAACCTCAAATCCAGTGAATGCTACAACTGGAGGAAGTGTCTTCCCTACAATTGACCACAATCACCCCTTGTACCTCCAACCAACCGATATACTAGGTAGTTCTCTGATCTCAAAACTATGCATTGTGGAGTCGAGCTATGTAAATTAGACTGCTAGGGAAAAGCAAGCTAGGGTTTGTAGATGGTCGATATCCTAAGTCTAGATTTGCACGAGAATTACATGATCTATGGGAAAAGGTGAATGTTATTGTCCTTTTATGGATTATGAATGTTGTTAGACCTGGTTTACCGAGTAGTGTGTTGTATGTATCGAGTTCATATAAGGTCTGGGAGGATATGAGAGAGAGGTTTGATAAGGTGAATGGCTCGAGGGTGCAGTTTCTTCACAAGGAAATTCACTCACCGAGTCAGGGTACTATGTGTTGAAATTGTCAAAGTCCCACATCGGTGGATGACAATTTTGAATGGGAATTTCACCCTATAAAAGGAGGCCTAATGTTTAGGATTTAAAGACACCTCTCATTTGTCTTTTTTATCTTCTTAAGGCATTTGTATCTCCTCTCTTTAGTATTATTTCACTTGTAATTTTAGAGTGGAATAAAATATTGATTGTGTCCAAAGAAGTAGGCAAAATTGGCCGAACCTCGTAAATTCTGGTATTCTTTTATTGTTGTCTTATTGTCTTGTTTATTATTTAGTGGTTGTCATAATTTTTGGTATAGTAGTTGTGACTCATTCACACTATATACATTTGGCTTCCGCAACAATTGGTATCAGAGCCAAGGTACTGTCTAAGTATGCTCTGTGGTTGCAGCATAGTTTGATCTTCCACATCAGAAAAGATCTATCTTGGTAACTGAGTCAAGGTTATGTCTGAGTATGCTCTGTGGTTGCAGTTTAGTCTGATCTTCCACACCAGAAAGGAAATAATCTTGATTTGTGTCGTTAGCTACTAAATAATATTTGTGTCAAAATGGAAGACAATAAACAATAAGAATCTACATCAAGTGTCAATAATACGTCATCGTTGGCATCTTCGCTTATGACAAGAATTGTGTCAAATGTGAAATTTGCGGTAGAAATTTTTGACGGGTCAGGACATTTTGGGATGTGGCAAGGCGAGGTTCTAGATGTTCTTTTTCAACAAGGGCTAGATCTTGCCATTGAAGAAAAGAAGCCAGATGTTATTGGAGAAGAAGATTGGAAAATTATCAATCGTATTGCTTGCGGTACCATTCGATCCTACCTTGCTAGAGAGCAGAAATATCCATACACAAAGAAAACTTCTGCAAGTAAATTATGAAAAGCACTGGAGGATAAATTTTTGAAGAAAAACAGTCAAAATAAATTATACATGAAGAAGAGACTGTTTCGCTTCACCTATGTTCCTGGTACCACAATGAATGAACATATCACCAGTTTCAATAAATTGGTCACAGATTTGCAAAATATGGATGCAACTTTTGATGATGGTGACTTGGCCTTGATGTTGTTGGGGTCACTTCCTAATGAGTACGAGCACCTTGAAACTACTCTACTCCATGAAAATGACAAAATTTCTCTCAGAGAAGTCTGTTCGGCTTTGTACAGCTATGAACAAAGAAAGGGAGAAAAACAGAAGGGCGGAGAAGGAGAAGCACTAATTGTGAGGGGTCGTCCTCAAAATCAAACAAGGACTAAGAAGGGAAGATCCAAGTCGAGATCTAGACCCAGCAAAGATGAATGTGCCTTTTGTCGAGAAAAGGGGCACTGGAAGAAAGACTGTCTGAAGTTGAAGAATAAGGCCAGACATAACAATGGAAAGGCCATTATGGATTCAAATGTAGCTGATTGTGATGATTCAGACTTCTCATTAGTTACAACAGAGTTATCAATATCATCAGACATATGGTTGATGGACTCGGCTTGTAGCTATCATATGTGTCCCAACAAGGACTGGTTCGTGAATTTTCAAGAAGGAGAATATGGAGTCATCCACACAGCGGATAACAGCCCTCTTACCTCATATGGCATTGGTTCAATAAGATTAAGAAGCCATGATGGAATGATCAGAACATTAACAGATGTTCGATATGTACCAGGTTTGAAGAAGAATCTCATCTCTGTGGGAGCCCTAGAATCAAAAGGGTTCAAAATCATTGCAGAAAATGGAGTGATGAGAATATGCTCCGGTGCACTAGTGGTAATGAAGGCTAATCGGAAGAACAATAACATATACCGCTATCGTGGTAGTACAGTTATTGGGACAGTGACAGTGACATCCAGTGATGACAAAGAGGCAGAAGCAACCAGGCTATGGCACATGCACTTGGGACATGCTGGAGAGAAATCCTTGAAAGCTCTATCTGATCAAGGATTGTTAAAAGGCGTAAAGACTTGCAACTTGGAGTTTTGCGAGCATTGTGTCAAAGGGAAACAGACAAGGGTTAAATTTGGTACAGCGATCCATAATACTAAAGGCATTTTGGATTATGTACACTCCGATGTTTGGGGTTCTTCCAAAACACCTTCATTGGGTGGGAAGCACTATTTTGTAACCTTTGTTGATGATTTTTCCCGAAGAGTATGGGTGTATACAATGAAGAGGAAAGATGAAGTGTTGGGATTTTTTCTCAAATGGAAGACAATGGTGGAGAATCAAACAGGCAGGAGGATCAAGTGTATTCGCATAGACAATGGAGGTGAATACAAAAATGATCATTTCAATAAGGTCTGTGAAAATGATGGCATCGTCCGACACTTCACTGTCAGACATACACCACAACAGAATGGATTGGCAGAACGTATGAACCGGACTTTACTAGAGAAGGTACGGCGTATGTTGTCCAATACTGGCTTGGGCAAAGAATTTTGGACTGAGGCAATTACATATGCATGCCACCTCAAATGGCAAGACACCATTTGAAAAATGGTATGGAAAACCTACTGTAGATTATGACTCTTTGCACCTGTTTGGCTCAATTGCATACTATCATGTGAAAGAGTCAAAATTAGATCCGAGAGCAAAGAAGGCTATATTTATGGGGATTATTTCTGGAGTCAAAGGATACCGCTTATGGTGTCCAGAGACAAGGAATATTATATGCAACAGAGATGTTACCTTTGATGAATCTGCCATAACAGATAAGGTGACAGTTGAAGATGTCAAACAAACTGGTGGTGCATCAAAGCAGGTGGAGTTTGAGGAAAAATTTATTTTTCCTACACAAGAAGCAGAGGAGGAAACTCATGAAGATTACCCTCTGGAAGAAGAGCCAGTAGAGAGGGAGATTCCAACTCAGGAACCTCGATAACAACTTGAATCAATAGCAACCAGCAGGCCAAAAAGGATAATAACGAAACCTGTTCCTCTCATAGAGACGGTTGCTTGCGCAACCTCAATTGTAGCTGATGGTGTTCCTACCACTTATAAAGACGCAATTCAAAGTTTAGAAGAATATAAGTGGAGGATTGCCATGAATGAAGAAATGCAGTCCCTTCATCAGAATCATACATGGAAATTGGCCAATCTCCCGAAGGGAAAGAAAACAATTGGGTGCAAATGGGTATTTGTAAAGAAAGAAGGATTTCCTAACCAAGAAAATGTTCGCTACAAAGCAAGATTGGTGGCCAAAGGATATGCTCAGAAGGAGGGAATTGATTGCAATAAAGTATTTTCTCCAGTTGTAAAACATTCCTCCATTAGAATTATGTTAGCTTTGGTAGCACAGTTGGATTTGAAACTAGTTCAGATGGATGTAAAAACTGCGTTTTTACACGGAAACTTGGAGGAGGAAATCTACATGAATCAGCTAGAAGGATTCAAAGTTGCTGGAAAAGAAAATATGGTATGCAAACTTGAAAAATCGTTGTACGGATTGAAACAATCTTCTAGACAATGGTACAAGCGATTTGACAAGTTTATGTTGCGGCAAGGGTACAAGAGAAGCAAATACGATCATTGTGTGTATTTGCGCAAACTTAATGATGGTTCCTTTGTATATCTTCTCCTATATGTTGATGACATGTTGATAACTTCCAAGAATTCGGAAGAAATTGATAAGTTGAAGATTCAACTGAAGGAGGAGTTCGAGATGAAGGATCTGGGTGAGGCAAAGAAAATTCTTGGCATGGAGATAATAAGAGATAGACGTTCAAAGAAACTCTGTTTATCTCAGAAAGAATATTTGAAGAGAGTACTACAGCGTTTTGGCATAGATAAGAAGACTAAGCCAATTAGTACGCCACTTGCTCCCCATTTTAAGCTAAGTACTACTATGTCGCCAAAGGATGAAACTGAACAGGAGTATATGTCAAGGGTACCATACGCAAATGCTATTGGTAGCTTGATGTATGCAATGGTTTGTACGAGACCTGACATTTCACAAGCCGTTGGAGTTATTAGTAGATATATGCATAATCCAGGAAAGGAGCATTGACAAGCTGTGAAATGGATTCTACGGTATATTCATAGTACTATAGATGTTGGGTTAGTTTTTGAGCAGGAAGGCAATCGGTCTGTAGTTGGATATTGTGACTCAGATTTTGCGGGTGATCTGGACAAACGAAGGTCAACTACTGGTTATGTGTTTACTTTTGCAAAGGCACCAGTTAGTTGGAAGTCTACTTTGCAGTCAACAGTTACTTTGTCTACAACAGAGGCAGAGTACATGGCTATTATAGAGGCTGTGAAGGAGGCAATTTGGCTTCAGGGGTTGCTAAAGGAGCTTGGTATTGAACAAAAAAATATTACAATTTTTTGTGATAGTCAAAGTGCTATTCAATTAGCGAAGAACCAAGTTTATCATGCAAGGACGAAGCACATTGATGTTCGGTATCATTTCATACGAGAAATCATAGAAGAAGGTGGAGTCACGGTGAAGAAAATTCATACTACGGAGAACCCTGCTGATATGCTGACAAAAGTGGTGACTGCGGTCAAGTTTCAACATTGTTTGGATTTGATCAATATTGTTGAACACTAAAGATTGAAGATGAAGACACAACCAAAATTTGTTATTGAGAGAAAATTGAAGATGTGAAATTTTGCCAAGGTGGAGATTTGTTGGAATTGTCAAAAGTCCCACATCGGTGGATGACAATTTTGAATGGGAATTTCATCCTATAAAAGGAGACCTAATGTTTAGGATTTAAACACACCTCTCATTTGCCTTTTTTATCTTCTTAAGGCATTTGTATCTTTTCTCTTTAGTATTATTTCACTTGTAATTTTGGAGTGGAATAAAATATTGATTGTGTCCGAGGAAGTAGGCAAAATTGGCCGAACCTCGTAAATTCTGGTATTCTTTTATTGTTGTCTTATTGTCTTGTTTATTATTTAGTGGTTGTCATAATTTTTGGTATAGTAGTTGTGACTCATTCACACTATATACATTTAGCTTCCGCAACACTATGACAATGGCTGATTATTTCTCTAAACTTAGAGACTTATGTGATGAGTTTGATGCAATTATGCCATGTCCAGGGTGTCCATGTCCAGAATCTAAGAAGTATTTAGAGCACTTTGAATATCAAAGGCTCCTTCAGTTCTTAACTGGATTGAATGAAACCTACACTCAAATAAGAAATCAGATCATGATGATGCATCCAACTCCTTCCTTGAACAAGGCATAGTCCTTGATTATTGATCAAGAGAGCCAAATGAGCTTTGGCAACCTTACTCAAATTGTTCAAACCTTTGAGCATTTGGAAGGAGTTGCTTTGTATAGTAACAAGGGAGAAGGCTACATTGAAGGTAATCTCAAGTCTAAGAAGAATCTGCTGCAGTGTGAATACTGTCACTACAAAGGTCACACAAAGGAAAATTGCTACAAACTGATTGGCTATCCACTAGATTTTAAGTCAAAGAAGAAGGGAGGTAATTCAGGTAGTTATGAAAACTATGCTTATAATTTTGATGCTAACTCAACAGCAGGAAACTATGTGAGAAGACCAACTCCACTTCAAACACAACAACAAGGGAGGAATGGTCCCACACCAGCTGATATTCCTATGACACTGTCATCAGCTCTATTCTTTACACAAGAACGGTATCAGTAGATCATTTAACTACTAAGCAAGGGATGTGATGACGGGCCATCTGTAAAAACTGCAGCTGCAGGAGGTACAATGAAAACTCTATTCACTTCCTGTGTTAATAAAGAGTGGATAGTAGATACAGGAGCAACAGATCATATGGCATCTACCTTAGAAATGTTGAAAACTTTTAAACAGATACCTTAATCTAAAAAGAGTTAGGTTCATCTACCCACAGGTGATGTAGCTTTTGTATGCCATATAGGAAAAGCTTTTGTGTTTGAGGGTTAGGACATATCTAATGTACTTTATATCCCAGATTTTAAACACAACCTATTGTCTGTGTATAAGCTTACAAAGGAACTACAATGTTCATCCATATTCTTTCCTGACTCTGCATCTTCCAAGATCTTTGGAGTGGTCAGTTGAAAGCGAGTGGTAGGGAGGACCATGGACTATATGTGCTAAAGAATAACTCTACACAGCAAGGTTCAATACTGGCAGGAAATAAAATTGCTTGTACACTTAGTCATCTTCTAATACTAGTTTAATGTGGCATAGAAGGTTAGGATATGCACCTCTTGATGTAATAAAAGGCATGATTTGGTTAAATATTTAAAGAGGGTAAGCATTATCCTTGTAATGTTTGTCTTCTAGCTAAACAAACAAGACTATCTTTTCCATTGAGTAATACAGTGTCAAAATCTGCTTTTGAATTGATTCATTGTGATATTTGGGGTCCCTATAGAGTACCAACCTATGATGGTAAAAGTTACTTTGTGACCATTGTGGATAATTTCACAAGATACAATTGGATATTTACTATTCATTCCAAGTCAGACACACTGATAGTGCTGAGGAATTTCTTTGCCAAAGTACACAACTTGCTTTCTACTCAAGTGAAAATACTTAGAACAAATAATGGGTGTGAGTTTTTCAGTACTGAGTTTACTAGTTTATTACTAGATACTTAGTACATGGTGTTGCTGAGAGAAGGCATAGGACAATTCTAGATATGGCCAGATCACTCAGATTCCAAGCCTCAATACCTTTAAGATTTTGGGGAGAGTGTGTCAACACTGCTTTGTACCTGCTCAACAGGCTCCCCTCCAAAGTCATTGGGTACAAGTCACCTTTTGAGAAGCTTTATTTGCATTCTCCTTCCTTGAATTATTTAAGAGTGTTTGGCTACTTATGCTATGTAACCAGTCCCAATATACATTATAAGTTTTCCTCCAGGGCAAGTCCATCCGTGTTCATGGGATATTCTCCAACTCAAAAGAGATATGCACTATATGATCTATATTCTAAGTCATTCTTTGTAAGAAGAAATGTAGTGTTTCATGAAGACATCTTTACATTCAAGTACATGAGAACTCAGGCACTCCTTTATTTCCAGTCTTGGACCTATTATCCCCAGCATTATCTCAGCCTCATCCTGGCTCCTCTATTCCAACAGAACCTACTGAGGCTACATCTGAAGCACCAAATCCCACAGCTCCATCCCAGGGGAAGATATTAGTGCAAGAAGGAGTACCTGACCTGCTTAATATTTCTGGTGGTTCTGAAGAACCAGCTCCACCAGAAGCCTATGACTCAGCAGAAGCTTCAAACACTTCAAATCTCAGAAGATCACTCATACACAGTAGACCTCCACTGTGGTTGAAAGATTATGTGACAAAGTCATAGGGTACTACCTGCACTTATTCTCTATCATCATATGTGTCTTACAACCATGTGACTCCTCATTTTCAGAGAGCTCTTACAGCCTATTCCTCTGTGGCAGAGCCACAAACCTTCAAGAGATGATGTTGCTGACCCAAAGTGGATAGAAGCTATGCAACTTGCCCATTGGCTGTAAATAGATCTTTAAAGTAAAATATAGAGCATCAGGAGAAGTAGAAAAATACAAGGCCAAGTTGGTTGCCAAAGGGTACAGTCAAAAGGACTGTCTAGATTACATAGAGACATTCTCTCCAATAGCCAAAAATGGTAACTGTAAGGTCCATTATAGAACTTGTATCCTCAAGGAAGTGGTGTCTCTATCAGATAGATGTCCACAATGCCTTCCTCAATGGATACCTTCAAGAGGAAGTCTATATGCACATTCCTGAAGGGTTTGCTAGACGGGGGGAGTCTCAGAAGGTCTGCAAACCACAAAAATCCCTCTATGGCCTTAAGCAGGCCCCAAGACAGTGGAACTTGAAGCTTACTGAGGCTTTGTTACAGATGGGATTCAGACAAAGTCACTTGATTATTCACTATTTATTAAAAGGAAAGGAAGTGGCATAACAAATATCTTGGTCTATGTGGATGATTTATTAATCACAGGTAACAATCAAGGCATGTTGGATCAGACTAGAAAAGATTTGTAGAACAAGTTTAAAATAAAATATCTAGGTGAACTCAAATTCTTCATGGGAATTGAGTTTGCTAGGTCTAAGAAGGGCATAGTGATGAGTCAAAGAAAATATGCTTTAGAGCTCATTTCTGAACCAGGACTGAGTGGAGCAAAACCTGCAGGAAATCCACTGGAGATGAACCAAAAAATGACCTATGTATGTACTATGATACTTGGCTACAAAATGACAATGTAATTGCAGATGAAAAATTAAAGGATCCTAGTATTTATCAGGGACTGGTGGGCAGACTACTATACCTCACCATGACTAGACCAGATCTGGCATTTGCAGTCAAGTTCTCAGCCAATTTATGTATTGTCCTAAAGCATCTCACCTAAAAGCTGCTCTCAGAGTGGTGAAATATATCAAGGCAGAACCTGGCCTAGGACTTCTAATGCCTGCAGAGAGCACAAGTAAGCCAACATCCTACTGTGACTCAGATTGGGGAGCTTGTATAGAGACAAGGAGGTCGGTTACAGGTTATCTAGTGAAGTCTGGTGGTGCCCTTATCTCTTGGAAGTTAAAGAAGCAAGAAATTATTTCTAGGAGCTCAGCTGAAGCTAAATATAGAAGCATGGCCTCATGCACTGCTGAGATTACTTGGCTTGTGGGGCTGTTTACAGAACTGGGAATTCATGTGGATTTACCTGTTCATCTTATGTGTGACAACAAACCTGCAATACAAATTGCAGCATATCCAATTTTTCATGAAAGAACTAAGCATATAGACATAGACTGCCACTTTGTAAGAGAGAGGATCATACATGGCTTGATTAAGACAGAGCATGTATGTACAAAGGAGCAACTGGCAGGCCTACTTAAAAAAATCTTGGGCAAAGCACAACATGACTATCTACTAAGAAATCTTGGAGTGGAGAAAATATTTCAACCATCAGCTTAAGGGGGAGTGTTGAACAATGAGCGTGTGAAACTAAAATTCAAGGTGTTGTTAAAATATTCCAGCTAGGATCCAGCTCATCTTAAGTTAGTTAAGCTATTAGAGGTGTATGTGTAATAGTTAGGTAGTTGGTTAGCTAGTTAGTTACAACTATAAATACATTGTACATGTCGCAGTTAAAGTACAATTCATTTTTCAGAAATATAGAACATTTCTGCATCTTCTCTGATTCGATCCTCTTGTTCGTCTTCTCTCTAACTACAAACTCTATTTCATGGAAGTTATCAGCACTCTCGGAGACGTGAGTTGCCTATATAAAATTAAGTTTTTATTTTTTCCCTAAAAGCA
Organism: Nicotiana tabacum; assembly: GCF_000715075.1. NCBI lineage: Eukaryota > Viridiplantae > Streptophyta > Magnoliopsida > Solanales > Solanaceae > Nicotiana > Nicotiana tabacum. The sequence goes on from NC_134101.1 coordinate 63,145,886, forward strand.
ATGTGGACTCCACCTAATTTTCCCCTTCTTTCTTCTCCAATTTTCTCCTCCACCATCTGACGCCCTCTTCTACCCTAAATTACCTCTGCCTCTCCATTTTCTCTTCCTTCACTTCACACTTCAACACTCTATTTTCTATCTCTTAAATCACCCCTTGCATGGCTTAAATGATTAATAACTTAAATATTGTGAAAATCTATTCAACAAATATCTTGTCACTCTTACCAACTATCTATGTCTAATGCTATAAAAAAAATAGTTTTTCATATTTATGCATTTTCTTTCTCAAGCCTACCATTTTTTTGTTCCGTGTACAAACCATTTGGATTTTCATGGCTTGATTTATTTTTATTCAATTTTTTAAATATACGAAATTTTTTGTTAACCAAGAGAATTTATGGTGGATTTTTTATTCTTATCCATATTACCCACTGTGACAAAGAAGAAATTAAAGTGTGCAATGAGCATTACAAGAATAAAGAGGTCATGGAAGACTTTTTTTTTTGGAAAGAAGAAAGAGGGGTATGGGTAATTTTAATTAAAAAATATTACAATTTTTTAATAAGAGAGTTACTAGTATTTTTTAAAAAGATTCACGTGTCAATTAATAATTTATCTGTTTGATAAGCCATTCGCGATTATAACTAACGCATGAGGTTTGTTGGACACGGGTATTTAAGAGACACACATTTGTGAATGAATGAAGCGTTTATCTGAAAATGGGCTCAGTTGAATTATCTAACTAGTCAATGGAGATAATTTAAAGGGTCGTTTATGTATTTCGCTATAAATATACTAATATATACACGATGCTCTTTTGTTTGGAAGCAATAGAGATAAGTTATATGTGCGAAAAGCACTACAGAAGGAGTAGTAGGAAGAATATTGCAAGACAAGAAATAGATTAGAAAGGCAAGGATGTGCACTGGATACGAGTTGCTAACTTCCGGAATAAGGGTAGACAGAAGAATTAGGCATTTAAAATATTATTCTCCCAATTCGCAGTTTATCTAAGATTAATTACTTTGAAAAAAAGTCAACAAATCTTTTTATTTTCACATTTTAAATAAGTCCTTGACTGAAACATGGAATGAGGCCCCTTTAGACATGGCAAATCTTTCCAAAATAATTTAACGTGCATGTTTTTACACTTCTGATTTTATTTCAAGTAAACTAACCTTGAGTAAGTTCTTGAAAAGCTTTCACTTTCTCATGAATGGAAAAAATTTCCTTAACAAAGAATCATTTAAATTTACAGAAAAACGTCAAAAACCATTGTAAAATAGCCCCAGTTAGAAAGAACTTCGACTATGTCTTCGAGGATCTTCACCAGCCCGACCGTTTATCTTGGAAACGACAGACATCAATATACATCTACCTTGGAAATTAAGCACCTAGCTTTTTGCCCAAGTACAAATTAAAATCCCAACGTTTAATTTCATCTGGCTTTGTTAATATACATTCTAAACTTCGTTAACAAGAATGTTCTTGCTTACATATGTATGGACTGATCTACAGCTGAAGTGCCTCACATCACTATGCTTTGTCCTTTTATGTTGCACCAGATTCTTTTCCATGTTAAGAGAACTCATATTGTCACACAATAAGGGTACATAATCAGAAAATACACCAAAATTCTCAAGTTGTTGCTTGATCCATAGCAGTACAGCACAACAAGAAACAACAACAACATACTCAGCTTCAGCAGTAGAAAGAGCCATGAAATTCTGTTTCTTTGTACCCCATGAGATCAAGCATCACCCCAAAAAATATGTCATTCCATATGTGCTCTTTCTATCCACCAGATATCTATCATAATCAGCATCAGCATATCCAACCAAGTCAAAATTATCTCCTGAAGGATAGAAGAGGACCAAGTCCTGCGTTCCCCTGAGATACCTCAAAATTCTTTTGGTAACCTTCAAGTAAGATTCTTTTGGGCTTTATTGGAACCTAGCACACAACCCAACACTAAAGATAATATCCAATCTGCTTGCATTCAAGTACAGAAAAGACCCACTGATACCCCTATATATAGTTTCATTGACAGAAAAATTAGGTTCGTCCATGTCTAATCGAGTAGAAGTGGCAATAGGTGTATCAATGGTATTCGCATTCTCCATCTCAAATATTTTCAGTAGCTCATTGACGTACTTATGTTGACTAATCATAGTGCCTTTTGAGGTTTGCTTTACTTGCAACCCAAGGAAGAAATTCCGCTCACCTATCATACTCATCTCGAACTCACTTCCCATGAGCTTTGCAAATTTCTCACAGAGGCAATCATTAGTTGCACCAAAAATGATATCATCAACATAGACTTGCACAATTAACAAGTTTCTTCCTCTTTTCTTCATAAATTGAGTATTGTCAATTTTTCCTCTAGTAAAACCATTCTCAAGAAGGAATTTTGACAATCTCTCATACCATGCCCGAGGGGCTTGCTTTAAACCATATAGAGTCTTGTCAAGCTTGAAGACATGATTAGGATGCTCGTGACTTTCAAAGTTTCTTGACAAAGACTTCCTCCTTCAGATATCCATTTAGAAAGGCGTTTTTAACATCTATTTGGAACAAGTTGAATTTCTTATGGGATGCAAAAGCAATAAGAATCTTGATTGATTCTATTCATGCAATAGGAGCAAAAGTATCATTTTGGTCGATCCCTTCTTCTTGGTTGTAACCCTGAACCATCAGCCTTGCTTTATTTCATGTTGTATTTCCAAATTCATCAAGCTTGTTCCTGAACACCCATCTAGTTTCAATCACTAATTTGTCTGAAGGCCAAGGGACCAGGTGCCACATTTTATTTCTCTGAAACTAATGGAGTTCTTCTTGCATAGAAGCTATCTATTCAGCATCTTTCAATGCTTCCTTGACGTTCTTGGGCTTGATTTGAGACAGAAAGGCTGAGAAGACAAACATGTTGCTTGCCTAAGATCTAGTTTGAATACCAGAGTCTAAAGGAATGATCACATTTTGAAGGGGATGTGAGCTCTTTTACTTCCAGTTGAATACTTGAACTTCAGGATTCGAGGGACCAGGTTCCTCCATATTCGTACCATCATTGACATTAACAGAAGTATGACTTCCACTCCTTTTTCTAGCATCAAGAGTACCTGATACGGCATCAACAACCCTTTGTTCAGCTTCAGTTGAGATAATAGAGGGACTAGGTTCCTCTGTGCCTTCTGGAGATTCTGTTGCATCTTCTTCATCGCTCTGCTTGACTTGACTTATCAAATCACTTTTTCCATTTACAATATCTATAGCTTCATCGGGAACTTTTGAAAATTCTCCATCTTCATCTTCCTTTTTATGTGATCCTTTGCCTCTTGATTCATGGGATTCATCAAAGATCACATGCACACTTTCTTCTAAACACTGGGTTCTTTTGTTGTAGACTTTGTATGCCTTGGTTTGACAGGAGTAAAAGAAAAATTCCCTCATCACTTTTTGCATCAAATTTTCCAAAGCGTAATTACCATTGTTGACAACTAAATATTTGCATCCAAAGGCTCTCAGGTAAGTCAGCTTGGGTTTTTTCCCATTGAGTAATTCATAGGGATTCTTCTCAAGCAAAGACCTGATCATGTACCTGTTAATCAAGTAGCGGGCAGTGTTGACAGCTTCAACCCAGAAACTTTTAGGCACACCACTGTGGATTAATATTGTTCTAGCCATATCCTCAAGTCCTGTTTTTCAGCTGAGGTGTTCTAGGAGCAGAAAAGTTATGACTTATACCATTTTTAGCACAGAATTCATCGAACTTGGCGTTGTCAAATTCAGTGCCATGATCGGATCTAATACTCACAATGTGATTTTCTAATTGCACCTGAATCTACTTCACAAATATAACAAACACGAAAAATGTTTCATCCTTAATTCTTAGAAACAATGTCCAAGTAAATCTAGAATAGTCATCAGCAATCACAAAGATGTATTTCCTTCCTTCTCTACTTGGAATCCTTATTGGTGCACAAAGATCCATATGAAGAAGATCAAGTGGCCTTGAGGTGATTACTTCTTTCTTTGATTTAAAAGAAGACCTGACTTGCTTCCCTTTTAGAACAAGCATCACACACCTTGTGATCCTTGAACTTGGTCTTTGGCAGCCCATGAACTATGTCCTTCATAACCAGTTTGTTCAGCGAGGAAAAACTTGCATGTCCATGTCATCTGTGCCATAATTCAGCACTATCATCAATGGAACTTAGGCATGTTAAATCACCACCATTCAGTGAATCAATGTCTGCAACATAGATGATCTTGAACCTTTTGGCTATCAACAGTACTTCACCAGATTTGAGATTGGTGACAGTGCACGATTGGGACAAGAACTTCACTTCATTTCCCTTATCACAGATTTAAGACACACTCAATACGCTATATTTCAAGATATTCACATAGTAGACATTTTTAATTGCATGGGAGAGTGTTTTGCTAATTTTGCCAACACCAAGAATGTAGTCTCTCTTGTCATTTTCAAAAGACACACTCCCACCTTGAAAGGCCTTGAGTGAGAGGAAATCATCCATTATTCTAGTCATATGCTTCGAGTAGCCACTATCCATGTACTATTTTTGACTATCACCTCTCGCTCCAACATGCACACAAAATCACTGATTAGATTTAGGAACACAAGCCAGTTTGGGTCCCTTAAATGATAGAACGGATGAATCAAACTTCTTTTAGCCCATGCAGGCAGTATATATTTTCTTTTTCAAGGAACCAAGTTCCTCCACTATAGGCTTCTTTTCAACAAAAGTTTTATTTTTTCTGCAGAGACTGAATTTTAGCTTTATATGAATCTTTGTAATAGCCAATCTGACCACAATGAATGTATAGCCAATTATCAGTCACTGTGACATACTTGTTATGGGGATTATAGGGAGTTTTGGCCTTTTGGACCCCGATTTTTTGGCTGCCTACCATTACTCTTGTACATAGAATCAATTACATCAGATGACCAGGTCTAGTGGAGTGAGTTACCAAGATCATTTTTAACCCGTTTTAGATCCTGTTGAAGTTATCTATTCTTTTCTAGCTCAGTAGCAAGATGTATTTTGATTTTCTTAAGCTCGTTCTCAAGCTCAAGTTGAGCTTCAATAGCCACTTTTTTTCCTTTAGGGGTATCCATCTATTTTTTTTATTTGGTTTCTCAACAAAGTATTTTCTCTAGTTACTTCATCCACTTGTTCCTTCAAATCTACAATAGAAACTACCATATCATTCCTCTCTTGTTCTACATCACTAATTTCTTCAGTTAGAGTATTTTTCTCATTAATGAGGTTATGATAGGCACCAATCAACACATTTGCTAATGACATCAATTTTGTCTGAGAGTAAGTTTTCAATTTTCTTTGAACATCAAGAAAGTTTACCTCATCTTCCTTCTTGTCCTCCTCATCATCAGATTTAGCCATAAGTGCATAGATTGACTCATATTCTGAAGATTAATTGTCAACAGCCATCATAGATGTATCTCCTTGGTCATCTTCACCTTCAGATTCACTAGAGGAATCTCCCCAGTCAGCCAGAGCTTGCTTCACAACGTTGTCAACAGCATCTCTTCATTTGAACCTCTTGTTAGGGACCGGGTTCCTCTTGGCCGCCTTATCAGTGTTGTTTTTTTGTGATCCTACTTATGAAGAGGACTGTCTTTAATGAAGTATCCGATCTTTCCACGCTTATGACAACAATCATTTCCTTTTTAGTTTATACTGGAACTTCCTTTCTTTGGAATCCCATCATTTCTTCGAACCATCTTTTGGAATTTCAAGTGAGATAGCCATGTCAGATTCATCACTGCTTGAATCGCTAATGCAACTTTGAGAACCAGGCTCTTCTCCTTCTTGGGCTCTCTTCTTTCAAGATCTTTCTTTCTCTTCATCTCATAGGTTTTGATATTTCTAATAAGCTCATCAATAGTCAGTTTCTGCAGGTCCTTGGCTTCAGTGATGGCATTAACCTTGCTTTCCCAGGAACCTGGTAGAACACTAAGTATCTTCCAGACCAACTTGTTGGTTGGAAAGATTTCTCCAAAAGAATAAAGCTCATTAATTATAGAAGTGAAACGGGTATACATCTCTTTAATGGACACATCCTCCTTCATTTTAAAAACCTCATACTTAGTGGTAAGCATGTTTCTTTTGGACTGCTTTACCAGAGTACTTCCCTCGTGAGCAGTTTGAAGAGATTCCCAGATTTTCTTGGCAGATTCACATGCCGAGACATGACTATACTCGTCTGGTCCAATACCATAGACAAGAATCTTCTTCTCCTTGAAGTTCTTCTCAACAGATTTTCGGACAACATCATTGTATTCCTTTTCTAGTTTTTGGACAGTTCCTTGTTCCTTCTCCAACAGTTTTCATAGGGACCATCACAAATCACGTCCACAGCTCGAGTCCTCATCCATAATGAAGTCATGCATTCTGGTTTTACACCATCCTTAATACTTTCTATTGAACTTTGGAGATCTTGTGGTTGATTGTCCTTCCCCGAGGTTTGGTTGAGTAGCCATAATAAAGATCCTTTTGTAGGTGTTAACCTTTTATAAAGAACATGCTCTGATACGAATTGATAAAACTAAAGTCCTCCAAATAGTATAGAGAACCAGGTTCTCTATCTGTTCCCATAGTAAAAACACAGAAGGTAAATGACATACGATATGTAAGGCCCGAAAAAAAACAATTCACCAAGGAATTTAAGGTTTCGTGGTGTCGAGGTAGGCTTAATATTTGAGGGTTGGTGGAAAATTTTTTTCATAGAGGTATTGGTGGAAAAAGTTTTTCTGAAGGGCCAATTATACGGTCAGATTCGTGGCCGCAGATCCATTTTGCGGGCCGCATAAACGTCGCAGAGTTGAGCAATGAGTTGTTGAATTTTGAGGGTTGTTTCGCGGTCCATTGTGCAATTGCAAACCTGTTTTGCGGTCCACACTTCTATCACAGAGTTGCACGAGAAAATTTTGTTGGGCGATTCTGCGGCCGCATAAGTGGTCTGTGGACCATAGACCGGTCGCAGACCTGTCCAAATCATCCCAATTTTTGGGCATCACTTTCGCGGTCCATTATGCGGACCGCATACCTGTTCTGTGGTCAGTTATGTGACCGCAAACCTGAGTTCGGAGGGTCTATTTTTTTATTTTTATAACCCGACCCCATTTTGATAAATAGCCTTTGGGGCTCATTTTGGGGCAATTATCTGATGATTTTAGAGAGAGGTAAGAGAATTTTAGAGAGAAAAGAAGAAAACCTAACACTCTAATCATCTAATCTTGCACCAACCTTCAAGAATCAAAGAAACCAATCGCTAGATTATCATCTATCCGGGTAATACCTTGTCATAAAACCTTCATGCAATTGTTATGGGTTTAATTAGGTTATGGGGATTGGAAATAGGCTATGCATGTGACAATATGTTGCAGTGTGTGGGTTTAATGAACTAGTTTGGGTGGTTTCTTGTTGAAATTGGTTAAGGGAGGAAGAGATTACCATTGTAGAGCTTTGTAGTCCATTTTGCGTACTAGGTCTTCGACAAAATTCCTAAGAGATTTACACCATGTGAATTCTTCTAATTATTATTTGATTTTTGCTACCTTCTTATTGATTGTTATTGCTAGAAATGTTGGGATGTTATATTAACTTAAGGAAAGCTCAAACAAGGTATGTTGTCTAAACTCCTCTTTTAGAATTAAACCCCACAATGGCCTTGTAAATCCTGCGTTGCTCATTATAAATTGATTATTCCGAACAAGCCTTGTGTCAAAAGATATATGCATTGAAATTATATTCCAAACGTTCTTCTTTGTTGAGTTACTATTTGATAAGGTGATTAAACATGTGTTGTGTGTTAATATGTCATGATTTGAAGCGTGATTTTAATGAAAACCAGCATGTCGAATTGTGTAAGAAATCACATGTGTCTAAGAGCCTTAATTTGGTTAGTTGCTCAAATGTGTATCTAAAGTCTTGAATTAAAATGCCTTGTCATTGATAATCTATAAGGATGCTTGAAAGAGAAAGAAGGGGGTTGGAGATGGATAGTGTGGCCATCGTGCCAATAATGAGAGTTATAATTGTGCCCAAACATGGCTGTTTTAACTAATGCTATACTTTGTAAGTATTTTTTAATGTGTTTTGCGTTCTTACATATTCGTGAGTGGAAATTGTGTATTTCCCTTTTTGGAAAAAGGTATTTCAAGAATAAATGGTGTGCTACTTGTTTATAATTTTAACTTGCGCTTCGATTGCCAATCATTTTACTCCATTTCTTGGAAAGAAATCTAATGTGTTTAAAGCCTTCATTTCTAACGAACTTAAAGTTTTGATTTTCGGAATATTATATATGTTGATATTTGTGATGATGATCCATGGAAGGAAAGATATGAAAGTGTAGAATTTGAAATACGGCCACCGTGCCTTGAATAATGAATCTTATGAATGGCCAAAGAGCCAAGAAAGTATTATTGTTGTGATTGGTTGAAAATACTAGTGGAGATTTATAAAATGTGATAGATGATGAGGTTAATACATTTGTAATTATACTACCTTTGTGTGCAAAAACAAAAAAAAGTTTTTTTTTAGTATCATTAGCAAACCGAGGAAGAGTGAGTCATAAGGCCCACACCCGAAACTACACGTGCCGGTGTAGGGGTGGATTGTGATGGATTGTGATTATTTCCCTTATTTGGGATGAGATTGTTATTAGCTGTGAATTAGAAAAGTCAACCCACACGGTATATGTGGGAAGGCGGCATAGCTGATTGGGTGGAGATCGGACACCATATTGCGCACATGGTGGTACTACTCTTGGTAACACCATTTATTTTCATCACATGTCAAACCACATTGTCCGTGGGGAGATGGCTTAGCCGATCGGGTATGATCGGACTCCATGCTAAAAATACGGTGGTATATCGGTGCTAATGATCTCCCAACCAAAAATATATATTATTTTTTGTGTTTTTAAAATTGGTATGTGTTAACTGGGCATTTGGATATTGTTGATTGTGACTTGTTGTTTCTATGGTTTTCCCTTCCTTATAATGGCATTCTATTTTGAAAGTGGACATTTATATTTACATACTAGTACTATTCCATATATACTAACATCCCTTTTGCCGGGGGCGCTGCATCTTCAATGGATGCAGGTGATTCGTCAGCAGGCGATTTTGAGCCTCGTTAGCAGTTACTCTCTATTCAGCAGATTTTGGTGAGCCCTACTCTGTTCCGAGCTTCATATCATTTGACGTTGTACGTTACATTCGAGGTATAGCCGGGGCCTTGTCGCTGGCACATCCATACTACTCTTATGTTATACTTAGAGGCTCCGTAGACAGGTTGTGGGTGGTATATGATGTTGGGAATTAAACTAGTAAGTGTTGGTATTTGGGCGAACATGTTTTTATCATATCAGTAAACTTGTTATATTTTGGAAATCATAAATGAATATCCTTTAGTAATGGAAAATATTGTGGAACACTTGACTCTTCTCATGTCTATCACCTGTACTGGTTCTTATATTGTTAATGGGCAAGATTTGGTAGAAGGCATCTAACAGGCTTGTTTAACCAGGGTATCTCGATTGAGTGCCGGTCGCACTCCCCGAGGTCGGGGGTGACACGATATTTACATGAAAAACTTCTTGCTCAAGGGATTAAAAATCATGACCTACCCAAGTAGGATTTTAACTCCACTAAACAGGGAAACTTCAGATTACAACCTATTGCAATCTAAGAATTAAACTCTTAATCCATCACCCCTTATAATAACTCTATTACAAGCTCTTTGTACTAACTCTGTAACGATCTGATCGGTCGTTTTATTTTTTATATCTCTATTCTCCTAATTAAGACTCCACGTATGTACTTATACTGTTTTATGACCTACGAGGATGGTTGGTTTATGTTTAGAAGGGTTCGGGTTGAAATCGGAATACTTAGTTCCTTAATAGTAGCCTATAATGGTTAAGTTTGACTTGAGTCAACGTTTTAAGTAAACGACCTCGGAACTGGGATTTGACGGTCCCAATAGGTTCGTATGATGATTTTGTACTTGGGCGTGTGTTCAGATCAGGTTTCTAATGACCCGGGAGCATTTCGACGCTTAATATTAAAAGTTGGCACACTTAAGGTTTTTCAAGTTCTTTAAGTTTGGTTTAGAGTAGGTTTTGCGAATCATAGTTTTGATGTAGTTTTATGCGTTTCGAGGGTTCAAACGAGTGCGTTTTATGTTTAAGAACTTGTTGGTATGTTTCGGCGAGGCCTCGGGGTGCTATTCAGACGATGTGCAGAAGCGGCTGGCTAGCCGGAGGTGCGAAGCTGGGCTGAGTCCGCAGGTGCGGACGTGGGGGGCGCAGGTGTGTGATCGCAAAAGCGACCTGGAGCTGTAGGGAGCAGTGGCATAGGTGCGAGGGCTCGACCGCATCTGCGAGCCCGCAGATGTGAAGAAGGCATCGCAGAAGCGGAAGGAGGTCAGCTGGGAAGGACCGCATCTGCGATGCAACCTCCGCAGATGCGGATCCGCAAAAGCGGCCAAATATTCTGTAGAAGCACAAATAACTGGGGGAAGAAGGGTGTATTTTAGTCGAGACTTAGGCACATTTCTTCATTTCTCTCATTTGTGGGTCGAAATTAGAGCTCTTTGAGGAGAGGTTTTTCACCTAGCAATTCGAGGTGAGTAATTCCTATACTATGTGAGTTTAAAACATGCATTATGGGTAGATAGTGGAAAAACCTAGGTTTTTGATAAAATGGGATTTGACCACAAAATAGGTTATGGAATTAAGTAAAAATTATATATTTGAGTACGTGAGGCTATGGGTAATATTTATCTTCAAAAATTTTCGGAATCCGGGCACGTGGGTCTGGGGGCGAATTTTAAGAATCTTCCAATTTTGGTTGGGTTATGAATCTAGATGCTAAATTATGAACTTTTGAGTATATATTGATTAAATTATATAATATTTAACTAGTGAACTTGGGAACGAGGTAAGTCTCTTGTCTAACCTTGTAAGACGTAATTCACCCCCTTAGGCATATTATTATTGTGTTTTACTTGTGTGGGGATCTACGCATGTACGAGGTGACAAGAGTCTATGCATAGCTATATTCCATGATATGCCCGGGTAGACTTAGATTCACATCATTCTTTTAATAGTGTTGTTGTAATTATCATGCGTATTAATTATCTTGATTAGAGCTGAGACTAGGGATTTAAATTTGCAAATATCGACATAGCCTTCTTATTTCATAGAATATGGGGGATACTTAAAAAACTATGAAAATCCATGTGTTCTCGTCTCGCAAGTACTTCCGCGAGCGAGGTAAATTTCTGTACTCTAATAGGATCGGGTCGTTTGCCTCGGCAGTATGATAACACCACTCTTATGGGATCAGACCATTCACCTCGGCAATATGATAACACCACTCTTATGGGATCGGGCCGTTCGCCTCGGCAGTATGAAGATAACACTATTCTTATGGGATCAGGCCGTTCACCTCGGCAACTTTGTGCTTAATAATCGAAATGGGTTCTAGCTTGGGTAATTGAGTTACTGCCTTCACGACCAGTTATGAGTTGTTGGTTATGTGATACGGACTCCTGTTGTATTTATTATAGTTTCTTTTATTTGTTTCATTGATAACTGTCGTATGCTCACCATGTCTACTTTATGCACTTATATTATTATTATTGACCTCTAGTAAGTGTCAAGTCGGCCTCTCGTCACTACTTCTTCGAGGTTAGACTAGATACTTACTGGGTACACATTATTTTATGTACTCACGCTACACTTCTGCACTGGTGTGCAGGTACTGTGACAGGTTCCACCAGTGGTCACACAGGCACGTAGTCGATCATCTACGGTGACTTAGTGGTGAGCTACTTGCCTTGCTACAATCCACAGCACTGGATTCTCCTTCTATCTTCTTTATTATTCATGTCTTTCTCTTTCAGATAGTAGTTTTAGTAGTTTTGTATATTCTCTAGATTTCTCATGTACTTGTGACGCCAGATTTTGAGAATTTGTAGCAATCATGTACTGTTATACTTATTATTTCTACTACCGCAGAGTATGTACTTATTATATTGGTATTTTGTTTAAAAAGATTGGTCGGAGTTGCATGAAATCTAGTTTAAAGTGTTCTCTAAAAAGGGAAACTTCCATATTAAAATTGTTAAAAAGGGGTAAATAAATTGTAGTTCCACTTATGAGCTTGCCTAATGGCGACCTTAGGTGCAGTCACGACCTATTACGGATTTGGGTTGTGACAGCTAGGTATCAAAGCTTTAGCTTCACATAGGTCTCATGAGTCATGAGCAGGCGTAGTAGAGTCTTATGGATCAGTGCGGAGACGTTCATACTTATCTTCCGGAGGCTATAGGGTGTTAGGAAACTTCTCTTTCTCCATCTCCTATTGTGCAGTTGATATTATACTAAGTGTCTTTCTATTGATCTCTCATAGATGGTGAGAATGCACGCGGTGGATGTACCGGGCGGTCGAGGGGCTGCTCCCCCCATTGCTAGAGGCCGAGGTAGAGGCCGAGAGAGGGATCCAACTCCAGTCAGAGGATGAGGGCGCCTTAGGCTTGCTCCTATTGTACCACTAGTGGATCCAGTGGAGGATCCTGTTATTGAGGAGCAGGATAAGGCGCTTGCAGCTGTGCCAGCCCCAGGAGACTTCATGACTGCGCCAGGATTCCAGGAGGTCATGGGCCATATGATATGGTTCATGGACTCTATGACACAGGCTGGTTTATTTCCAGCGGACCCTGCCACATCTCAAGCGAGAGGTGGAGCACAAACCCCTATTGCTCAGGCTTTAGGCCATGCCGCTGCCGTTTGTCAGACTGTAGGAGCACTACTTGCGGGCGGAGCCCATCCTGTAATAGCGGCTATGCCAGAGGTTGTACCAGTCGCTACCAATGATCAGCAGAAGTGGACGGACGGATGGACTAGGCTTCGCCCCCTACCTTTGGGGGTGAGCAGTCAGAGGATCCCCAGGATTTCATTGACCGGTGCAAGGATAGGCTCCGGAACATGGTGATATTGGAGTCCAACGGGGTGGACTTCACCACTTTTCAGTTTGAGGTCAAGGCCCGAAGATGGTGCAGGCTTATTTTTTTAGCAGGCCAGCAGGTTTACCTCACTTAACTTGGGATCAGTTTACACATCTATTCTTGGAGAAGTACATACCACCTTCTGAGAAAGAGGAGCTTCGGGGTCAGATTAAACGACTCTGTTAGGGTCACATGTCGGTTACCGACTATGAGGCGAGATAAACTGACTTGTCTCGCCATGCAGCTATCATACTCCCCATAAAAGCAGAGAGGGTGCAGAGGTTCATTGCAGGTCTGCACCCTGAGATTAAGGTACCTATGGCCTATGAGGCAGAGATGGGGACTTCTTTTCTTCGGGTTATGGATATAGCTCAGAGGATCAAGCGTATTCGCAACCGCAGCGGAGAGTTTACGCCGAGAGACAAGCTATCCCAGCAGTTTAGAGGATTCAGTGGTGCCCCACCTGGGGCAGAAGTCAGTTCATGAGGGGTCAGCCCAGCAGGCCCATCCCGTCAGCACCACCGCCTGCTCAGAGTGCTCCAGCACGACCCTATTTCAGTGTCATTCTAGAGAATACTTATCGCACGCCAGCTATTCAGGGTTCCTCCAGCAGGTATTTAGGCCATCAGGATCAGACTTTAGGTCAGTAGTACACCGTTCCGATGGGTTATTTCGAGTGCGGGAATCTTAGCCACGTGAAGAGGTTTTGTCCCAGACTTTGGGGAAAGGCTGAGAAGCAGGACTATCGGCCCATGCTTACCGCACCAGTTACCACACCGCCCGCCCGGCCAGCCAGAGGGGAAGGGCAGGAGGCCAGGGGTTTTCCTAGATGTGGAGGCCAGCCAGGTGGCACTCCGGCTAGATCTTATGTTATCCCCTCCAGGCCAGAGGCAATTGCCTCTAATACAGTGATTACAGGTACTATTTCTGTTTGCCGGAGGGATGCCTCGATATTATTTGATCCAGGGTCTACTTACTTCTATGTTTCTTCTCTATTTGCTCCTTATTTGGATGTGTCTCGTGAGTCCTTGGGTGTTTCTGGATATGTGTCCACGCCAGTGGGTGATTGTGTTGTTGTGGATTAGGTCTACCGATCCTGTGTGGTTACTTTATGCGGATATGAGACCCGAGCGGATCTTCTATTACTTGATACGGCTGATTTCGAGGTTATCTTGGGTATGGACTGGTTGTCCCCGTACCATACCATTCTTGATTTCTATGCCAAGACTGTTACCTTGGTGATGCCTGAGTTGCCCATATTAGAGTGGAGGGGTTCGTCTGTCGGTACTTCCAGCCGGGTTATTTCTTTCTTGTAGGCTCGACATATGGTCGAGAAGGGTTGTTTGTCCTACTTAGCCTTTGTTCAGAATACTACTGTAGAGATTCCTACTTTAGATTCAGTGCCGGTGGTATGAGAGTTTTCTGACGTATTTCCTGCTGATCTACCATGTATGCCTCCGGATCGGGATATTAATTTCGGCATTGATTTGGTGCCGAGCACCTAGCTTATTTCTACTTTGCCTTATCGCATGGCTCCCAAGGAGCTTAGAGAGCTAACGGAGCAGCTTCAGGAGTTGCTTGAGAAGGGGTTCATTAGACCTAGCGTGTCGCCTTGGGGCGCACCAGTGTTATTTGTGAAGAAGAAGGATGGGAGTATGTGGATGTGCATTGATTACCGCCAATTGAACAAAGTCACCATTAAGAACAAGTACCCGTTGTCGCGTATTAATGATTTGCTTGACCAGTTGTAGGGTGTTAGGGTGTTCTCTAAGATCAACTTGAGATCTGGGTATCATCAGCTGAAGATGGTGCTTCGGATGTTCCGAGGACGGCTTTCCGGACTAGATATGGCCACTATGAGTTTTTGGTGATGTCCTTCGGCTTGACTAACGCCCCGACGACATTCATGGATTTGATGAACTGAGTGTTCAGGCCGTATCTTGATTCATTTGTCATTGTCTTCATTGATAATATATTGATCTACTCGCGTAGTATGGAGGAGCACGAGCAGCATTTGAGATTAGTGCTTCAGACCATGCGGGAACACAAGCTTTATGCTAAGATCTCTAAGTGTGAGTTCTGGTTGGATTCTGTGGCTTTCTTTAGGCATGTTGCATCAGGTAAGGGCATTAAGGTGGATCCTAGGAAGATTGAGACGGTCCAGGGTTGGCCTAGTCCTACCACGGCGATCGAGATCAGGAGTTTTATGGGTAGCTGGATATTATCGTCGGTTCGTGGAGGGTTTCTCGTCTATTGTAGCACCCTTGACTAGATTGACCCATAAGGGTGTTTAGTTCAGATGGTTCGATGATTATGAGGCGAGCTTTTAGAAGCTCAAGGCGGCTTTGACTACAACACCCATTTTAGTGTTGCCTTCCGGTTCAGGGATATATACTGCATATTGTGATGCTTCACGCGTTGGCCTGGGTTATGTATTGATGCAGAAGGGGCGAGTTATTGCATATGTTTCACGTCAGTTGAAGCCCCACGAGAAGAATTACCTCGTGCATAATTTGGAGTTGGCCATGATAGTTCATGCTCTCAAAATATGGAGGCATTATATTTATGGGGTGTCCTGTGAGGTTTACACCGATCATCGCAGCTTGCAGCATTTGTTCAAGCTGAGGGATCTTAACTTGAGGCAGTGCAGGTGGCTTTAGTTACTAAAGGACTATGATATTACCATCCTCTATCATCCTGGCAAGGCGAATGTAGTTGCATATGCCTTAAGAAGAAAGGCTGAGAGTATGGGTAGTTTGGCATTTATTTCAGCAGAGGAGAGGCTATTGGGTTTGGACATTCAGTCCTTTGCTAACAGACTTGTGAGGTGGGATGTTTCTGAGCCCAGTTAAGTTCTTGCGTGCGTAGTAGCTCAGTCTTCATTACTTGAGCGGATCAAGGCTCGTCAGTATGATGATCTGCACTTGTTGGTTCTCAGAGACATGGTACTACAGGGTGGTGCCAAGGAGGTTACTATTGAAGAGGATGGTGTTTTGCGGCTCCAGGGTCGCCTATGTGTTCCTAATGTTGATGGCTTAAGGGAGAAGTTCTAGACGAGGCGTACAGTTCTCGGTATTGTATTCATCCAGAGGATACGAAGATGTATTTATACCTGAGGCAACATTATTGGTGGTGGCGGATGAAGAAGGACATATTTGAGTATGTGGCGAGATGTCTAAATTGCCAGCAGGTCAAGTATGAGCACCAGAGGCCAAGTGGCCTCCTTCAGCAGATGATTATACCATAATGGAAATGGGAGCGCATCATTATGGACTTCGTTGTTGGGTTTGATGTCGTTTGGGTCATTATTGACCGGTTGACCAAGTCGTCACATTTTATTCCGGTGGTGACTACTTACTCTTTAGAGAGGTTGGCACATATTTACATTCAGGAGATTGTCTGGTTGCATGGTGTGCCTGTTTCCATCATATCAGATAGAGGCCCTCAGTTTACTTCGCATTTTTTAGGGTAGTACAAAGTGAGTTGGGTACCCGAGTAGAGCTCAGCACAGATTTTCATCCACAGACCGACGGGCAGTCGGAGCGGGCAGTTTATATTCTGGAGGATATGCTCAGATCATGTGTCATTGACTTCGGAGGTCAGTGGGATAGATTCTTGCCCTTGGACGAGTTTGCTTACAACAATAGCTATCAGTCTAGTATCGAGATGGCTCCATTTGAGGCTTGATATGGTTGACGATATAGTTTGCCCGTCGGATGGTTTGAGCCCGGCGAGGCTAAGTTATACAGTACTGATTTAGTGAAGGATGCCTTGGAA
The DNA here is from genome assembly GCF_000715075.1 of Nicotiana tabacum. Lineage (NCBI taxonomy): Eukaryota > Viridiplantae > Streptophyta > Magnoliopsida > Solanales > Solanaceae > Nicotiana > Nicotiana tabacum. Next base: position 63,162,730 of record NC_134101.1, read on the forward strand.
AAGGTAAAGTTGATTCAGGAGTGACTTCGCACAGCACAGTCCAGACAAAAGAGTTATGCGGATCAGAAGGCGCGTGATTTAATTTTTATGGTGGGCGAGAAGGTTCTCTTGAAAGTTTCGCCAATGAAGGGAATCATGAGGTTCGGGAAGAAGGGCAAGCTGAGCCCAAGGTTTATTGACCCATTTGAGGTGTTGGGGAGAGTTGGGGAGGTTGCTTATGAGCTTGCTTTGCCTCCCAGTTTATCGGGAGTTCATCCGGTCTTCCATGTGTCTATGCTCCGGAGGTATCATGCCGACAGGTCGCACGTGCAAGAATACAACACGGTTTAGTTATATGAGAGCTTGGGTTATGAAGAGGAGCCAGTTGCCATTTTTGACAGGTAGGTTCGCCAGTTGAGGTCCAAGAAGATTGCTTCGGTGAAGGTCCAGTGGAGGGGTCAACCAGTTAAGGAAGCGACTTGGCAGGCCGAGGAGGACATGAGGAGTAGATATCCGCACCTTTTTAGCACTCTAGGTATGATTCTCGAGGACGAACATTTGTTTAAGAGGTGGAGAATGTAATGACCCGATCGGTCATTTTGCTTTATAGATCCCCATTCCCCTAATTAAGACTCCCCATATGTGCTTTTACTATTGTATGGCCTGCGGGGATGGTTGGTTTAGGTTTGGAAGGGTTCGGGTTGAAATCGGAACACTTAGTTCCTTAATAGCAGCTTATAATAGTTAAGTTTGACTTGACTCAACATTTAGGGTAAATGACCTCGGAACCAGGATTTAACAATCCCAATAGGTTCGTATGATAATTTTGGACTTGGGCGTGTGTTTGGATCGGGTTTCGGATGACCCGGGAGCGTTTCGGCGCTTAATATTGAAAGTTGGTGCATTAAAGGTTTTTCAAGTTCTTTAAGTTTGGTTTAGAGTAGGTTTTGATGTTATCGAGGTCCATTTGAGATTTCGAGCCTGGGAATAGTTCTGTATGGTGATTTGTGACTTGCACGCAAAATTTGGTGTCATTCCGAGTAGTTTAAGTATGATTCAGCGCATTCGGAGTAAGTTGAAAAAACTTGAAGTTCATAAGTTGATTCGATTTGGTTTTGGGGTGAGAATCATAGTTTTGATGTTATTTTACGCATTCCGAAGGTTCGAGCGAGTCTGTTTTATGTTTACAAACTGGTAGTATGTTTGGGCGAGGCCCCGGGGGCCTCGGGTGCTATTCGGACGATGTGGGGAACATGTTTGGACTTGGAAGAATTGTTGAAGCAGCAGGGGTTTGGTGCTTTCGCACCTGCTAAGAATTGGCCGCAGGTGCGGCACCGTAGAAGCGGCTGGCTAGCCGCAGGTGTGAAGCTAGGCTAAGTGGGCTGAGTCCGCAGGTGCGGATGTGGGGGGGCACAGATGCGAGGGCTCGACCACATTTGCGAGCCCGCAAATGCGAAGAAGGCATCACAGAAGCGGAAGGAGGCCAGTCGGGGCAGACTGCATCTGCGATGCAACCTCCGCAGATGCGGAAATCACTGGGGGCAGAAGGGTGTATTTTAGTCGAGACTTAGGCTCATGTCTTCATTTCTCTCAATTGTGGGTCGAAATTAGAGCTCTTTGAGGAGGGGGTTTTCACCTAGCACTTCGAGGTAAGTAATTCCCATACTGTGTGAGTTTAAAACATGCATTATGGGTAGATTGTAACATGAAAATTATGGAAATTATAGGTTTAGTGGGAAAACCTAGGTATTTTATAAAAATGCGATTTTACCACGAAATTGGTTATGATATTAAGTAAAAATTATATATTTGAGTTCGTGAGGCTATGGGTTATATTTATCTTCAAACAATTTTCGGAATCCGGGCACATGGGCCCGTGAGCGAATTTTAAGAATCTTTCAATTTGGGTTGGGTTATGACTCTAGAAGCTAAATTATGAACTTTTGAGTATATATTGATTAAATTATATAACGTTTAACTAGTTTTGGATTGTTCGGCATCGACTTGGGGCTTTTAGAGCGGATTAGTGGACCGGAAGTGAGCTTGGGAACGAGGTAAATCTCTTGTCTAACCTTGTAAGAGAGAATTCATCCCTTTAGGCGTATTATTGTTGTGTGTTACTTGTGTGGGGAGCTACGTACGCACGAGGTGACGAGATTCCGTGCGTAGCTATATTCTATGATATGTCCGGGTAGACTTAGATTCACATCATGCTTTTAATTATACTGTTATAATTATCATGCATATTAATTGTCTTGATTAGAGTTGAGACTAGGGATTTAAATTTGCAATTATCGACTTAGCCTTCTTATTTCGGAGAATATTGGGAATACTTAATAAACTTTAAAAAATCCATGTCTTCTCGTTTCGCAAGTACTTCCGCGAGCGAGGTAAATTTCTCTACTCTAATGGGATCGGGTTGTTCGCCTCGGCAGTATGATAACACCATTCTTATGGGATCTAACTGTTCACCTCGGCAGTATGATAACACCACTCTTATAGGATCGGGTCGTTCGCCTCGGCAGTATGGAGGTAAAACTATTCTTATAAGATTGGGTCGTTCGCCTCGGCAACTTCGTGCTTAATAATCGAAATGTGTTCTAGCTTGGATAATTGATTTACTGACTTCACGACCAGTTATGAGTTGCTGGTGATGTGATACGAACTCATGTTGTATTTATTGTGGTTGCTTTTATTTGTTTCATTGATACCTCACCATGTCTACTTTATGCACTTATATTATTACTATTGACCTCTAGTAAGTGTCAAGTCGACCCCTCGTCTCTATTTCTTCGAGGTTAGACTAGATACTTACTGGGTACATGTTATTTTCCGTACTTACGCTACACTTATACACTGATGTGCAGGTACTGAGACAGATTCAACCAGTGGTCGCGCAGGCACGTAGACGATCATCTACAGAGACTTAATGGTGAGTTGTTTGCCTTGCTATGATCCGCAGCACCGGAGCCTCCTTCTATCTTCTTTATTATTCTTGTCTATCACTTTTAGACAGTAGTTTTAGTAGTTTTGTATATTCTCTAGATTGCTCATGTACTTGTAATGCCAGGTTTTGGGAATTTGTAGCACTCATATATTGTTGTACTTGTTATTTCTACTACCGCAGAGTATGTACTTATTATATTGGTATTTTGTTTAAAAGGATTGGTCGCAGTTGCATGAAATCTACTTTAAAGTGTTCTCTAAAAAGGGAAACTTCCGTATTAAAATTATTTAAAAGGGGTAAATAAATTGTAGTTACACTTGTGAGCTTGCCTAGTGGCGGCGTCAGGTGCAGTCACGACCTATTATGGATTTGGGTCGTGACAAACTCTATTACAAAGCAAATACATGTTGACTAACTATAGTCAAGAAAACCAAAACAACAATGGTTCAATATTGTCCAACAAAAATACTTCTCGAAAGTAGTATAGGATTACAAGTAAAGAACAAATGACAAAGACACAACAGATTTGAGGACTTAAGACATCTTCGGTGATGGGATCTGCTCCTTCAGTTTGTAGCAGCTTTGTTCTTGAATGTACCTAGAGAACAGTGGCGGCTAGCACTTGAGAGAATGTGTTTTTCAGATTTGCAAGTGTTAGGTCAAGTGTATATATATATATATATATATATATATATATATATATATATATATATATATATATATATATATATATATATATATATATATATATATATATATATATATATATATATATATATATATATATATATATATATATATATATATATATATATATATATATATATATATATATATATATATACTGCCAGTCGGTACAGTGAAACAGCTTTTACAGTTGTAGAGTTAATTGTATGACGACTGAAGAACTGATCATATCTAGCCCCTTATCAGGTTCCTCGAGAATATTTGGCCAGACATCAAAACAAGAAGAAACATATCATAACAATGCCAAAAGAACTGATCACATCTAGTTCCTATATGGTTCCTCAAGACAGTTTGGCAAATCATCAAAATCTAAAATAGCACAACTTATCACAAAGGCTATGTTTTATTGATTCTCTTATTTTGTTTTTTTCACAGGATTCTTAATCCAATGCTAGACCAACTCAGCTAGTAAACAAATGTTCTATCGAACTCAACATACCAAAGCTATGGTATTAAAATATCATAAGGAGGTTTCGAACAAGGATAAAAAGAATTAAGACAACCATTCCAAAAAGTATCTTGACTATCACATACATTACAGATTTTCTTGAAGGATTTGAACTGTTCACACAACCCCCTCCCGAATATATTTTTGCAATTGTGCCACAAGTGTTGCCCTCTACAATATGGACAAGGATCACCAAAATAAGAATAACCACTATTCAACCAATTTTCACTCCAAGATGTCATGTTAAGAAAGTTAAACTAGTATTAACGGGTAGTTCGGTGCACTAAGCTCCCGCTATGTGCGGGGTCCGGGAAGGGCCGGACCACAAGGTTCTAATGTATGCAGCCTTACCCTTCATTTATGCAATAAAAAAGTATTAAAGTAAACTAAAAATTAAAAACTTGAATAGATAAAAAGTAAAAAAATATAATATAGAAAAATAGCTAATTTCTAAGTCTTCGGCAATGGCGCCAAAAATTTGTTATTCCCAAATGCACACGGAAGTATACGTGATCGATAAATAATAAAGTAATGAGTAGAGTATCGTTCCCACGAGAACTTGTGATTAACTATCAACTAAATTAAACCCAAACAATTAATCTATTCAAACGATTTTCTAAAGTGTGATTATTTAATTATAACTAATCTAGAGTTGTAAACTACGAAATTAAAAAAACAAGTTGACAAGCATAGATACTGAATTCAATGAGAGATAATATTTCAAGACTATAGGTCAGCTAATACCGTTGAGTTTTCCATTAAAATTGACTAATTAATTTATCTAATTTATTGATTGACATGGTTAATATTACTTGTAGCATTTTCAACTTAATCTAACGCATATATTCTATGGAGTTAGAATTAACAAGAACACATTAAGAATTCATGTATAGTAACCAAGCAAAGCGATTAGGTAAATTACTATTCTAACCGCGAGTTTGTTTCCCAATATGCAGGTTCATGAACTTGCTCTACTCAATCCTATATGTAATTTAGAATTCTCACTTTCGAGTTCAATCATAGATTTATAGAAGTATTCAATTGGTGATCAGCCAATCAAATAATTAAGTGTAGGATTAAATAAATAAACTAATAATAAATAATAAGAATAATTCAAGTTTCAAACTACAATGTTCATGTATCACCCACAACCCTAGAACTAATAAACTATAAAATTAAAGAAAGAGATGAGAAGAAAAACTAGTTGAAAGCTTTCCCAAGCATGGTCTGTGTTTTCTACCTTTGAAGTGTCGTTCCCTCCCAAAATTAGGTTTAGAAACCCTTTTATAGTTAGGAGCGTGTGGGACCAAAATGACCTTCTCCAAGTCGAAATAGGACAATTCTCGAAAGTCAGCGCATTGGGGGCCGCGCCGCACTAGCCTGGGCACTGGCCTCTTGAAAGTTTTGTATCAAGCTAGCCACAGGTAGCGCCAAGTGCTGGAATGGACGCTGAAATTATGCACTTGTCCATTTTTCTTCTTGTTCTACTTTAACTTGCGCACGTTCACTCCAGTGCACTCCCAATTAATTCCCATATATATAAAATACCCCAAATAAGCTCAACTCATTGCAATACACATAAAAACCAATAAAAGAAGAGTAAAATATGAGGCGATTTGCATACAAAAATGTATACTGTATCAAAACCTAACACTCTCTATTATACTAGTATTGCACTGTGATATAATAATTTTCTTTCAAAAAATAAGGATAAAATATCGCGATAAGTCACATAAACTATAACGAAATAGTTTACCATGTATTTGTGGGCAAATGATAAAGAAATGTGACGTTTACCTAAATGGATCGTGTGCATGTTATATGGATAAGTTGTTTAATAGTAGAATTTAAGAATTTAAGATATATCATTTGAAAGAAAAAAAACTCCAACAGCGAATCGCAAGTTCCACAATTGTCGAGAAATGAATCTTTAGAATGTCCATCTTGAGAGGTTTGGTAATTGATTTTAGGAACTCACATAAATAATCTTTCTCTTCTTGTGGCTAATTCATAATTTAGAAACATCTTAAATATAATTCTGAATCACGAAAAATAAATATAGATAAAATTTGATTCAAATTAATGTTTGTCACGACCCCGATTTTTCTCCGTAGGATATCGTGATGGCACCTAGTCTATAGGACTAGGTAAGCCTAACACATACTGAATTAATGGCAAAATTTAAACAACTATTAAATACGAAATAGAAATTTCTAAACAAGCCAACAATCCCAAAACCGTTAGTACAAGTCATAAGCTCTACTGCATTTACTAAAAAATCTCTAAGTACAACTGTTCCGGAATAGAAATAAACAGTACAAGTAAAATTCTAGAAGGTGACTCTGAGGCCTACGAATGCGACAACAGGTATACCTTGAGTCCCCACAGCAAAGCCCGATCAACTAGCTAATGATCAACAAACTCCGAAGTACCTCGATCTGCACAAAAATATACAGAAAGCGTAGCATGAGTACACCATGGCGGTACCCAGTAAGTATCAAGACTAACCTCGGTGGAGTAGTGATGAGGGACAGTCAAGACACATGCTAGACATAATAACATGTACAAGTATGAATGTGAAACTAACAGGGAACAATATCAATATAAAGCTAAGCATGATAACAATAATGAAATAATGCTGGTAATGGGAAAGTAAAAGCAGCAATTAGCAATGAGACACAACAGGTAATATCACCGTGGAGTAAGCTGAATACAGTTTAAGTCTGATGAACCAAGTAAGGAAAAACAAGTAACACTCAATAAGAGAAATCACTTTCACACAAGATTTATTCAAGGACTTTCCCGAGGTACTTCACCTCATAGTCACATTTCATGGGTCCTAACTCATGAACCCTAATCACTTGGTATCTTGTGCCCACATTAAAATTAATAACCGCACAGATGACTCACGTGCCAAGGGAGTGATAATACCTCATACCCGCACGGACAACTCACGTGCCAACAAAATAACTTTCACATAGAAGGTAAGTATACGAGAATATATGTAAATGATCAATAGACATCAGGGTTCATCTTCTCAAACCGATATGAGTGATTAATTACGTGTATACTTGCGCAAGTATTCTATCACAACTCGAGTCAACATGTAAGTGTAGAGATTACAAATGGCACATAGGAAACAACACAATAAAACGTAAAATGCATAAAACCCACCAGGTAGACACACCACTACACTAATATCACCAATAACAATGCCCCCGGGCCATCGCAAGTCATCACAAATTATCCCCGACATAGCCCACCTTGTCTCGCCACGTACTCAATAATAAAGTAAATGCCCGCCTTGTCTCGCCGCACGCCATAATAATATTACCACCTTGTCTCGCCACATGCGCAAACCCACATATATAGCCTGCCTTGTCACGCTGCATGTGCATATATCAATAATAACAATATCATGGACAACTCACGTGCGAACACCCCGACAATCCTCTCAATAATACCACGTGTGCCAAAGAACATAATAACACAATATACGGTCTTTCACCACATATGGCGATATGCCACCACTTTTCCTCAAACAATTTTAAAATCACAACCACATATAGCCATCGGCTCAACAACACTGAGTACATTAACAACAACAACAACAATAATAACAACAATAACAGTAACACGAGAGTACGCAAGTAAATCAACACGAGAACTACAGAATACAATGAAAAGGAAGAACGAGCTCAAAATGGAAGACACCACAGGTAATAATGGTTTCCACAAGAATAGCTCAACAAGGGGAGGGATAATGTGTAACAATGATTCCACTTAAGTACAACTCGATGATAAGAGAGATAGCATGAATCAAAGATTTTCAATAAGGATAAGTCAACAATGAAAGGGATAACAAAACTTTAGTTAAGGTTAATCAATTACGGAAGAGATATATTAACTTCAATTAAGGTTAAGAATTTATGGAAAAGACATCAATAACTTCAATTAAGGATAAGTAATTATGAAAAAGATATCAATAACTTTAATTAAGGATAAGCAACTACAGAAAAGACATCAATAACTTTAATTAAGGATAAGTAATTACGGAAAAGACATCAATAACGTCAATTAAGGTTAATAAGAGTTTATCGTCAACAAGGGTAGAACATGAATCAATCAACTCCAAATAAGACACGTAAGGGTGACTTTAGTAAGTGGAGGATTTAACATGATAAGACAACTTTATTTTTAATGGACATAAGAACTTAAGAGTCTAAAATAGTCAAATTCCTACAAATAAGCCCGAGTACGTACTCGTCACCTCGCGTATACGGCCTTCACATAACACAATTAGCACAAATGACTCAAATCCTAAGGGGTAATTCCCCCACACAAAGTTAGGCAAGATACTTACCTCAAAGAAGCTTGACCGATGCTCTAAAATGATCTTCTCGTGTGAAACAACCTCCAGACAGCTCAAATCTAGACAAAATAACTTCATCTCATGAAAAACAAACATAGGAAACAAATCCGGATAATAAAGCTTCAATCTTTAATAAAATCTAAAAGGTCAACCCCTGGACCGCACCTCGGAACCCGATAAAACTCACAAAATCCAAACACACATTCCGATACGGGTCCAATCATACCAAATTTATCTAATTCCGACATCAATTCATCCTTCAAATCATCATTTTACATTTTTGAAAGTTTTTCACAAAATTCCCATTTTTCACCAACTCAAACCACTAATTTAATGATAAAAATAAACATAAAATCGCGAAATAAAATCAAATCCTAGTAAAGAATACTTACCTCAATCCAACACGTGAAGAACCCCTCAAAGATCGCTCAAATCCGAGGTCTACAACTCAAGATATGATAAAAATGGCCACAACCTCGAGTTAGAGTTCTTATATTTCTGCCCAGTGAATTATAAATCGCGATTGCGGAACAAACATCGCGATCGCGAAGAGTAAAACCTTCAGCTGCCCAAAACGTGCTTCGCGAATGCGACATGAGGGTCGCGAACACAGTGACCAAGGTCTTCTAACCCTACGCGAACGTGTTTGTGTACTCGCGAACGCAAAGAGAAACAATGCATGGTGCCTTCCCGCCTTACCTCTGCGCGATCGCGGACCACTGTATGCAAACATGAAGGCAAAAGTCTTCCAAGCTACGTGATCGCAAGCTCCTATTTGCGAACGTGAAGAACAATACTACATGCCTACAAATTACACTATGTGAACACGATGCCATTGACGCGAACGCGATGAAAACAACAGATGACATAACCAGCAACTCTAAAGCATGAAGAAATGGCCCGTAGCCCATCCGAAATACACCCAGGCCCCCGGGACCTCGTCGAAACATACCAACAAGTTCCATAACATAACGCGGATTTGCTCGAGGCCTTAAATCACATCAAAAACATCAAAACTATGAATCGTACCTCGAATCGAACTTATGAACTTTCAACTTCTACAACTCGTGCCGAAACATATCAAACCAACCTGGAATGACATCAAATTTTGTATACAAGTTCCAAATGACACAACAGAGCTATACCCACTCCCGAAATCGAAATCCAAACCTGATATCAACAAAGTCAACTCTCGGTCAAACCTCTCAACCTTCCAAACCTTTAACTTTCCATTTTTCGCCAAATTGCATCAACTTAACTTACGGACCTCAAAATCCAAATCCGTACACACGCCTAAGTCCAAAATCACCATACAAAACTATTGGAATCATCAAAATACCATTTCGGAGTCGTCTACACAAAAATTAAAATTCCGGTCAACTCTTTTCATCTAAACTTCTAAAGCAAGAATCCTTCTTCCAAATCAATCCTGAATCATCCGAAATCCGAACTCGACCACACACGCACATCGTAATACATAATATGAAACTGCTCGAGACCTTAAACCACCGAACGAGATGCTAATTCTCACAACGACCGGTCGAGGCGTTACATCCTCCCCCTCTTAAACAAGCGTTCGTCCTCGAACGTGCCAAGAACTATTCTGAAGTCATCAAATCACTAAGTGAACTTACCATACATACACCCACGAGTGACCCCACGTCACCCCAATCCACATAAGCCCGACAACACCATCTCAACTAAAAATTATTCCTTCCACCCACACTGATAAACCTTAGAACAAAATTTTTCACCATCTGGTCATTTCTCAAAGATCAGATTCCTACATCAACACATGGCATCAACCTCAACCAGTTGCAACAACTCATGCCTACCCCTCCCCCCCCCAAGGTACAACCACACGACGTAACACATCACACATATGCCCATAACAATATTTCTTATCACAATAGCTTCCCATAATCAAATCCAGCACCGGCAATTAGCCCTATATCAGCTAGAACCTTGTTTCAACCCTTCAAAACACTGACAACAATGCAAAAAATGTGAAGACCTCGTAACTATTCACCCAAATCGACAAGTCACATCTAACACCACATGGGCACATACCTCGCGAGCTAAAACCCAATAAGCACAACGCGAATATAATTTAATATGCAAAGAGAAACACATGAGAGAACTATCACACAAGCTTGACAGGAACAACTCCCTATCAGTACCATACTACGAGTCAATTCCACAAGGGAGAATCAAAACATATGAACTAACTACAAGGATCTCATCCTAATATAACTCCACTGTGGCACGATGCTCGGTCCAAACATAGAAAACCTCATGGAAGCGCGAGGGTCTCACCCTCAACTCTGAATCACAAGTAGAATACACATCATACTAACCGAAACCTCCCACTAATAAAATTTTGTGAAACAAAATCACAACACGTAATGAACTCCCCATACCGGTGGAGCATCTAAATCACAAATCGTGGCCAAACCATCCAAAATATCACGTCAAAACTTACCGTAATGAGTAACAGAAAGTCACTTCTAGTCTCATAGCTCTCAATAGTGAACAAAATAGAACAATAGACACGGGCTACTGACTATCACGCACAATGCACACCTCAAAACAAGGTATGAAACGGTCGATTGCAACTATAGTAACCCAACAAAGAGTCGGGATCGAATCCACAGGGAGCTAGATGGGAGTTAGGAGTATATATTCTAATGCGTGAATTTGAACTATCTTAATTTGCACTTCCACAAAATGGTTTTGTTGCTATTTCTATTTTAAAACTAAAGATTGCAAAGTAAAGAAATAAAACAAGGATAATTGTTTTTATTGTTTTTCAAGTTTGTAAAAAGCCTAGGTCTATGACCATCACCTAGGTGTTCGCCTAATGGGCTAAAAACCTTAATGCTTGTTTTGTTGATCGGGGTGTATTATAGAAATCAACTCCCAAATACACACTCAATACCTCTCGGTTAGAGAGTGATTTTGCCCAATTTGGCTTTCTCAAGCCCAAATGGGTATCACACAAAATGGTTGATAAAAGCTCAAGTCGGGTTATTACTATCTCTAGGTTAAAACCTTTAATTGGGTTAATTAATCTCTTGATTGACCCAAGTTATTGTTAGCCAAGTTTTCCTAGACTGAGTCTCTCTTTCTCAAGTAGAAACTAAGTCAAATAGCATGAACTAATATTTGCAACCATTAATTCCACAAATTAAAGCATAAACAAGGCTAAATAATAAGTACTCAATCATAAACAAGCACTAGATTAGAAATCCATGAGGTTTACACACTAAGGTTGGGTCACAACCCTAGTAAAAATCTAGCTATTCATGCTTGAAATTGAAGAGATAGAAGAAGAAATACTAATTAAACTCATATTGTAAAGTTACAATGACAAAATCTATAGTAAAATACTCTAAAATATAGAAAACTTCCAAAGAGGTAAAGAAAAAGGGCTACAGGACTTGCTGATGTCAAAAAGTTCACCTAATTTTATGAAACTCGTCTATTTATACAAGGCTGGAAATTTCAGACAAAAATGCCCTTTGGGAGGTTCTACGGCCGCACAATTCCATGTGCAGTCCGCATAATTCTTCATCTTGCAGGAGCTGGGATTCTACGGTCGCACAATTCTTAATTGCGGCTGCAAGACAACATTTTTGCGGTCCGCAGATTTAGAACTGCGGTCGTAACCTAGTCTTTTGCGGTCAGCACTTTTATGTTTGTGGCCGCAAGGCACTTCTCCTACGGTTGCACAATTCTTATGCGGTCCGCAATTCTGAGGGACTTGGAACTTGAAAATTCTCACACCCTATGGAGTTGATCTCAAGCTCTTCTTTTATAGCCACACAATTCTTGTACGGTCCGCAGTTTGCTAGAAAGTCTGCTGGGATTTCCTTCGTTGTTTGCGGCAGCAGATGGAATTCTGCGGACCGCAATTTCTTCTGTGGACCATACTTTGTATGCTTCTGTACCCTTTTGTTGTCTTGAGCTCGGACTACTCCTTTTTGAGTCAGATTTCATCTCGGGAGTCCAACTTCTAACATTCCTGCAATTTTGCACTTTTCATTAGTTTTGGGAACACAATTCAATGCTTTTAGACTAAAACAAAAGCAAAAAGGCATTAATAAGTAGTCAAAATTTCCACTTATCAACTCCCCCAAACTTAAGTCTTTGTTTGTCCTCAAGCAAACAAAATAGTTCCTACCTCCACAAGTTGAGGGTCATTTCAGCCATTCAAAGGTGAGTCATTCAAACATCAGCTGGGACCAACAAGTATTATCAACAAGGCGACAAGTTGAACATTTATGCACATATAGTTCTAATGTGACACTTGAGCATCAAGAGTTGACTTTATTCATCAAGGAAACTCGCTCTCTTATGTAGGTCTTGTGGAGTCTAAACTCCTCCTTCACTCTCCGTTTGCATAGCTCACTTAAGAAATTTAGCACTCAATCCAAAGGCTTATGAAAGGTTCACTCATCTCTCTCAAGAGAATATCGCAAGTACGGCTTTAAGTACCATAGGCTTTCCCCTCATATAGATCGCCACTAATGTAAGCTTACTTGGCTTGAAATCAGGTAGGACTTCTTTTAATGAAGGCTTTTGGGTTAGGGTTGGATATAATATGGTTGAGTGATTATACCTTTCCTTAAGCACTTTGCCAATTCTTTGAGGCATTTTCTTTTCCTTAGGGGACTAGAGAGACTTAACATCACTCTTTCTTTATCATTACACTCATATTTCTCCATGTGTGGGCTCATTGCCTTTCTTTGAATCCCTTCAACTCTTCTACTTATTCATTTTTGTTGCAATTTTCTTTTTGTTATTTCCTTTTCTTTTCCTTTTCTTCTCATCATTTCTTTTTCTCTTATTGTGCTTTGATACCCTTTTTCAATTTCCTCGTATCTCCCCCAAACTTAAGTATTTAGCCATTTGTTTTACATGATTTTTAAGGAAAGATTGGGTGCCAAGAGGGGGTCACAATAGAATGGGTAAAGGCTTGTAACATGGTTTTCAAATTAGAAAGGCTAAAGGCTCGAAGAGGTTGACTAGGGATGACATCATTGGTAGGAAGTAAAGAACTCAAACGGGCCAAGGAAATCTTACAATCACTTCTCAAGCCAAGCAAAACTTAGGGTTTTATCTTGAAACACATTTGGGGCAACTTCTGGACCTTTCACACGAGTACTTGGACTAACAAAAAGGCATCTCACCCCTCACGCAACTGGATTGTTAAAGAGGAAAGAGTCGAGGGCCCACAACGACCACATTCAATTGGATCTCATCATCCTCAACTCTGGAAGTGACTGGGTTGGTGAACATATGATGCACTGCCTCGGTAGTGTCAGCAGCAAGGTCTTGCTCCTCAGACTGGCCAGCTGGTGCTGAAGGTATTGTAGGTGCTATAGGATCTGGGCCTGGATGGTATGGGTCAATAAGCATATCAAATGGAATATCTCCGTCTGCAGCAAGCTTGGTAACCTGTCTCCGGAGCTTGTCCACTGACTTCTTGGAGGCCTGGGTCTTTCTCATTTTCTTAACTTCTTTTCCCAGCTCTTCTATCACTGACCCATGCTGTACCAATGTAGCTATGATAGTGTTCTGGTTTTTCAGGAGCTTCTTCAGAGTGTCTTCCACTGATGGGGACATCTGAGGTGCCGGCATAGAGGATTGTGCTGCAACAGTACTGGATAAGTCAAACAGCTTAGCAGTAGCTATCTGCATCCAATTTTTTAGGCTCGTAAATGTCTGGGAGATCGCAGCGCAGAGAGTGGAGCAATAGGCATGGGCACCGGCTTCAAAGCCGAGGCGGAACCTGTGGCAAGACCTACTGTGGGAACTGAGGATGGTGGTAGAGGCATGGTTGCAGCACTAGATGAAGGCTCGGCTGAAGTGGATGGAATATCAACTGCCACTGTAACTACCACCGGTGGCTCATCATACGGGCCTGTGGTGGTCGACGACTGGCCTTTTTTCTTAGGGTTGTGTGCATCCATAAGTGAGTTGGAAGACCCCGTAAAATATTTCCTAAAACCGGGGGTTCTATGATATCAGGGTAGGCGTAGAGGTTAATAATAGTAGTTGGAGAAGGTAGTTGGAGATCCGTCAGCTATTGTTCCAGTTGAGACCATTGAGGTTAATAAAGAACTGTCATATGGAGAAATTCCAGTTGCCATTCTTGATAGGCAAGTCCGAAAGTTGAGGAATAAAGAAATTGTCGCCGAAAAGGTGTTATGGCGAAACCAGCAGGTTGAAGAGGCTACTTGGGAGGCCGAGGAAGAGATGAAAAAGAAGTATCCTTACTTGTTTGTATAAGCTATGTAACCTTTTTACAAAACTGTCGCCTATGAATTTCTTTTGTATCACTTGTTCAGTTAATGTAAAGGTGCTTCTTTCTATATATATTGTATATGAGGCCACGGTTGGTGTTGTTATGAGTTATGTTACGTCATTGGTTTATGTATATGTTTTAAGGATGTGTTTCTAGGGCACTCTGACAGGTGGATAGGCCTAGTTACAGGGGAAACTCTGGCGAAATATTTGAAAATTTAGGGAGCTAGTCAAATTTGGGGTTGTTGGTATGTGGTATGAAAATTGAGTTGCATAAGATGCTAATAGTGAACCTTGACCCTCATTCGAGGACGAATGATCTTAAGTGGGGGAGGATGTAAGGCCCCGTAAAATATTTCCTAAAAATCGGGGTTCCGTGATGCCGGGGTAGGCGAAGAGGTTAATAATAGTAGTTGGAGAAGGTAGTTGGAGATCCGTCAGCTATTGTGCCGGTTGAGATCATTGAGGTTAATGAAGAACTGTCATATGGAGAAATTCCAGTTGCCATTCTTGATAGGCAAGTCCGAAAGTTAAGGAATAAAGAAATTGGCTCCGTAAAGGTGTTATGGCAAAACCAATAGGTTGAAGAGGCTACTTGGGAGGCCGAGGAAGAGATGAAAAAGAAGTATCCTTACTTGTTTGTATAAGCTATGTAACCTTTTTACAAAACTGTCGCCTATGAATTTCTTTTGTATCACTTGTTCAGTTAAAGTAAAGGTGTTGCTTTCTATATATATTGTATATGAGGCCACGGTTGGTATTTTTATGAGTTATGTTACGTCATTAGTTTATGTATATGTTTTAAGGATGTGTTTCTGGGGCTCTCTGACAGGTGGATAGGCCTAGTTACAGGAGAAACTCTAGCGAAATATTTGGAAATTTAGGGAGTTAGTCAAATTTGGGGTTATTGGTATGTTGTATGAAAACCGAGTTGCATAAGATGCTAATAGTGAACCTTGACCCTCATTCGAGGATGAATGATCTTAAGTGGGGGAGGATGTAAGGCCCCGTAAACTATTGCCTAAAAACCAAGGTTCCGTGATGCCAGGCTAGGCGTAGAGGTTAGTAATAGTAGTTAGAGAAGGTAGTTGGAGATCCGTCAGCTATTGTGCCGGTTGAGACCATTGAGGTTAATAAAGAACTGTCATATGGAGAAATTCCAGTTGTCATTCTTGATAGGCAAGTCCGAAAGTTGAGGAATAAAGAAATTGTCGCCGAAAAGGTGTTATGGCGAAACCAGCAGGTTGAAGAGGCTACTTGGGAGGCCGAGGAAGAGATTAAAAAGAAGTATCCTTACTTGTTTGTTTAAGCTATGTAACCTTTTTACAAAACTGTCGCCTATGAATTTCTTTTGTATCACTTGTTCAGTTAATGTAAAGGTGCTTCTTTCTATATATCTTGTATATGAGGCCACGGTTGGTGTTGTTATGAGTTATGTTACGTCATTGGTTTATGTATATGTTTTAAGGATATGTTTCTAGGGCACTCTGACAGGTGAATAGGCCTAGTTACAGGGGAAACTCTGGCAAAATTTTACAAAAATTTAGGGAGCTAGTCAAATTTGGGGTTGTTGGTATGTGGTATGAAAATTGAGTTGCATAAGATGCTAATAGTGAACCTTGACCCTCATTCGAGGACGAATAATCTTAAGTGGGGGAGGATGTAAGGCCCCGTAAAATATTTCCTAAAAGCCGGGGTTCCGTGATGCCAGGGTAGGCGTAGAGGTTAATAATAGTAGTTGGAGAAGGTAATTGGAGATCCGTCAGCCATTGTGCCGGTTGAGATCATTGAGGTTAATGAAGAGCTTTCATATGGAGAAATTCCAGTTGCCATTCTTGATAGGCAAGTCCTAAAGTTAAGGAATAAAGAAATTCCCTCCGTAAAGGTGTTATGGCGAAACCAGCAGGTTGAAGAGGCTACTTGGGAGGCCGAGGAAGTGATGAAAAAGAAGTATCCTTATTTGTTTGTATAAGCTATGTAACCTTTTTACAAAACTGTCGCCTATGAATTTCTTTTTTATCACTTGTTCAGTTAATGTAAGGGTATTGCTTTCTATATATATTGTATATGAGGCCACGGTTGGTATTTTTATGAGTTATGTTACGTCATTAGTTTATGTATATGTTTTAAGGATGTATTTCTGGAGCTCTCTGACAGGTGGATAGGCCTAGTTACAGGGGAAACTCTGGCGAAATAATTGGAAATTTAGGGAGTTAGTCAAATTTGGGGTTATTGGTATGTGGTATGAAAATCGAGTTGCATAAGATGCTAATCGTGAACCTTGACCCTCATTCGAGGACGAATGATCTTAAGTGGGGGAGGATGTAAGGCCCGGTAAACTATTTCCTAAAAACCGGGGTTCCGTGATGCCGGGGTAGGCGTAAAGGTTAGTTATAGTAGTTAGAGAAGGTAGTTGGAGATCCGTCAGATATTGTGCCGGTTGAGACCATTGAGGTTAATAAAGAACTGTCATATGGAGAAATTCCAGTTGCCATTCATGGTAGGCAAGTCCAAAAGTTGAGGAATAAAGAAATTGTCGCCGAAAAGGTGTTATGGCGAAACCAGCAGGTTGAAGAGGCTACTTGAGAGGCTGAGGAAGAGATGAAAAAGAAGTATCCTTACTTGTTTGTATAATCTATGTAACCTTTTTACAAAACTGTCGCCTATAAATTTCTTTTGTATCACTTGTTCAGTTAATGTAAAGATGCTTCTTTCAATATATATTGTATATGAGGCCACGGTTGGTGTTGTTATGAGTTATGTTACGTCATTGGTTTATGTATATGTTTTAAGGATGTGTTTCTAGGGCACTCTGACAGGTGAATAGGCCTAGTTACAGGGGAAACTCTGGCGAATTTTTTGAAAATTTAGGGAGCTAGTCAATTTGAGGTTGTTGGTATATGGTATGAAAACTGAGTTGCATAAGATGCTAATAGTGAACCTTGACCCTCATTCGAGGACGAATGATCTTAAGTGGGGGAGGATGTAAGACCCCATAAAATATTTCCTAAAAATCGGGGTTCCGTGATGCCAGGGTAGGCGTAGAGGTTGAAGGAAAATATTTTGGATTGAACAGTGCGCTAGTGAGTTGAAGGAAACTATTTTGCAGGGTTGGGCATTTTTGCGGCCCATTATGCGGCTGCATAATCACTCTGCGGGCCGCAGAATGGCTGCAGAGTGAAGCAGCTACTTGGGCAATTTTTTATGTCAATTTCGCGGCCAGTTATGCGACCGCACAATGATTACGCGGGCCGCACTTTTGTCGCACAATCAGCCTTAGAATATTTGCGAAGGGAGGTTCTGCGGTGCATTATGCGACCGCAGAACAGGTCTGCGGGCCGCATAACTACCGCAGACCCAGGCAGATTTTTTCCAGTTTTTGGCACCAGATTATGCGGCCGATATGCGGACCGCATATCCATTCTACAGTCGCATATGTGACTGCATACCTTATTCTGGAGCCTCTTTTTTGGGATTTTATAACCCAACCCTACTTCGTTAAATAGACGATTTGTACCATTTTTGAGCTAAAATCCGACATTTTTAGAGTGAGAGAGTGCCCTAGAGTGAGAGAGTGATCTTCAACAATTTGTCTTTCAATTCTTGCTCGAATCTTTGAAGATTAACAAGAAAAACTCACTAGGTCTTCATCCTAAAGATAAGATTCTACACCCTAACCCTCAATTTCAAATTTTATCTAGAATTGGGTAATTAATAAGATAATATTTGGGCATGGGAGTTGTTCATCTTGCATGCATGTGTTATCAAAGGGTGTAAGAAGGTTGTGAGCTAAAAATGGTAGAGAATGGGTAGGGGAATGATGGAATCTTTCACAAAAGGGCCTTAAAAACCTTAATGCATACCTAGTGCTTGATAATATGCTCAAATGATCTGGAATCTTGATCATCTTCCTAATTTTGGTTCAACTTGTTATATTTCTAAAATAGATTGAAGTTGCTAAGAATTCTGGAACATTTTAGAGTTTAAAGAAGCTCCATTGAGGTATGTAGGCTAAACCCCTTCTTCTTAGAATCGAATCCCAGGTGTTCATGTAATTGGTGTAAGTCCCAAATTGATCATAATAGAATTGGCTATTATGAATGTGCTTGTGTTGAAAGGATATATGCTCAATATGTATTGTAAATGCTTCATCATATCACCTTATCATTGAGGATGTGTTCAAAATATGGAATATGTGTTAAAAATGTTAATACTTCAAGTCAAGATCGAAATAAAGGTTGTTATGCCAAATTCTACGAAAAGCCTCTATGTGCCTAAGATTTCCAAATTGCTCATATGTGAATTTAATGTCTTGAATAGGAAGACTTATTGTTGTTGATAGTGATAATGATATTTGAATGTGGAAAGGGGAAACTGGAATTATGAAATACAGCCAATTGCCAAGAATGACTTTATAATTGTGGCCACTAGTGCCAATGAATTGAAAGGATGTGAAAGAATTATGATGTGAGATGATTGACTGAAAAAGGTAATGTCTCGGGTGAGACGGCCTAGCCGATCGGGCCGTGATCAGATGCCATGCCGCACACATGATGGTGACTCTGCTGAAATTTTGGTTATCGTTGATGTCTCAAATGAGACGACCTAGCTGATCGGGTCGTGATCGGACTCCGTGTAAGAACACAGTGGTATTGTGAATTATGGTATATCGGCACTAATGATCACCCAACCTAATAACATGGAATTGACTTGAAAACTTATGTGATCCTTAACTTGATGTTTTAGTATTATTTGAAGCTCTTATTGAATTCTTGATTGTTCCCCCTTGTATTATTATTCATTCTATTGAGATGGTGTTTAGTTTTACATACTAATACTATTCGATAGTACAAACGTCCCTTTTTCCGGGGGCGCTGCATCTTTAAATGGATGCAGGTGATTCCATAGCAGGCAGTGTTGATCAGCGATAGCAGTACACCTTCCACCTAGTAGACTTGGTGAGCCCCACCTCATTTCGAGGTCATGTATCTTTTGTACATTTTGTTATCACGTTTGGAGGTATAGCCGGAACCTTGTTGCCGGCACTATCATTGTACTCCTTTGTATATTTTAGAGGCTCCTTAGACATTGTGTGGGTTGTATGTCGGTGTTGGGGGAAGTCAAACAATTCATGTTTATGTTTGAATGAATCACTTGTTCCACTTTAGCCTATAAAAGGGTGTGTATTTTGAGATATTAAAGATGAAAAAACTAATAGAAAGGTTTTGGTATTGTAGTCATGATCTCCCTATTGTCTAATTAATGAATATATGTCAGCTCTTTTTCCATGGAGTGAGTTTGGGGTAGAAAGTATCTAGCAGGCTTGCTCGGCCGGGTTCACTCGGTTGAGCGTCGGTCACGCTCCCTGAGTTTGGGCATGACATGAGTACCATGAGAAGGGCTTCTTCGGCCGTAGCTTTGTATCAAAGTCCCTCGGCTCTACCCCCGCATCCATGATATACTCTGTAATGGTGTTGGGATATGGGTAGGATGTGTCAGCTTGCCGAGCGACCACAGAGATATTGGCCAACATCATGGCTCCCACATTGATGGGGTACCCGGCCATGATGAAAGGCACTAGAACTGCCCGTGAGATAGAAAGATATGTCTCATTCTGGCTCGGGTCTAGTCGGCTGCATACAAAGGTCTGCCACCCCTTTGCCTCAAAGCTCAACGTACTCCTGTGAATAGATACCCCTGATGTGATCCATGGTAGTGGTGGCCTAGGAGCTGCTAAAATCTCAGCTAGACAAGGCCAAGCGGCATCCCCAAGTGCACATTTCTTTAAGTACTCTATGGGCTCGACATCATCAAAACCCAAGTAAGTGTTCAATGCGTGCTGATCAAATCGCACCTTGAGGTTCCTCACTTTAGTCACCTTTGTCACTTTTTTATATGCGCCACATTGGCATAGAATTCCCGGACAAGGTATTCCTTCGCATCCACCACGCTCTAGGTAAACCACATCCACCCTTTGTGCTCTTCAAACTGTCTTAATACTATAGGGTTATACCTCTCAAGTTCTTTTAACTGAAACTGCCGCTCAAGAGTGAGTGACCTTACTGGCTACCATTCACGAAAACTAGTGAAGGTATCCAAACTGACAAACCGGACCTCCCACACCTCTTTTTTCTTCGACCTCTCGAGGCTGGTAATAGTAGCATCTCCCCCTCTGCCATCACCGGGGATGTCCTGAAGTGATGTCTCTGGTGCCTGGGGGACAGGTGTAGTAGAAGGCTCAGAAGCCTGACTGGCACTCTCTGACTCCTCGAAAGTGCTGTGTGATGTGGATGACTCATCCCTGAACTGATACCTCTCTGGAAGCCTTGACTGGACAGTCGGCTGCTCATGTACAGAGGCTGAGTTGCCCTCTGATACTTCCCTAGATGGGGCATAAGAACTGGTTTCGAAAAGGTCTACACCTCTCCATCTGCCGGCTATTGTCTTCTTTTTTATTTCATGTTGTTGGGAACTAGGAAAGGGTCTCTTCCCTCGTCCCCGAGAAGGGCCACCCTTTCCTTTCGAAGTGTCGCCTCAGCCTCTAGATCGAACCATTTTCTGTACCAAGCAAAGGCGATTGTTAGTTGCAGTTCAAGTTCAGATACATAATAAATGTAGGGACACACCAGAAGATACAGTGAGAAACACAGTAGAAACATGCTTGTAAGGTAGAGAGTTGTGGTCCGTAGAATTTTCATTTCGACCGCAGAATGGGCCTTGCGGACTGCACAATTTTCCTTTGCGGCCGCAGAATTGGATTGTGGTCCACACATTTCTCATTTTGACCGCAATTCAGATGCCACTAACATGCCAACTCTCTGATAATAGAGAATTGGCTGTTTTGCGGCCAAAACCAATTTTCTGTGATTCGCACAAATTATCTAGCAGTTGCACTTAAGAGTCACCAATTTGACATCTCTCTGATCACAGGAATTAGGTTGTTCTGCGGCCGCAATGGGATTTTTGTGATTCACACATTTTTCATTGCGGCCGCAGGACCATGCCTTACTAAAGTACCCTAGACTTTAACTTTTGTGGACCGCATAATTTCATATGCGGCCGCAGAATCCAACCAATTACGAACAGACAGTCATTTTTACTAGGGCTTGAAATATTTGCACAAATTTGACATGGAAACAACATCTAAGCATGAAAATCGATTAACTCATTCCCCTTAGAGCACTTTTCCAGTCTACCCACTACATATTTACCCCACATGGTTGTTCAAATAGATTCAACAGACAAATGGTCTAAAATTTCACTAAAAATCTAAAAAATAAAAGAAATTAACATGATGATGAATCATACCAGATGTGAATGAGTGCAAGAGATGAGTGATCAACAGTTTCTAGGCTTGTGAGCAGAGAATTTAACAAGAAATTTCAAGTTGGTGCAATTTGTGAGCTCAGAGAGGGAAAAGGGGAACAGTGCCCTAGCTTCTCTATTTATACCAAACGGTTTCTGCCAAGGGAAAGAGACGTGAGTACGACCGCAAAATTCCAATTGCGGTTAGCACTCTGTTACCTGAAGGCCCAGTTGCCCTTGCGTTTTGCACTCCGCAGAATTTGGTGTGCGACTGCAGATTTTGTTACGGACCACAGAATTTGTCTTGCAGCCGCAGATTGGCCATTTTTCTGATAGACCAACTTTAGAGAGAATTCATTTTCCACTTTCAATTTGTGCGGTCGACAATGTAATTGTGTGGCCGCAGATCACCTTTTGCTGTAGCAACCATAATTGTATGGTCCGCACAATGCAATTGTAGTCTGCAATTGTTTCCACACTTAACCAATTTTCTGGGCACAATTCCTGTAAAGTACACTCATCCCTGCAACACACTTCAAATTCAGTTAGCACAAAAAATAACACATAACTACAAAAGAAGAAAAGAAAAGAAAAAGAAACATGGGTTGCCTCCCAAGAAGCGCCTGATTTAATATCGCGGCACGACGAAGATTACCATCATTTGAAATGAATCACTGCCACAACGTGGCCATCACCAACTTTTCCCAAATAGTGCTTCACCCAGTGACCATTGACTTGGAATACCTCATTGTTTTTGTTATTCAAGTCCAATGCACCAAAAGGCGTCACACCCACAAATTCAAAGGGACCACTCCATTTAGACTTTAGCTTTCCGGGAAACATCCTCAACCGTGAGTTGAATAGCAGAACAAGATCACCTATTTTGAACTCTTTGTTCCAAATGTATTTGTCATGCAGATATTTCATCTTTTCTTTGCACAAGGACGAACTTGCATAAGTGGTACCGGAACTCATCCAATTCATTCAAATGTGCAATCCTTAAATTAGCGGCTACATCCCAATCAAGATTCAACTTCTTTAGAGCCCACATGGCTTTGTGCTCAAGTTCCACCGGGAGATGATAAGCTTTTCTAAATACCAACCGGTATGGAGATATTCCTATAGGTGTTTTGTAAGTTGTCCGATAAGCCCATAATGCATCATCGAGCTTCTTGGACCAATCCGTTCGGTTAGCATTCACTATTTTGGACAAGATACTCTTTATCTCCTGTTTGGAGACTTCCACTTGACCGCTAGCTTGTGAATGATAGGGAGTCGTAACTTTATGAGTAATACCATACTTGCTAAGTAAAGTGTCAAAGGCCTTGTTATAAAAATGCGGCCCCCCATCGCTTATGATAGCCCGTGGAGTACCAAACCTTGTGAAAATATTCTTCTTCAAGAATGCCACCACACTTTTCACTTCACTGTTGGGTAGAGCAATGGCCTCAACCCATTTAGACACATAATCAATCGCGACCAAGATGTAGGTGTTTCCACAAGAACTCACAAAAGGACCCATGAAGTTAATGCCCCACATATCAAAGATCAATTTCTAAAATAGTAATGAGAGGCGTCTCATTCTTCTTTGAGATTTCACCAGCCTTTTGACATTCATCACATCTTTTCACTACATCACTTGCATCTTTGTAAAGAATGGGCCAATAAAAACCGCAACTTAGCACTTTAGCCGCCGTTCTTGCTCCACCATGGTGACCATCATATGGCGAAGAATGACAAGCCCCAAGAATATCACTTTGCTCTTCTTCCAGTACAGATCTTCTAATTACCCCATCCGTATAAATTCGAAAAAGGTATGGCTCATCCCAATAATAATCTTGACAATCCCGTTTAAGCTTCTTCCTTTGGTTTGAAGAGAACTCAACCGGGATAATTCCACACATAAGGAAATTTGATAGATCCGCAAACCATGGCACCTCCTTCATTGAAATAGCCAAGAGTTGCTCATCGGGGAAGGAGTAATTGATTTCAAGGTCATCCTGCGGCCTTTTCTCCTCCTCCAAACGAGACAAGTGGTTCGCCACTTGATTTTCACTCCCTCTTCAATCTTGGATGTCAATATCAAACTCTTGCAACAAAAGCACCCATCTCATCAACCGAGCTTTGGAATCTTTCTTGCTCATAAGATAGCGAAGTGTCGCATGATTCGTGTGGACAATAACTTTCGCACCCATCAAGTACGGGCGAAACTTCTCAATTGCGAACACAATGGCAAGGAGCTCTTTCTCCATAACGGTGTAGTTGACTTAGGCACCATTCATAGTCTTACTAGCATAGTAGATCGGATGAAAAAATCTTGTTGATGTATTTCCCCAAAACAGCTCCAACCGCTACGTCACTAGCATCGCACATTAGCTCAAAAGGGATACTCCAATTAGGAGCGGCGATAATGGGAGTGGTTGTCAACTTGAAATTTAACAATTCAAAGGCTCTCATGCAATCATCATTGAAGTGAAACTTGGCATCTTTTTCTAAAAGCTTGCACAACGGGTTCACCACTTTAGAGAAATCCTTGATAAAACGCCGGTAAAACCCCGCGTGGCCTAAGAAACTACGCACGCCTTTCACCAAAATTGAAGGTGGAAGTTTAGAAATCACCTCAATATTTGCCTTGTCGACTTCAATGACATTCTTTGAGATCTTATGGCCAAGGAAAATGCCTTCCTCGACCATGAAATGATATTTCTCCCAATTTAGCACCAAATTTGTTTCTTCACATCTTGCTAATACTTTATCAAAATTTGCCAAGCAATCATCAAAGGAATCCCCAACCACCGTGAAGTCATCCATGAAAACTTCAAGGTAGTCTTCCACCATGTCCATGAAGATAGCCATCATACACCTTTGAAAATTCATTGGTGCATTACATAAACCGAATGGCATCCGCTTGAATGCGAAAGTACCATAGGGACATGTAAAAGTTATTTTCTCTTGATCTTCCGGAGCAATAAGGATTTGGCTATAGCCCGAATATCCATCTAGAAAGTAATAGAAAGCACGGCCGTCCAACCTATAAAGCATTTGGTCAAGGAAGGAAAGTAGAAAATGATCTTTTCTTGTAACATTGTTGAGCTTGCGATAGTCCATACACACTCTCCACCCGGTCACAGTTCTTGTGGGAATCAACTCATTCTTATCATTGGTGACCACCGTCATGCCGCCCTTCTTTGGGACACATTGCACCGGAGAAGTCCACGAACTATCGAAAATGGGGTAGACAACCCCGGCATCCAACCACTTGATAATCTCCTTTTTGACCACTTCTTGCATAGCCTCATTGAGTCTCCTTTGATGTTCAATAGATGGTTTGGCTTCTTCCTCCAAGTTGATCTTGTGCATGTAAAATACGAGGCTTATTCCCCGAATATCTACCAATGTCCATCCAATAGCCTTCCTCATCTTAAGTAGCACTGCCAATGTGGAGTCAACCTGCATGTTAGTCAAACATGAGGAAAGAATAATCGGTAAAGTAGAACAAGGGCCAAGAAATTCATACCAAAGATGTGGAGGCAATGTCTTCAACTCCTAGGTCGGAGGCTCTTAAATTGAAGGCTTTGTAGGAGGAGTTTTTCTATTTTCAAGATCCAAGGAGAGTTTCTGGGGTACATAGTTGTACGCCCCATTCCTTGCAAAGAATTCACACATTCCATGAAGTCATCCATCTCCTCATCATAAAAGTTGAGCAAGACGACCTCCAACATATCACCCATATTTATCGTGGCACTTGTATAATTAACAATCACATCGGTCAACAAGTGTACAAAAGAACACACTTCATTGCTATTAGGTTGCCGCATAGATTTGCACACATGGAATATCACCTTTTCATCACCCACCCGAAAAGTGAGTTTTATGACTTCCACATCAACAAGAGCCTTCCCCATAGAAAGGAAAGATCTTCCAAGAATAATCGGCACCTCATAGTCCACTCCACAATCAAGAATGACAAAATTCGCTGGAAGAATGAATTTATCAACACGAACCAATACATCTTCAATCACTCTCAACGGTCTCTTCATGGTACGATCGGCCATTTGTAATCTCATAGATGTGGGTCTTGGTTGCCTAATTCCCAAAGTCTTGAAAACCGAATAAGGCATCAAATTGATACTTGCCCCAAGATCACAAAGAGCTTTAGCAAACTCGGCACTTCCAATGGTACAAGGGATTGTGAAAGCATCGGGATCTTCCAATTTAGGAGCCATTGAATGCACAATTGCACTCACTTAATGAGTGACTTTGATAGTTACAAAATTCATCGACCACTTCTTTGTCACCAAATCCTTCATAAACTTTGCATAACCGGGCATTTGTTCCAAAGCTTCAACTAATGGCACATTGATCGAGAGACTCTTCATCATGTCAATGAACTTTTTGAACTGATTCTCGCCATTTTATTTGGCAATCCTTTGAGGATATGGAGGGGGAGGCTTAGGCAATAGTGCCTTAGCCTTTTGTACTACCGGTTCCGTATGTCAATAATGTGATCCCTAGACGGGTTCACTTCCTCTTGAGTCTCTTCCACATTGTCATCAATATCAATCGGCACTTCATCATGTGCTTGCAGCACATTGTTCGGGATCTCTTCTTCTTGTACTACTTTCTCATCATCCACAAGTTGCCTTTGACTTGAGGTGGGTGCATTCCCACCTCTTCCACTTCTTGTAGTAATGGCCATAGCATGCCCCGTATTGTTCCCACCCTTTGGGTTTACCACCATGTCACGTGGTAGTGCCCCCTTAGGACGAGAATTTAGAGTTTGAGAGATTTGCCCCATTTGCACTTCTAAGTTGCGGATCGATGTGTTGTGTGAGGCAAGTTGAGCATTGGAATTGGAATTCTTCTCCATCATTTTCTTTAACATGTTCTCAATGTTCCCCATTTCATTGTTGGAAGAACTAGGACCACGGGAAGGATAAGGAGGCGGGCTACTCGGTTGTTGATACATCGGGGGCCTTTGAAAATCCGACCCCCGGTTGCCTTGATTATTGTTCTATCCACCTTGACTATTACCGCCCCAATTACCTTGATTATTGTCATTCCAATTTTCTTGATTGTTGTTGTTATGCCAATTCCCTTGATTATTTCCACCACTCCACTTACCTTGTTTGTTAGAATTCTAATTGCATTGATTGTTTTGAGGTCGCCATTGTTGTTGATTTGGGCCTTGGAAATTGTTTTGTTGCCCTTGAAAGTTGTTCACATATTGCACCTCCTCTTCTTGGTCATTGTAAGAATCATCTTGATCAAACCCACTATCTTCTTGCACAAAATTGTCCACTCATTGTTGCACTTGTGGACCTTTAGTTTTCCATTTGTTCACCATCATGTTTACTCCTTCCATGGCATTGACTTGCCTAGGATTTTGCACTTGTTGAAGTTGAGCCTTTGCTAGTTGATTCATGGTGGTAGTCAATTCGACTATGGCTTGCCCATGGTCATGCAACTCTTTGTGGAGGTGAATCATATTGGGATCATCTTGTGGAACATTAGCCTAAGATTTCCATGCTGATGATGTGTCCGCAATTTCATCTAAGATCTCACATGCCTCCGCATAATGCGTAGTCATGAAGTTCCCACCGGCAGGTTAATTCACTACACATTGGTTGGTTGTGTTGATCTCACGATAGAAAGTTTGTTGAATCATGTTCTCCGTCATATCGTTGTTGGGACATTCTTTAACCATTGTTCTATATCGCTCCCATATCTCGTGTAGTGGTTCATTGGGCTCTTGCTTGAATGCTAGAATTTCATCTCTATGTGTACCTATGTGCCCCGGAGAGAGGTACTTAGAACTAAAATTTTCTGCCAATTCATCCCAAGTGTGAATGGAATGGTTCGGCAAACGTTCCAACCAATCTAAAGCTTTCCCCCATAAAGAGAAGGGAAAAATCCTTAGCCTCAACACATCCTCGGAGACAATTGTTTGTTTACTCCCCCAACACGTGTCCACAAACCCCTTCAAATGTTTATATGCATTTTGACCTAGAGCACCGGTGAAGAAGCCTCGTTGCTCTAGCAAATTGAGCATCACATTGGTTATTTGAAAGTTGCCCGCCCTAATACGGGGCGGGACTATTATGCTTGCATATCCTTCATTGGGCAACACCCGGTGTAGAGCCACTCGTGGTGGAGGTGGGGATGAAATGGGCACATTGTCATGAGGCACTCGGCCTCTTCTATTGGCTTGAGGTTCAAGAGGAACCTCATCCACTTTATCATCATCAATGTCCACATCCCCCAATGCAATATTTCCGAGCTCATTGTTTGCCATGGTTGAACCTACAATTTCCCAACACGTTAGTAACACGGAAGGAAAAGAAGATATTCCAAAAATACACCCAAATATATAGCTAACACCGTTTGTAACTCCCCGGCAACGGCGCCAAAAATTGACAATCGCGCACAATGCACACCTTATAACAAGGTATGAAATGGTCGATAGCAATTATAGTAACCCAACAAAGAGTCGGGATCGAATCCACAGGGAGTTAGATGGGAGTTAGGAGTATATATTCTAATGCGTAAATTTGAACTATCTTAATTTGCACTTCCACAAAATGATTTTGTTGCTATTTCTATTTTAAAACTAAAGATTGCAAAGTAAAGACATAAAACTAGGATAATTGTTTTTGTTGTTTTTCAAGTTTGTAAAAAGCCTAGAGCTATGACCATCACCTAGGTGTTCGCCTAATGGGCTAAAAACCTTAATGCTTGTTTTGCTGATTGGGGTGTATTATAGCTATCAACTCTCAAATACCCACTCAATACCTCTCGGTCAAAGAGTGATTTTACCCAATTTGGCTTTCTCAAGCCCAAATGGGTATCATACAAAAAGGTTGATAAAAGCTCAAGTCAAGTGAACTAATGTTTGCAACTATTAATTCCACAAATTAAGGCATAAACAAGGCTAAATAATAAACACCAAATCATAAACAAGCACTAAATTAGATACCCATAAGGTTTACATACTATAGTTAGGTCACAACCCTAGTAAAAATCTAGCTACTCGTGCTAGAAATTGAAGAGATAGAAGAAGAAATAGTAATTAAACTCATATTGTAAAGTTACAATGATAAAATCTATAGTAAAATACTCTAAAATATAGAAAACTTCCAAAACAGGCAAAGAAAAACGGCTACAAGACTTGCTGATGTCAAAAAGTTGACCTAATTTTATGAAACTAGTCAATTTATACACGGCTGGAAATTCTTCATCTTGCATGAGCTGGGATTCTGCGGCCGCGAGATAACATTTCTGCGGTCAGCAGATTTAGAATTGCGGCCGCAACCTAGTCTTCTGCGGTCCGCACTTTTATGTCTGCGACCGCAAGGCACTTCTCGTGCGGCCACACAATTCTTGTGCGGTCCGCAATTCTGAGGGACTTGGAACTTGGAAATTTGCACACCCTCTGAAGTTGATCTCAAGCTCTTCTTTTGCGGCCGCACAATTCCTGTGTGGTCCGTAGTTGCGGCCGCAGATGGAATTCTGCGGATCGCAATTTCTTCTGCGGACCGCACTTTGTATGCTTTTGTACCCTTTTGTTGCCTTGAGCTCAGACTACTCCTTTTTTAGTCGGATTTCATCTCGTGAGTCCAACTTCCAACATTCCTGCAATTTTGTACTTTTTATTAGTTTTGGGAATACAATTCAATGCTTTTAGACTAAAACAAAAGTAAAAATGCATTAATAAGTAGTCAAAATTCCCACTTATCAGCTACCACTATAGAATCTCTCAACAGGGTAAATACATAAGCAGAGCACAAAATCACAAAGCTCACCCATATAAGAAGCAAGATATGAAATCTCACCCCTGATAAGCAGAACCGAATCAAAATGAGAATGATGCTCCTCTATAACAAATCGAAACCATACCTGTAACGACATCATCAGGTGCAGCGGCCTCAGCCCCACCATAGGAAGCATATCAACGGGTCGGGCCTCTCCCTCTTGGGCGCCCTCTACCCGCCTGGATACCCCGCTGCGACACACCTATCTGAAGTCTGGGACAATCTCTCACCATGTGGCTAGTATCTCCACACTCAAAGCAATCCCTCCGCTAGCGTGGCTGCGGAAGTTGTCCGGTACGGGCACTCTAAGACCCATGGATATCTGAAGCACCGTGCGAAGACTAAAGTGCAAACTGAACTGGATGACCCACAAAAACCTCTACCATGGCGTACCCTGCCTCCAAAATAGGGACTAGTAGATCCTCCAGGTCCACAAGGCTTCTTAGCCTCCCTGTCCTCTCTCTCCTGGCCCCACATGCCCTCTAATCGGCGAGCGATCTCTATCACCTGCTAAAATGGAACATCCGTCTCTAACTCCTGAGCCATGCTGAACCGGATATCATGACTGAGCCCCTCAATGAATCTGCGGACTAGCTTTCTAACTGTACAAACCAAAGCAGGTGCATGTCTGGACAAATCACTAAATTTAACGGCATACTCTGACACTAAGATAGTGCCCTAGCGCAGCTGCTCAAACTTCGCGCGCCATGCATCCTGAAGAGTCTGGGGAACAAACTCTCTCAAGAACATCTCTGAGAACTGAGTCCATGAAAGTGAAGCTGCATCGGCCGGGCTACCAAACTCGTATGGTCGCCACCATTGATATGCCGCTCCCTTAAGTTGGAACGTAGTAAAAGTAACCCCACTCGTCTGCACAATACCCATAGTGCGGAGAATATGCTGGCACTCCTCTAGAAAACCATATGCATCCTCTGAAGCCAAACCACGGAAGGTAGGAGGGTAATACTTCTTGAACCTCGCAAGTCTAAGTTGTTCCTCCTCAGATGTTGTTGCCCTAACCACGGGCTGAACTGGGACAACACAATGTGCCGGCATGACACCTGGAACCTGACAAACGTGGACTCGCTGCTCTGGAGTACGGGCGGCGGGAGTCTGAGCTTTTCCCCCGATCTGTGAAGCAGCTTGTGCAACCGGAATCAACCCCGCCTGTGCTAATGTACCAAACGTGCTCAAGAACTGTGGTAAAGTCTCCTGAAGTCCTGGGGTAGCAACAGGCGCTTCCGGTACCTGTCCCCTAATAGGAGCTACTGGAGGCTCCTCAACTGCTGCTCTAACTGGTGCTCTAGCTATAGCACGTGCTCCTCCTCGGCCTCTACCTCTGTCTTTGCCCTGACCCTAGCAACACCAGCTCTGGGGTAGCGTCATGAGTAACTGCAGCTCGTGTCCTCACCATCTGTGAGAGAATAGAATGATAAAGGCTCAAACTCCGAGATCAATAAATCCGCACGATAGGAATGAAAGAAGTGAAACTGTCCTAAAAGTTCTGTAGCCACTCGAAGATAAGTACAGACTCTTCCGTATCGATCCACGAGACTCTACTAAACTCGCTTATGACTCATAGAACCTATGAACCTAGAGCTCTTATACCAACTTGTCACGACCCCGATTTCCCTCCCCGTAGGATATCGTAATGGCACATAGTCTTTAGGACTAGGTAAGCCTAACACATACTAAATTAATGGCAAAATTTAACCAACAACTATTAAATATGAAATAGAAATTTCTAAATAAGCCAACAATCCCAAAACCGGTAGTACAAGTCATAAGCTCTACTGAGTTTACTAAAAAAATCTCTAAGTACAACTATTCCGTAATAGAAATAAACAGTACAAGTAAAATTTCAAAAGGTGACTCTGAGACCTGTGAACGCGACAGCAGGTATACCTTGAGTCCCCATAGCAATGCTCGATCAGCTAGCTAATGATCAACAAACTCAAAAATACCTGGATCTGCACAAAAATGTGCAGAAAATATAGCATGAGTGCACCACGGTGGTACCCAGTAAATATTAAGACTAACCTCGGTGGAGTAGTGGCGAGGGACAGTCAAGACACCTACTAGACTTAATAACATGTACAAGTATGAATGTGTAAGAGGGAACAATACCAATATAAAGCTAAGCATGATAACAATAATGAAACAATGTTGGTAATTGGAAACTAAAAGCAGCAATTAGCAACGAGACACAATAGGTAATATCGTCGTGGAGTAATCTGAATATAGTTTACACAATAGGTAATATCGTCGTGGAGTAATCTGAATATAGTTTAAGTCCGATGAACCAAGTAAGGAAAAACAAGTAACACTCAATAAGAGCAACCACTTTCACACAAGATTTGTTCAAGGACTTTTCCGAGGTACTTCACCTCATAGTCACATTTCACAAGTCCCAACTCATGAACCCTAATCACTTGGCATCTTGTGCCCACATTAAAATTCATAACCGCGCGGACGACTCACGTGCCAAGGGAGTGATAATACCTCATACCCGCACGGACAACTCACGTGCCAACAAAATAACTTTCACACAGAAGGTAAGTATACGAGAATATATATATATATATATAAATGATCAATAGACATCAGGGTCCATCTTCTCAAACCGATATGAGTGATTAATTACGTGTATGCTTGTGCAAGTGTTCTATCACAACTCGAGTCAACATGTAAGAGTAGATACAGCAAATGGCACATAGGAAACAACACAACAAAATGTAAAATGCATAACTCCCACCAGGTAGGCACACCACTACACTAATATCATCAATAACAATGCCCCCAGGCCATCACAAATCATCCCCGACATAGCCCACCATATCTCTCCACGTGCACAACAATAAATTAAATGTTCGCCTTGTCTCACCGCACGCGCATAATAATATTCTCACCTTGTCTCCCCACATGTGCAAACCCACATATATAGCCCGCCTTATCACGCCGCATGAGCAAATATTAATAATAACAATAGCACGGACAACTCACGTGCGAATACCCCGACAATCCTCTCAATAATGCCACGTGTGCCAAAGAATATAACAACATAATATAAGGTCTTTCACCACATGTGTCCATATGCCACCACTTTTCCTCAAACAATTTCAAAATCACAACCACGCATAGTCCTTGGCTCAACAACACTAAGTACATTAACAACAACAATAGTAACATGAGAGTACGACAAGTAAATCAACATGAGAACTACAGAACACAAAAAAATAGAAGAATGAGCTCACAATGGAAGACAACACAGGTAATAATGGTTTCGACAAGAATAGCTCAACAAGGGAGGGATAAAGTGTAACAATTTTCCACTTAAGTACAACTCGACGATAAGAGAGATAGCATGAATCAAAGATTCCCAATAATGATAAGTCAACAATGAACGGGATAACAAAACTTCAATTAAGGTTAAGAAATTACGGAAGAGATAATATTAACTTCAATTAATGTTAAGCATTTACGAAAAAGACATCAATAACTTCAATTAAGGATAAGCAATTACGGAAAAGACATCAATAACTTCAATTAAGGATAAGCAACTACGGAAAAGACATCAATAACTTCAATTAAGGATAAGCAATTACGGAAAAGACATCAACAACTTTAATTAAGGTCAATAAGAATTTATCGACAACAAGGGTAGAACATGAA
Source organism: Nicotiana tabacum (assembly GCF_000715075.1). Classification (NCBI taxonomy): domain Eukaryota; kingdom Viridiplantae; phylum Streptophyta; class Magnoliopsida; order Solanales; family Solanaceae; genus Nicotiana; species Nicotiana tabacum. Next base: position 63,196,320 of record NC_134101.1, read on the forward strand.
TCGATCAACTCCAAATAAAACACGTAAGGGTGACTTTAGTAAGTGGAGGATTTAACATGATAAGACAACTTCATTTTCAATGGACATAAGAACCTAAGAGTCCAAAACGGTCAAATTCCCAGAAATAAGCCCGAGTACATACTCGTCACCTCGCGTATACGGCCTTCACATGACACAATTAGCACAAATGACTCAAATCCTAAGGGGTAATTCCACACATAGTTAGGCAAGATACTTACCTCAAAGAAGCTAGACCAATGCTCTAAAGTGACCTTCTCGTGTGAAACAACCTCAGGACGGCTCAAATCTAGCCAAAATAATTTCATCTCATGAATAAAAACTATATGAAACAAATTCGGATAATAAAGCTTCAATCTATAATAAAAACTAAAAAGTCAATTCCGGGCCTCAGAACCCGATAAAACTCACAAAATCCAAACACTCATTCCGATACGGATTCAACCATACCAAATTTATCCAATTCCGACATCAATTCGTCCTTCAAATCATCATTTTACATTTTTGAAAGTTTTTCACAAAAAATCCCATTTTTCCCCAACTCAAACAACTAATTTAATGATAAAAACAAAGATAAAATTACGAAATAAAATCAAATCCGAGTAAAGAACACTTACCCCAATCCAACACGTGAAGAACCCCTCAAATATCGCTCAAACCCGAGGTCTACAACTCAAGATATGATAAAAATGGCCAAACCCTCGAATTAGAGTTCTTATATTTTTGCCAAGTGAATTATACATCGCGATTTCGGAACAAACATCGTGATAGCAAAGAGTAAAACCTTCAGTTGCCCAAAACGTGCTTCGCGAATGCGACATGTGGGTCGCGAACGCGGTGACCAAGGTCTTCTGACCCTACGCGAACGTGTTTGTGTACTCGCGAACACAAAGAGAAACAATGCATGATGCCTTCCCGCCTTATTTCTGCGCGATCGCGGACCACTGCATGCAAATGCGAAGGCAAAAGTCCTCCAACACTACTAGAAATTCGCTAAAAATCGACCAAAAATTTCCGACCAACGTTGGTCGGTCAAAAAAAGAGACCAAAAACCGTCCAGCTTGGACGGAAATTGGAAAAAAAATATTTTATATTTTTTTTAAAATAAATACCGACCAACGTTGGTCGGTAAATTGGTTAACAAGTTGACCCAGCTGGTCAAACTTGCTTAGTCAAAAAACATTTTGGATTACCGACCAACGTTGGTCGGTAATCTGGACCCAATTTTTTAAATTTTAATAATTATTTTATTATTTAAAATATTTTATAAAATTTAAGAATTTATATTTAAAATTACCGACCAACGTTGGTCGGTTAATGCAGGGGAAGCATTTACCGACCAACTTTGATCGGTAATTTTTATTTTTTGGAAAATAACCGACCAAAGTTGGTCGGTTATTACGTCAACATTGATCAAACTTTCGAATTACTTTTATATTTACTATCTAAATAATATAAATATAATTCGTTAACACTTTTGTAATACAAATAATGAATACACTAACATATACTATATATAACATGCTATTTGTAAATTGATTCATCGACTTATAACTTACTTAGATGCATCGATAAATATTAAAAACAAAACGTTTGACCTATATCGACTAATAGTAAAAATAAAACGTATACTATAATAAGCTATATATATAGTTAAAGTATTACAATAAATGAAGTATGTGTGTGTGTGTGTATATATCGTGACAATAGTCGTATATATATATAAGAACACGAAGCGCTAGGACCACAAGGTCGGGTTCTTTTAGGGATAGACTTGTGAAGATCCTAATTAGTATATATAATTTATCATCAAATATATCTATTTGTAAATTGATTCATCGACTTATAACTTACTTAGATGCATCGATGAATATTAAAAATAAAACGTTTGACCTATATCGACTAATAGTAAAAACAAAACGTCTCGACCTATATCGATTAATCTATGTCATGCATTATTAGTGATGAATGAATGAAAAATAGAAGAATTTATACTGAACATCTTTGACATATATGTGTGTGTATATATATATATGTATATATATATATATATATATATATATATATATATATATATATATATATATATATATATATATATATATATATATATATATATATATATATTAAAGAAACGAAATAAGTTATTAGTATTAAGTAAACGAGTTAAATTAATAGGTCAAACATGGTCAAATTTTAACAAGCTATATATATACACACTAACATATACTATAACAAGTTATATATATAGTTAATGTGTGTGTGTGTGTGTGTGTGTGTGTGTGTGTGTGTGTGTGTGTGTGTGTGTGTATATATATATATATATATATATATATATATATATATATATATATATATATATATATATGTATAGCCGTATATATATAAGAACACCAAGCGCTAGGACCACAGGGTCGGGTTCTTTTAGGGATAGACTTGTGAAGATCCTAATTAGTATATATACTTTATCATCAAATATATCTATTTGTAAATTGATTCATTGACTTATAACTTACTTAGATGCATCGATGAATATTAATCGATGATTCATCAAAACGTTTCGACCTATATATCGATTAATCTATGTCATGCATTATTAGTGATGAACGAATGAAAAAAGAAGTTATTAGCATCAATTACAATATAGTGTATGTGTGTGTGAGAGAAAAATTACTCATATACTTAATTATAACTTAGAAAATTTACTTAGATAGATGCTATTATAATTTATTAAAAGTAAATAGTTAATATAATTATTTATAAAGATTATGCTTATAGTTTATAATTATTTTATAATAATTGTATAGTTAAATAAAATAAATGCTTATAGTTTTTTATAGTCAAACGGTCAACACTTAATGTACCGACCAAAATTACCAACCAACTTTGGTCTCGTGGAGCTTTTCCGTTGCCCCAGTCTCGTGAGTCATCTCCAAAGGGTCGACCTCCACGTGATCGTTCCTCCCGTCCTGCTCGTGATCGTTCCTCCCGTCCTCCCCGTGATCGTTCTTCCCCTCCTCCACAAGACCGTTCTCTATACCATCTTGTAAATGAAAGTTCATCAGACAGTGATGATGATGTTGTAGAAAACACCCCTTGACTTTTATATACTTTGAACTAGACAAATAGAACCAGTTTTGAACTAGTTCTAATTAGTTTTAACTTGGTTTTGAATTTTTATGTCCAATTGAACTTTAATTTGTTAGTTTTAAAGTATTTATTGAATGTTTTGGTTGTTGTGTTGTTATTGTTGTTGTTGTTGTGTTGTTGTTGTGTTGTTGTTTTTGTTGTGTTGTTGTTGTTGTTGTTGTTGTTGTTGTTGTTGTTGTTGTTATTGTTATAATTCAGCTGTTATTAGGTGTATTGGTATGCTGGCAGGTGGTGTAGCTGCCAAAATAGGCATTTTATGCCAAAATTAAACCCAAAATAACCGACCAAAGTTGGTCGATTTTTAATTTAAAAAAATTATTCCAAAATACCGACCAAAGTTGGTCGGTTAATGAATATTTAATTCCCAGAATTCAACATTACCGACCAACTTTGGTCGGTATTTTGTCTGCACTCTTGAAGTTACCGATCATAGTTGGTCGGTAATGTTTAATTTAAAATATTTTTAAAATATATATATTTTCAATTACCGACCAAAGTTGGTCGTTTTTTTTTAATTTTAATAATTAATAAAAAAACATAATTTAGTTAAACCGACCAACTTTGGTCGGTAAAATTAAATTAATAAAATATGTTTTCGACCAAAGTTGGTCGGTAAGTACTTAAAATTGTCAGATAGTCGTTTTAAGCTGCCGACCAATATTGGTCGGTAATTTCCGACTAACTTTGGTCGGTAAGCCATTCCGACCATCAAAACACTGTCCACACTCTAATGGTCGCGTTTTGATCGGTAATTGGCCATAACCGACCAACTTTGGTCGGTTTTTAGCGTATTTCTAGTAGTGCAAGCTACACGATCGCGAGCTCCTATTCACGAACGCGAAGAACAATACTACCTGCCTCCAAATTACACTACGCGAACGCGATGCCATTGACACGAACGGGATGAAAAACAATGAGATGACAGAACCAGCAACTCTAAAGCATGAAGAAATGGCCCGCAGCCCATCCGAAACACACCCAGCCCCCGGGACCCCGTCGAAACATACCAACAAGTTCCATAACATAACGTGGACCTGCTTGAGGCCTCAAATCACATCAAGTAACATCAAAACTATGAATCGTACCTCGAATCGAACTTAATGAACTTATGAACTTTCAACTTCTACAACTCGTGCCAAAACATATCAAACCAACCCGAAATGACGTCAAATTTTGCATGCAAGTTTCAAATGACACAACGGAGCTATACCCACTCCCGGAATCGAAATACGAACTCGATATCAACAAAGTCAACTCCCGGTCAAACCTCTCAACCTTCCAAACCTTCAACTTTTCAATTTTCGCCAAATTACATCAACTTAACTTACGAACCTCCAAATCTAAATCAGGACACACACCTAAGTCCAAAATCACCATACGAAGCTATTGGAATCATCAAAATAGCATTCCGGAGTCGTCTACATAAAAGTCAAAACTCTGGTCAATTCTTTTCACTTTAGCTTCTAAAGCAAGAATCCTTCTTCTAAATCAATCCTGAATCATCCGAAATCCGAACTCGACTACACACGCACATCATAATACATAATACGAAACTGCTCGAGATCTTAAACCACCGAACATGGTGCTAATTCTCAAAACGATTGGCCGGGTCGTTACAATGTTCCTGATGAAATAATATTTGTTGGTATGAGTCAATTTTTCTATTTTGAAAGCAGGTGACTCAATGAAAACTATTAAACATGTTCTTTTTCCAAAATTTTAAGCTCTACAAACATGTCAATTTAGCCCCATCAGCACATTTAAACAACAAATTTTCATTCTATATTGTTGATCGTAATTCATTCATGAATGACATGACGCCCTAGAATTCTATAAACAAACACTACAGAGTAGTAGGAAGAAAATGTGAAAGACCAGAAATAGATAGGCAGGAGATTTGTGATACGAGCAAACTTCCGGAACAAGGCTAGACAGAAGAATTAACCATTTAAAATTTTGTTTTCCCAATTTTCATTTTATCTAAGCAGTACTTTGGAAAAAAGTCAACAAATCCTTTTCTTTTCACATTTTAAATATTGAAATAATTGACTGAAACATGAACGAGGGCCGTTTAGACATCGCAAGTCTTCCCAAAATTCATTTGCGTGGTGCTTGTTTGGCCCCTTCTGAAACGCTTTTTTTTTCTTTCTTTTAAAACCTTGAGTTAGGTTTGGAAAAACTTTGTCGTGAACGAAACAAAATTTCTTAAGACCAACAATCATCAAAACATGTTTACGTTAGAGAATTTTTCCAGAAAAGTATTCAATAACTTTTAAAAAAAAAAAAGGAATTGTCCAAAACGCCATTCCAAAACACGAGCAGTAGCCCCAGTCAGAATATCATTTGATTTAAAAATTAAATAGCTATCAACAAGATGAGGTGAATGAATGTGATCCAATAGCCAGAAATATTAGTCTTTATGCCTACAGATTTGCTAGAAATTTCCTGAAAGAATAAGCCAAAAAATAGAAAACCAAAAGAGAAGCATAGTTGGAACTTTCTCTAAAATGACTATTTTTTCGATGCTAAAGCAAAATGTGCATTTTTATCCTTTAGAATAGGCAGCTACGAGTGCAAAGAAGTCGAAGATTCAATACACCACGCCAATTTATAGCCTGTTTGGCCTTCTTTTTTTTTTATTGTTTTTGCTAAAATACTTTTTTTTTTGTCAAAATGCTTTTTCGGTTAAAGTACTTTTACAAAGTTAAGATGTTTGGTCAAAGTTTTTAGAAAGACAAAAATACTTTTGAGTAGAAGCAGAAACTATTTTTTAAGAGCTGAAAAAATTTAGATTTTTTCTAATGCAGAAATGTCCGGGACCCTCCTAAACTTGACAACTTTTATTTAGTTCCCCTTAAACTTCACGTGGTCGTTAATATCTCCATGAATTTGAAATTTTGATAGTCTTGATCCCCTGGATGTTGATGTGGCAAAGAGCGTGAATACAATCTCTTTTAGGCGCGTGGGAAGGAAGAAAAATCGAAAAATCAACTTCTAAATGGGGTATTTTTAAATACTAACTGCCACATAATCAAATATAATGATTTATTTGCTTCAATTGCATTTCTCGTTGTTTCTTCTCAATAAACATTGCATATCTTATCTCAATTGTAATTTTTTAGATACAATGAATATAAAGCCGAGGGTCTATCGGAAACAGTCTTTCTGCCCTTTTAGGGTAGGGGTAAAGCTGCGTACATCTTACCCTCCCCAGATCCCACTTGTGGGATTACACTAGCTGTTATTGTACAATGAATATATGTTTCAACTATGTATTTCTTATCTTTTTTTCTATCCAAATCTACAAAAGTTAACTGAAACTTTATTTATTTTAGCCAAATAAAAGAAGATTTAGCCAAAGTAAGAAGTTCAAATGGTATAATTTCTACAACAACAAAAAAAAAATATTGCATATTTTTATTTTTATGCAATGATTATTTATTTAAATTATGCATTTTTTCGAGTCAAATTCGCAAATATTTGGTTGGAATTTTACTATTTTTAGCTAAATTATTTATTTAGCTATGGCGTTCCAGCAGTGTATTTTTTTAGATGCAATGATGATATGTTCTAGTTGTGTATTCCTTCTTTTTCTGACTAAATATGTAAAAGAAACTTAATTAAATTATCATTATCTTTAGACAAATAAAAAATTATATAGTCAAAATAACGTTGTTTCAAGTTTTTTTAATAGATTTTAGCACGAAAAAAGAAATTTAAATGAATGGTGGACTTAAAAGGATAAAAATATACATTTTATTATAAAAAATACTACATGGACAAAAAAATTCATGTGGCAGCGCGTATGTCATACTCCCATGGATTGTCAGCGTCCAGGGGGATCGAGTCTGTGAAATTTCCAAATTAAGGGGGGGTATTAAAGAGCACGTGAAATTTAAGGGAGAACTAAACAAAAGTTGTCAAGTTAAGGGGGTCCCGAAATATTCTGCCTTTTCCAAAGGTACTTTTTTGAAAAGCACCATTACGAAAATACACTTATTAGAAGCACTTCTTAAAAAATTGATCCAATAATAATTACTTCTCAAAAGTGATTTTCCAATTGATTAGCCAAAAATAAATTGTTTCTCACCAAAAATATTTTTTTAAGAAAAATATTTTTTTTTAAAATAAGTTAGAGTTTAGAAGCTTGGCCCACAGATTATTAGACTGATATATAATTTAGATCTCTTCTTTTTAACAAGTTCCTGGAAGCAAAAGAACATTTTATAAGCGGACCATGCTAATTTCAAAATTACTGATGCACCTAATGACATAATTATAAAAATAATATCTTCATGTCACTACGTAGCTGAGTATTTGTTAAGGTTTATTATAAGTCTATATTGGCAGCAGCAGCCTTATTATTCAACAGCAGCAAGGTGCCAAAAACCTTTTCTAGAGATTTTTGCTTTTTTTTCTTTTTTCACAATAATTTTTTTATTTTGTTATTTTGAGAGATTTGTCATAATAAAAATAGATTTAAAAAAATATTGTAACCTTGGATCTCCAGTCTCATCCTTGATATCCAGACTACTTATCTCGTATTAGAATGGATAAGCAGGAAACTTTGCAATTCATCAAAACTTTAAATATCAAGATACTCCAAATAAGAAATTAGGAAACATCAAACACAATCCATGATTCGGATCTGCAAGTAATTTTTTTTTTAAAACCGTCAGATCACCTTTGCTTGATCGTATAAGAAATTCCTTATGCTAACGATGTATTTAATAAAAGTTGTAAATTGAAGTAAAATTAGAGTAGGAAAAGAAATGTACATGTCCTCCATAATAAGTTGTGATCCATTCCTCTATGAACTCATCCAAATTAAAAGGAGCTGAATAGAACATGGTATCATTTCTGCCTCGCCCTATAGGCGCATCACCATCTCACGGCATGCTTAAAAAAACAAAACTAGCTATTAATTTCTAAAATTATTAATTTTTCACATATATATTTATGTGTCTCTCAAAAATATTGGGTTTAATAAATTTGGCTCCACTCTCTCTTCAAGGTCCACCAATCCACGGTAGGGTTTGAACTCGTATTTTTTAACCTACACATTGCATATTGTGCTCTTACCATAGAACAATGCAAGAACATGCAAATATAGGTCCTTGTATCAAGATCAATTGCGCAAATGATAAAGTTTTATTTTAAACATTCCATGCAACATGAATAAACAACAATAATGAATCGCTCATGAATGGTCATGCTAGCGAGAATAAAATTTGAGAATTAAAAATAGAATCTATCTCAATAAAGATGATGTTATCGTGGACGTCAATTAAATAGAATTTCAACCAGTAAAAAGTCAAGAGAAGAATTTCAAAAAGGAGTCCTCGGTCTTTTCATGTACCTTATTTTATATTTATCCAGAAAGTAGTACGATGTTTCAAGCCCACCTGAATTAAATTAGAAATTTCGCATTAGAAGTTTAGTCAAAAGCAACTTCTTTTTGGTCACAGCTTCACATTACCTTATCCTCCCCTATATAATGATCCAGGAGTTTTCTGAATTTGCTCATCAACTACATCAAAACATTTCAACAGTTGAAGATATATAATAAAGATGGCAGCAACCAAAAGCTTGTTCATTATTTCTTTTCTTTTCCTTTCAAGTGCATTTCTTGCAAGATCTGCAGAAGTTGGTACGTTAAAACTATTATAGTAATTCGGCTCCAGTGCATGTTTGATTTTAGTGCATGCATGGCTTCTTATTTTTGGTGCTTTCCTTTATATACAGTCAGAATGAGTGTGATAATTTTTATATGTATGCGCATTTTGATATTTTTATCCTAGATTCGCGTCTGTTTATTGCTATGATTTTCTTATTGTCTGGGAAATTGTAGATGATGAGAGTGAGTTTAGTTACGATGAAAAAAACGAGAATGGACCAGCTAACTGGGGCAAGATTTATCCAGAATGGAACACCTGCAATACTGGAAAATTGCAGTCTCCAATTGATCTTCTTAACAAAAGGGTTGAAGTAGTATCAAACTTGGGAAAACTTCGTAAGCATTACAAACCATCCAATGCCACTCTCTTGAACAGAGGCCACGATATGATGGTAAATTGATAATTGTGGATCAGTACTACCACAATATTTAAGAGACTCCTCGACCATGATTTTATTAATGAGTGATTATTATTTGCAAACGCAGTTGAGATGGGAAGGTGGTGCAGGTCACTTGAAGATAAATGGAACAAAATATCAACTCAAACAATGTCATTGGCACACACCTTCTGAACACACTATCAATGGAAAAAGGTATACCTTACATAAATTCGATGTTATATAATTCACTGCGAATTATTATTCTATGTTTCTCTTTCTCTTTTCTTTTTTTCATTGATTTATTTCCTCAATATCAACAAATGTAGGTTTAATTTGGAGGCTCATTTAGTACATGAAAGCGATGATGGAAAGACTGCTGTAATTGGAATCATGTACAAGATTGGACGGCCTGATTTCTTCTTATCTATGGTAAACACCAATATATTTATATATAATTATTAATTAACACAAGGATTTAACTTATATATCAGTGACTATTTTAATTTTTAAAAAGAATTTGACTATTAACCTGCTAAGGTCATTTGCCTTATTTTTCAGGTTCTTGACGTTGTTTTCTTTTTATCACAGATAGAGAAGGATTTGAAAGCTCTTGCCAATACAAAAGGTATAGAGAGGGCCATTGGAACTATTGATCCAAATCTAATAAAAATGGATGGAAAAAAATATTACAGGTATATTGGCTCTCTAACAGTACCGCCTTGCACTGAAGATGTTGTCTGGACTATTGATAGAAAGGTAATCAAGTACTTAATTAATTTTATGTGAAAAAATTTCATTTTGAAAGTACTTAATTTTATGTGAATTTGTTTCTCAGGTGAAAACTATAACGAAAAGACAAATGAAACTGATCCGAGAAGCTGTTCATGACGTGAGTTGCTACCCCAAAATATTAGCAATTAAGATTTTTTTTTCTCTCTAATTATATTATCATCCCTTATAGTTATAGCGGATGTTTCTGGATCCAACTCTTATTGAGGGTGTTTGGCTAAGCTTAAAAGCTGGTCAAACTAGCTTATAAGCATTTTTGGCATATACGTGTTTGGTAAATAAGCCAAGTGTTTATAAGCTAAAATCAGTCATAAGTCATAATAAGTTGGTCACCCCAACTTATGGCTTTAGCTTATAAGCATTTTTAGTTTGACCAAGGTTTTTACTAGTTTATCCTTAATAATATTTTCTAATTCACAAAATATTTTTTCCAAAATAAATTTTCTAACTTTCTTTTCATTCCATATTCGTTGTTCATCTTTTTCTTTACAAAAAAAAACTTTTAAATTTATAATCTTTTGTAAAGTTTTTAAGGATATTTTAGTCATTTTAATAAAAGAATTACTTATCAGCTTTTTTTACCAAACACATCAACTGTTTATTATCAGTTTCAGCACGTCTATCCAAACACGTAAATGCTTATTTAAAAAATCAGTTTCAACACTTAAAAATATTTTTCAGCATTTCAAACTTATCAGTTATTTACAATCAGCTAATCCAAACGGGCTCATTAAACAAGGTTGACATGTGATAGACTTTTCAGACCCAAAAAACTTTTTATGTTCAATTTGTGCGATTCTAAAAGGGTGGTTCTTCAAAAGAAAAACTCAAGAATCTACTTATAAAGCAATGTTTTTTTGACTTTTCATTTCTCTTTGTTTTATTTCTCACAGGAATCTAAAACCAATGCCAGACCAGCCCAGCCAGTAAACAAACGTCCTATCAAATTCTACAAACCAGAAGAAAGGCCCTGAAAAAGAAGTGAAATTATTCTGTAGCCATAGTTCAAAAAGAGACCATACGCTCTCTCTAAATTTAGCTGTTGACGTCGTTATTATCTACTAGTAACAGATGATTGTATTAATATCTTCCTTATTGTATTTATTCATTGGATCATATATAGTAATAAACGCCAGTTTCTGGACGAATTTGTTTACGTTTGTGAGCCTTGAATTTGTCTGCATTTCTTCCAGCATCCGACAAGAAGAATACAATATTACATTTTTAGACACCTCGATTTGTTTGGTAGGAGTAGTACTTGATAGTGAAAGCAAAATCATAGTCAATTTTTGAAATCACAAAGAGGAAATTTCAAACTTTGACCAATATTTTTGGACGAGTGATCACGCCAACTCTAGTCCTTAGAAAAAGGATAAGCAGTCGCTGTAAATATAATCCGGTCTAAAAGTTCGGAGTCGAATCCCACAGAGAAATATAATCCGATCTAAAAGCCCGGAGTCGAATCCCACAGAGAATTAAGATTTCGCTATAACTGTTCAATATCACCGAGAGGACAAGCTCGAATAACTTTTAAGTTACTTAAACTAATTAACTAGTGATTATCAAAAAGCAATAGAAATTTATCAACTAAAGAAACTAAGGGTTGGAGACAAAATTAAGTAGGTCTAGAGTTATGATTTCCCCAATTGTCGGAATCCTTGCCACTGCGTCTCCTATAATATCGTATAAGTATTCTCTACTGATCATGAGCACTCAACTTATCGTAATTCTCTCTCGAACAACTACAATAATGTACTAGTCATGTTCTCTCGAATTACGGTAGCTCACACTTGTTTTACCGCTCACTAGGATCACGTCAAAGCTTCGTTATCTCTAATCTCGCTTTTAAACCCGCAGTATTGATCTTTCATACACCTTAGGAGTGACTTTGTTCAACAACTACCTAAATATATATCATTTCTCAAGCAACAAATAATAAATAGGAACAATCAACCGATGGTCATTCAATCAACTGAAATAAGCACGTAGTTGAACAAATAGATAAATCCAAAGGTTAAATTGTATTAAAACATAACAAAAATTCATCCTCCGAGAGGTTCCATCAAAACTCTAGATAATAAATTAGTTACTCATAATAGTATGCAAAAACTACAATACTAAAAGTCATAACCAACAATGAAAAGTAGGAAGAAGAAGGGGGAAAACGCGTGGTTAAATCTTCCTCCTTGCTTCTAGCGTATTCTTGCCTCCTTGGGTGTTGTCTTACCCTAAAGTAGTGTCTCTTTCAAAAGGACGTTTTTGGATGTATTTATATCAATTAGGGTTGATGTGGGGCGTCCTTGATCTCTCCTAATTCGAAAAGGACACGTTGAGTCGTGTGCTAGAGTTGGTGCAACGCGTGACTTCTAGCACTCTCTCAGTTATTTCTTTTTTTCTTCTTTGTTCTTTTGCGTGCCGGGTCCAGTGCCAACCTCCATACTGCACTATTTTTTTGTTCATTCGCTAGGCCATTTCGTGCCTACTTTCATGCAATGCACCAATTGTGGCATGCTCCCTGCATCTCTACTCTTTTTGCATCAAATCATCCAATTCTTACCAACTTCCATCCAAATTCATTTCTGCACACAATAAACATGTAATGAGCATATTCTATGTTTATAAATATGTAATCTACCACAACTCACATAAGAAATAATATGCAAACATACTCAAAAACATGTATTTTTCATCGTTTATCAATTACCAGAGCACGTTTTATTAGATGACGAAAGTTCAGCTTTCTCCCACGTGCCATAAACCTTGAGTAGTAAAACGGATGAATTTTCACATTTCTCACTCAATATTAACAGTCGATATTTTTTTCTTAGGGGAAACATCCTGATGTGTGAAATGTTGAGTTATATGGTTGTGACCTTTATATTACTACTCCGCAGACACAAAAAAGACCCTAATTTATATGGGATCATAACTCATAAGAATCTAACTTTAAAAAAAACTGTCATGACTAAGGGTGTACATGGGTTGGGTTGGTTCAAATTTTTTAATTATCAAACCAAACCAATTGTATCGAGTTATTAAATTTAAATACAAAACCAAACCAATAAAAGTCGGATTTTTTAATCTCGAATTTTCGGATTTTGTCGGGGGGGTTTTCTTAGTCTTCATAGCACAAAACGTAAAATTTGTGCTCCAAATATTTCTTTAATCCTAGTAAGACAGAACTATATAAAATGTTTTTCAATAAAATAACATAAATATGAGATGAGTCATGGCATTGTACTAAAATATTCAACAATAAAGATAATAAAATCGCATAAAATAAATATTATTAATAAGTTATAATGAAAACAAATATAATTTAAAATTATGACTAATAAGTACTCCTTGTTATTTACATGATTAACCGCTAAAATAAAAATAAGTTACACTTACATTTCATCTTATCCATGGAAAAACTAAAAAATAGATATTCAACACTATTTTCATCCATAGTACAATTGAATTGAATGTCTTTTATTAGCATTAGTATTGATTTGATTTTGGTTTAGGATTTATTTGAGTTACTAACATTTATGGACTATAAAACTTATTGGAGCATCCAAAAATTATAAGTCCAAACTTGAAATAATACGTTAAAAGATAAAACTATAAAAAGCTTAAGAAATATTTATAAACTACACTACCATAAATATTTTTATGTATTAAATACATTTAAAACTTTTATACATATAATGTCGGGTTGGTTTGGTTTCGATTTGACTTTTTTTAGTTAAAATCAAACCAAACCAAATATAGTCGGGGTTTTTTTTCCAACACCAAACCATAGTCGAATTTTTTTTCTCGATTTGACTCGAATTATCGGGTTGATGCGATTTGTTGGTTTCATTTGTACACTCATAGCCGTGACTAGCAGAGGGCATTGCTGAACTCCTTAGCAAAGATTATTTTTTGCTGATGAGATCTATTTTTATGGAGTTCTAAAGAAGTGAGACCAAAAATCTAGAACATATACTTTTCGATTTCCTTTAACTTCTCGGACGTCCGAGGCATCTTAAATTGCCTTAACATAATATTAGTCAAATTTTGCTTTGATAATTCTCCACATCTCCCCCTAAACAAAATTCTCCACTAAATTATCCGTCAAATTAAAGCCAACTCCGTTGATCTTGAAAAATATATCTCCTCCAATCTACTTTAATTGATATTTGCTCCTTTTTTCCCCACGATATTTGATTTTTTCAAGAAGGAATTAAATTCTTTTTTCCAAAGTAGTCCTTGGAGTAAAGAGTCTAGGAGCATTTATTGTATTTTTAATAAATAAATTACGATTAATATGGTCAATTTCATTCTTAATTAATGCTTAAAGATAAATTCAGTGTCGTCTTTTGGATTAGAGCCGCAGAAGATGAGACTATTCGAAGCTAAAAAACATGTACACTGTAAAGAGAGTGACCGGTCAGACGTTAGATTTCAGTAAATTGTTATTTAAATGAATAGACGTCACAAACATTTGAAAATTTTACATCATGGAAATTGAAAATTGTAGAGTAAACGGGAGAAATGGTTGAAAATCAAACAAAAGGTGCCATCTTTCGACTTCCAGGTAAATGTAATCTTTAATGAATTAACTAATAAGACATAATACGTATTTTTTAACATCATATATACCTTTTTTTCTTGGGCAGAAAGTCACGAACTCCCGTAGGCCGTTTGTTTTTTGTTCTTCGCTGTTCTAAAAGTATAACTCTCAAACCTGAAATTCAAATTACAGAGAGAGAGAAGCCAATGCGCATTGTTTACAAAGTATACATGTACAAGGCACGCGCATTTTGGACACTTGCTAGCAGTATTCATCTACTCATGAATTGGACAATGTAAATCGCAAAGGCACTGATTGCAGCACCGGTGGAAGTTCATGACTCACTGCAAGATTAATAGTTCGTCTCATCGGAAGATTGTCGCCTGGAAAAAGAAAGAAGAAAAAATATGAAAGAGAAGTTGCATTCGACGACGAACTATGTGCTCCGACACGGGTGCAGGTGTCCGACACGGGTGTGGATCTAGAGGTCGGATCCTTCGAGATGTAAATTATAAGATTCAGGGATATGGATATGGATCCTAATACAAATACGGGTGCGGGGATCCGGCTAAAAATAGTTCAAAAAAATAAAAATATCTCTAAATTTTGTGAGATACCTACGTATAGCTTGTAAAGTGTGGATTTCCTTTTTATTCTCAAGTTGTAGATACGTAAAGGATTGGATTTCAAGATAAGGTATATTATTTTCTTCAAATTTGCCCAAGTTTTGGTTTTGATTTTGGAAATCAAATTATATCTCGTCTCGAATTTTTCCGTCCATCGTGGTCAAACTACCCAAAATTGTTTGATCAGATCCAGTACGGAACCCATACCCACACCCATACTAATATAGTGTCGACACAGGTGCGGCACCGAAACTGCCGTGTCGAAGCAACTTAGACGACGAAAGAAATCCCATCATGACTATGAAGTTTCAGCATTCACTATAACATCCATCCAATTTGAGCGCCCACAACAATCCTCCATATTTCTCTAGCAAAATAACAAGAAGCTGTAAATACATCCAGGAGGTTATTGAGTAAAAGCATATCTAGTCACAGTAGATTACATTTTATAGAATTTAAAAGAAAAAAATAAAAGTTAAGTTTGTACTAAAGTTCTTCTGGTAAACTATGCAGTCATGGTAGAAAGGGAATTCATATATGGTATAAAAAATCTCAAACCGATTCGGACCTGATTTCCACAACTGATAGTATCTTACTCACACTATACTAAACTCTACAGCAAAACAAAATTTAACTCTTACATTTGTTCTGTTTGAATGATACATCCGAAATTATAACCTAAAATTTCCACAACTGCCAATCGCAACCAATAATTAAAGAACCCAGGAAGCATATAAAAATTCCAAAACATAGTACAACAAACGTCCCCGACTTCTAATGATCTATCAAGGGAATATAAAACTTCTCTAAAAAGGGATAAGGCTCTAATTTGGACGAGTTAAAACTTAATAATCATTGAGAAGGTTCTCAAAAAATTAACCTTAACAAATTAAACAAAGTAAAAGTTGCTACTGAACCTATTCAAACATCTAAAATTATTCAGTCCTCGTCATTTTCGTTTCCTAGTTACTGGAGAAAAAGATACAAATTCTACTGGAGCCTGCTACTAATAGTGATGCCTAATATACTTGCAAAGGCGATGGAGGAGCGCAACCCACATGTCCAAGAAAGGAAGTGGTGTATCATTGTTCACCCTAAATACAGGATACTAATTTGGCTCATTGCCAGTGGGATTATCCGGAATTTGTACTCAAGTAGATTAACAACCATGGCGATCTACCTTTGCATTATAATTTCAAGCTCCTACTTATCTGAAGACATGGAAAATCTTACTTACCTAAGAAGGTTTGAAAATAACATCGTTTATGTCAACTACTAAAGTCCTGTCATGCAGAAAGACATCACCCGTGTTAATCTTACCACCTAAGTAGAAAAACTTTGAGAAAAATGTAAACTTAATGGTATAGAGCAAACTGACACATTAGAGGAGCTTATTACAGTATTAACATTGCAACAATGTCAGCAACTCTATTTCTTTTCTTTTCTTTTTTATTAATCAAAAGCCACCCTCATGGTGGGGGGTTAGGCATGACCCTACCTCGTAAATTAATAAAGCAACTCTATTACAAAGAAGAGATTTTGCAATAGAAAGATGATAGACGCAACAAGAATAAATGACATACAACACTAAAAGAGCACCAACCTATAAATTTGAGAAAGAACTTGCAAGTTGTTTAACTTGTGCTTCAGCCCCATTCACCCAAGAGGAAATGAGATGATGAGCAATTGCAAAGGGCCCAGGTATAAACATAGGAGCAAGTTCCCCACTTTCCACATTGAAATCGGATGACAAGCTCTGTCCTCTTTCTACACCCTTGCACATTTGGTCCACTTTACCTGCGGCTGTCCTTTGTGCCTTCTTGTATTCCGCAAATGTGAGCGCCTTTTTCACATCTTCTCTGCTGTGCCATTTAGCATCTGGATCACAGGTTGATTCACCGTCACAAAAAAGAAAGAAAATGGCCATAATCAAAATATAAGGTGGAATCCACACATTATAAGCCAAGGGGCCAATGATAAATTCTAGAGACCTACTATCTGAATTCTTTTCCAAGAGGCCCTATTTTACCACATTCCCCCCAACCCAAAAAAATACGAGAGAGAGGGGCAGTGTGGGAGGGGAATTTTCCTTCGAACCTTTGAGAAGAAAATCAAACATAATAAAAGATTTCTATGTTACCTTCTAACTCCGCCTTATCCACATTAATATCCAGCGATTTTGCATACGCAAAGAATCCCACCATAAGCTGGCACGGCATGGTGCTAGGTCCAACTGCAAAGGAATCATACAGTTCGGCCATAATCACAAAAGGAAAAGAAAATGGCATGCAGGATACACACAAAATATACAGTAACAAATACTAGTGAAAAAAAGGAAACCTCTGAAGACCCATTTCATGAAGCAACTAATTGGCGCACAATCAGATCAACAATGTTCAAAAGGGAAAAGGAAAGATAATACGCATTTCCCATTAACCCATGCATAATTACGCATCACATCTCCTCTAAGAAAGGGTATGGAAGAGATTGAGCAACTTTATTCACAGAGTGAAGCAGGAACAACTAATGGCGAGATCTTAAAGTGAATACGGCACGCAAGGTGAGACTAACCATAGGCTCGTCGCTGACAGAACCATGCAGAAAAGATTATAAACAAATAACAACTTTGTCAATTATAAAAAACAAAAGCTCCAATAAGACAGGAAAATAACAACAATAGCAAACAAATCTGATATATAACTGAGAGGGCCTGGAGTTTTGATTTCACAAGAAGCAACAGCAGAGAATGCTTCAACTTCTGTAAATATGCTTGTTTTGCAAAAGCATTCAACCAAAGGACAGAAACTTATAGGGAAAGTAATAAATAAAATTGTGGTTGCAAAACATAGTCAAACATGAAAGAAATGTCAGGATAATATCGAGAAGATTTGTAGCTAAATAAATCCAAAAGAGCAACTTTAGTATTCATCCAATATATTGTTATTAAAAGACATTGCTTCATCACTACGATGCAAAGCAAGGGGTTATTGCTTCATGGGTGAAGCCGTGCACTTCAGAGAAGTATAGGCTTCAGAGAATGATGCGCAAAGTTATCCAAATGAATATCGGTTGGCTTTTTGGATCTCAATTTTGAGAAGTTGGATTAATAATAAAATTTTTGTATATTGGATGTTGAATTTATCATTAGTACTAAATTCATATTTCCTTTGTCCCAGTTTATATGAAGGTGTTTGACTGGACAAGAAGTTTAAAAAATGACGGAAGATTTTTGAAACTTGAGGTCTAAAATAAATCATAGAAAAGTGTGGCTAGAAATCATCTCATTAAGGGTAAAAAGAGAATTTTAAAGTTGAACTGTAACTAAATATAGAAATGTGTCATTCTTTTTCGGACTGACTAGAAGGAGAGAAAGTCGCATAAATTGGAAAGGAAGGAATATATGTTTTGCATTTTCTAAATTTTTCTTAAATTGTGTGATTCACTTCTCTTTCTTTTCAAGCTCCACAGACCTTGTCGCTTTTTAGCGCTTCCTTCTTAAGAATAGCTGATTCCATAATTACTTTACATCATAAAAAGCAAGGTGTATAAGATCATATAAAATAAGAAGTGCCAAGAGAATGCATGGGAACAGACACCGCACATCTGTTTCCAAGAACATTACCAGGCCATGGCTGAGAACTATGGTACACAACTTGTCCAACTTCAATACCAGTCTCCTCCCATGTTTCTCTTCTCACAGCCTCTTCCAAACTTTCTCCTGGCTAGTAACAAATTGAGAAAGTAATAAACATGTATTCAGAAAAATATTGTGAGTGACGGGATCGAAAATCAATGCCTGCTAATTACCTATTAAAAAGAAAAAAAAGGGGGAAAACAAACCAACCGGAAAAAAAAAAAGAGAAACTGAAGTACTGCCGGAAATTGAAATACTCCATCCATTCCATATTATATGACAGTGTTTCCTTTTTGATTTGTTCCAAAAAATTGACACAATTTCTTTTTTACGATAAGACATTGTCATTTGTAGACCACAAGATACTAAGGTATTTAGCATGTGTCAAAAGTCTTGCCTTTTTTTACTCGAACTCAGTACCCTGTCAAACATCATCATATGAGATGAAATAGAGGAAGTTAATAAAAATTGACCAAGGGCTAAAAGTAAATAACTAATATACTGATGCAGAAATGAGGTTCTATTGGCTAAAATTTCTTTTCACCATGGACAACATCCATGGGGATCAAAACTTATGAATGCTACCTTTACTAAATTAGGTAATTGCATAAATGAGGAAGACAAGCTATGGGCAGCTCGAAAATGCATGGCATACATACTTCTGTTGCTCTAGGCCTTACTTAAAATCAAAAGTACGAGACATACCTCCATGAAACCAGCTAGACAACTCCACATGCGAGGTACAAATCTCGACTGCCTACTTAATAGCACACAGTCATTCTCTTTGTCAATAACTAACATAATGACAACCTGTTGCGAAGGCAAGACGCCAAAAGAAAGTTAGGATTCTCATGTAGCATTTCAAATGTAAGTCCCATAACCTCTTCCACAAAACAAAGAAAAACAAGTAAACCAAACATGAGCACAATCACAAGCAAAATCTAATCAGAGAGAAGAAAATGAATCTGATTGACATACGGGATCAACTCGAGGATATATTTTCCTCTTGCA
This sequence comes from Nicotiana tabacum, assembly GCF_000715075.1. Classification (NCBI taxonomy): domain Eukaryota; kingdom Viridiplantae; phylum Streptophyta; class Magnoliopsida; order Solanales; family Solanaceae; genus Nicotiana; species Nicotiana tabacum. The sequence continues at coordinate 63,216,145 of NC_134101.1, forward strand.
CAACTCATTAGAGCATTGTTTCCGCCTCCCAGCATCAATTAAATTGTTCTTACCTCCACAAAATCCACAAAAACGTGATACCGTATGCCATTCTAGTAATGATCTGGCCTGATAAAATGCCAAAGCCGAAAAAGTAAAATATAGCATCAGTCAACATGGGCACCAATTTTTATCATAAGTATAATAATAACTAACTACTAAAGCAGAATGTTACTCAATATTTGGATATGCACAGCTCAACAATGACAATGATGTGGCAACTGTAACCTAAATTCATTTGCCATTTATCAGAAGAAGAAAAAAAACTGATGCTAGATGGTATTATCAGGACTCTTGGACGCGTCCGCACCATGTCTGCACTTCCTGAGACAACCAACCCTTAAAACAATCTAAATATGACTTTGGTAAAGAATACTTAAAATACTAAAGGTCCATTTGGTTATAGGGATTAGGGGGGTTATCCCAGTATAAAATTTGGGAATAATTTTGTCCAGCGTTTGATCATGGGTATTATAAAACCAGGATAAATTTATACCAAAATCATGGGATCATCCATCCCATATAGGAGGTGGGATTATAATCCTAGGATAACTTGTCTTGAACCAAACGACCCCTTAAGTTTGAAATGCACATTTACAATGTGACATTAACTGCATAATCAGGTTTGCAGTTCTAGATAGAGATTAGCAGCCATTCTAATCCTAGTTACCACACCTTTTTCGCCTACAAGAATCAACATATCTAAATATAGATAAAATGAGCTGCCTGAAAAAGATACATGGGTTTAAAATAACAGCAGGCAGTGGCTAGTTTATGAAACTGCTTCAACTACCTTAATATGCCTACTAATCACAATGCAGGCCACTAGAACAGCTATAGGTGATCCAATTCAACAAGAAATGATAAAAGATGGATTTTGTTGAAATTGTAATGAAAAAGCAGAAGTAAATAGGAATACATACATGACCAGCAATAGCAAGTTGAGCCATGGCTGAAGCATTTTCCCAATCAGAGGCAACCATGAGAGTCCTGAGTTCAACAAAGCAAAATTGCCTAGCACCCAATTCATTTACCAATCGACTACCAGCCTCTGTGACATCAATAGCCCAGTACACAACATAAACGCCATCACCATCACCCTCAGAATCAGAACCCAAGTAAACCAAAGAATCTTCACTCAATTTTACCTCAGAAGAATTCTCCAAGAATGCCTTACAATCGTTAAAACTCAACCAAGCCAAGTGCCAATTAGGCTCAGGCGAATTCTTGAGTGAGCCGGCTAAAGGCCTTCCCTTTCTGAAAGGCAAGATCTTGAAATTAGGGGAAGTGAGTGAAGGGTTATCCGTATGTTCTTTTAAAAGAAGGGTTTTAAGGGTGTGAAGAGCAGAGGCTGGTGAAAATGGATCACTTGGTTTAGGGGTTCTTAGCTTTATGGGGTTGCCTGCAAAGGCATGAGTCTTGAACAAATTCATGGACAAGAGTGGGTGACTGTGTAGTAATCTTGGGTTTTTGGAGAGGGAGACAAGTTGGGAAGAATTTGAGAAGGAAAGACGAAAGATCATTGCTTTTTGATTGGTGTTTCCTCAACAAAGGAAATGAGGTTGGTGTATGACACGTTGACATCTGTACTTTTGGCTCCCTCCCCCTATTGTGTCCCCTGCGCCACCACGTTGTCTTCTACTTAGCCACAATTTCATTTGTACACCTTGGAGTGCTTTTCTTTTATTTATTTCCTTCTCTAACTGATATTGGATCTTATTAATTCGAATTTCAGATTATTATTTTTTATTTTTAAAGCTTAAACTTGAAATTTCTAATTAAAGGTGAAGAAATTCGGTGTTCGCTGTGACGCTCTTTTTTCTTATACTTTCAAAGTATGAGTGATACCTTATTAATTTAAGAAATGTTACTTCAAAAGTTGTGTATTCTCTTCTCTGTAATTTTTATGTATTTCTCACCTCTCTAACATAAATAAAGTTGGTAAACCAAAACAATATTTACAGGGCGCTCGAGCTCCCTTAACCTGGAATGTAACTAGGTATCCATCCATATATAGTGCATTAATTTCCACGAAAGTCTTTTAGCACAATTCATATGTAGGATCCACGTAACACACAAATGTCTCAAAGATATGAACTCTAATAAGCACATGTCAATATTGATTCCAGCTTCTATCATCAAATATGGAAGCTGTAGATAGTAATGGTTCCTGTCCCAGTGTTAAATCCATCATAAAGATCCACAATTAGCCCAGATGACATCACTACTTGATAAGTGAAAATTAAAACCTTATGCTTTAGGTAGGGGGCCTCTCAATCTTGATAACCTGCCTTTACTCAACAATTGAATGTGTCATTTAATATGTAAATCGTGTGTGGGATGAATTATAACTTCATTATTAGTACTATATAAGGGACCATGTGAAGAGTTTTGTAATCCTTAGTTACTTTGTAACTATCTTGTTAGTTTGCCAACCAAAAGGGTTTGCTCTTCCAAATATGTCTTTGTATTTGTTATTTATGACTTCATATACTAAAGTATGTTTCCAATAAATCAAGATACTTTCAAATCCTTTTTGGTAATACATAGCCCTTTAGACTAACTTTTTACGAGTGAAGTATGTACCATAACTTTGTTGTTCCTACTTTATTTCTTTTTACTTAGGTTCTTATATTTAATTTGGTAAATGCATTAAGCTTTCAGCCCTTCAAAAATGCTTGAAAAGTTTGCGAATGACGATGATGTCATCTAATAGAAATAATTATGCACAAAGATAAATCTAAAGAACTAAAGAGTGAAAATCGTTCGTTTTCATAAAAAGTATAGATGTTATTATTTTAAATGTTTAAATGTGGCCGAAATATAAATCCGAACATAACAGAATACAACCACGAACAAAATCTTAATTCCCAAAATCTGGTGTCACAAGTGCATGAGCATCTACCAGAATATACAATACCACTACAACAACTGTCTAAAATAGAAAATAGACATAATACAATAAATGGATAGGATAATGGAGACTTTCTGTGCTACGGATCGTAACATAGAGAACAGCTCACCACAAAATCTCCTCAGCAATTGCGCCTACGCGCCTAGATGACCATCAAAAGTACATATCTCAATACATGCACAATCAGTGCAGAAATGTAGTATAAGTATGTAAATCAACGCGTACCCAGTAAATATCTAGCCTAACCCCGAAGAAGTAGTGACGAGGGGTCAACATCGACACTTACTAGTGGTTTAATAAATCAAGTACAGTAAAAGTATACTGGTAAAAAGCATGACAAGTAAAATAGTGAAAACAGATATAGGTACATGATATGATCCTCAACTGTAAAAATAAACACGAAGTCCTCCAATACTAGATACTTCCTCAAATAGGGTACACAATGGTCAACACCAAATAAAATATCACATCTCGAGTCAGGAAAACTCATAGGTACATTGACTCCCTATCAAATATTACGCATGAATTTTTAATCCCTATCAAATATTACGCATGATTTTTTCGAGGTGAACGGCCTGATCCCATAAGAGTAATGGCATGATTTCTTATCGTGGAGTGCGTCCCGATCCCATAATAATAGTGTACGCTGCCGAGGTCAGACGGCCCGATCCAGATGCATCTCATAATACTGTCGAGGCGAGTGGTCCGATCTCATAATGATACTACTAAGGCGTTCAGCCCGATCCCATAGGAATAGTGAAACTTGACGGGTTACTAGCCCACTCATGAATATACGTGTGAGTTATGAAATTCGAGAGACTTTCGGACAAATTCGTACAATACAGGAGAAATTCGTAAATGGAAGTGTAATTTTCACTATTAATCAAGTAGCTCATCAAATATCTAAAATAGCAAGTCCAATATCTTACTCAAGTCTAGTCTCAAGCTAAATTATAATTTAAGACATTTAACCAGCCAAGAATAACTCAAATAGTACAATTAAGCATGACGTGAGTCTAAGTCTACCCGGACATAATAAGGAATTCTAGCATATGCACGGACACTCGTCACCTCATACGTGCATAGCTCTCACAACATGTAGCACATAACAAATATAGCACCTACGGAGTAAATTCTCCCTCACAAGGTTAGATAAGATAAGAGACTTGCCTCGCTCTGAAATCTGATAATCGGCTCCAATACCTCTCTAACACCTCAAACCAATGCCAACCGATCTGAAACTAGTCAAAGAAAATAAAAACCAATCAAAATATATCCAAAGACGCGTAATTCAATAATTAATAACAATTCTCAACTCCACGCGAAAAGTCAACAAAGTCAACCCCTCGGCTCATGCGTCCGAATTTTGAATTTTTTTGAAGATAAATATAATCCATAGTACCACAACTCAAATATATAATTTCTTCCCAATTCTATGTCCAATTTCGTGGTCAAAATCCAAAAATATCATTTCTAGATTTTCTTCTAAAATTTCACAATTTCTACCAATTTTCATGTTAAAATCCATATATATTTAATGTATATAACTCAAAATGAGTAGGAATCATTTACCTTGTGATAGATGATGAAAATATACCTTCAAAATCGGCTCCAAATGAGAAAATGAGATGAAAATGAGCAAATCCCTAATTTGCTAACTTATATTCTATCCAAGTACTTCCTCTTCACGATCGCAGAAACACCCGCGCGATCGCGAAGGTCAAATAGCCTTGCCCAGGAATTCCTTTTACGCGAACGCGAGGTCCCACTCGCGAATGCGACACTCAACCTGACTAGCCTACGCGAATGAGAGCCCAGCTCCGCGAACGCGAAGGCCAAGCCTCCAGCCTCATAAATTTGCGGGGAGATGTTTGTGATCGCGAAGAGCAACCCTCCAAACGAAAGCCACCCCGCTAACATTTCCCATTTGCGACCCTGACCACGCGAACACGGAGACCAACCAGACCACCCCAACACGATGCCTTCTCGCGATCGTGAAGCGTAAACTCTTCCCCAGCTCCAACAGCCATTCACGATCGTAATACCTCCTATGTGATCGCGAAGCACACGCCTGACACCAGAAACCAACAGTTGTAAAACAAAGGGAAATGGTCTAAAACCATCCCGAAACATATCCGAGGTCCCTAGGACCCCGTCCAATCATACCAACAAGTCCCCATACCTTATCCAAACTTATCCAAAAGGCTCAAAACGCCACGAATAACATCAAAACCACGAATCGACGATCAAAATCTTCCCTTAGTTTTCAAACATTCAAAATTCTCCGAATGCGTTCGAATCACACTTAGACATTCCGGATCATAACCAAACTTCACGCACACATTCCAATCAATAATAAAATAAATCTATCCAAGATCCCAGAACACCTCATGGAATCCGATAACACAAAAGTACACTCCAAGTCAAACTTAATAAATTTAAGAACCTTCAAAATGCAAACTTTCGATAGTAAGCGCTAAATCATTCACGGACTATCGATACTCAATCCAAACATACGCCCAAATCTGAAATCATCTTACGAACCTATAGGAGCCTTCAAATCATGATTCCGATGTCGTTTACTCAAAAGTCAAACCTTAATCAACTCTTCCAACTTAAAGCTTCTGAATTGAGGATTATTCTTCCAAATCAACTTCGAACCTCTCGAAAATCAAAACCGACTCCACGTACAAGTCATAATACATAAAGTGAAGCTACTCAAGGTCTCAAATCCCCGAACGACATGCCAGAGCTCAAAACGGTCGGTCGGGTCGTTACAATACTGTTGATGGTCATATACTATTGAAATAAAGATATTTCTTTTCTTACAAACAATTTAATTTGTCAGAAATCATATAATTCTTAATTGGTTAGGTAACAAAGTTTTCTTTTAAAAATAAAGCATTAATGATTAATGACAAACTAAATTAATTCTTGAACTTTATTTTAATGAATTTAGGTCTTCTGAATTTCATCTAAACCTAGACTTTAATCACTATATTTTTTTTAGCATAAACTATGGTCGCATAAAATTATGAGTATTTAATCAAATAAATACCAAAATAATCTATTAAAATTTCTTCTTTATTTCTACTTCTAATTAGAAATTATATGCTCACAAATTCATAAAATATTAAATATCTTCTTTAATTTATGATTATATTCCATTTGGAATCATTTTGCATACTTTAAATTATGTTACTAAACATCAAGTTATCTTTGTCTCTTTAATATCTGCTTATTCCTTAGTACGCTTGCTTTCTTAAAAATTTCTGTTAATAAATTGTCTAATGATGTGATCAAAAAACCTAAATAATGAATAATACACGGTAAAGAAGCGATCATCTAAAAAGAGTTGTGCCTAAAAACGTAACACAAATTATTATTTTTTTCAATTAAAACCATTATGATGTACTTTATTACCTTTATCTTGGGCTCGGGCTTAGCACGGGCTTTTCAAGACTAGTATATGGATTTTTTTACTTTTAACATGCGCTAGAAAATATTTATATTTGGTAGTCGAAACAGTGCATAAAACTTGTATAATTTTGATATATAATATACAGAATGTGTATATATACAAAAAATCTATATTTTTTAACTATTATTTTAAGAGTGGCTATACAATGTCATTTTCCCTGTATATCTATATTATTATAAAAGTATGAATACAATGTTGGTTTATCAAAATAGCCTTAAAATTTAAATATAATAACTTCCAAGGAAAGGCCATAACCGAAATTCCAACGTCGGCCCTCTAATCCTATTAGCCATAGGGCAAATACATGAATACATCTAGTTGTCCCTAAACCTAATACCAGTTCCTCCTAGGAACACGTTATACTTCCTAAAATTCATATATTTGACTACTTATATTGTCCGAATCCTAAACTAATACCAATAACTCTAGGAATCCATTCCTATTACAAATTTAATAATTTGAGAACTTATTATATTACCGAATCCATTAGGAAAAAAGACTCAAACACTTCTATAAAAGAAGCCATTATTTTATATTCTCCATCATAAACCTTTTGAGAAGTATATTACTGTTTACCCGAAAAATCGGATAACGTTGAATTTATGTATGGTTCTAAGGATAAGTAGATTCCTTTGATCTGAAGATAACAATATACGTATTTATGATGCAAAATAGAAAATGATGAACAAAGATACTTAGTGAGCTTTAGAAAGATAAACACAATGAATTCTTAATCCCAGGGAAGATGTCTTCTATTACAATCTATCTTGCCTTTTATAGCCAAGGATCACTACTTTATCTATAGCAACATCTTGGAGTAATATTACTAGTGGAGGACCCATGATGGTGTATCTCCTCCTTAATTCCTGCCAAGATTCTCTCCTTTGGTGCGGTTGTAACAGCTTTTTATCTGTGAGCTCGATACCGACTCGAGCTCGGTGTCGGATCAGAACCTCGGCCTTGGTTTCGAGCTTGGTGATCACTTTTGGCCATCGATGTTCGGGGCCTGTATCGGTCGATGTTACCTCGGTCGATTCGGACGCCCCGAGCTCGACGCCCCTATCTCGGAATTCGTTCTGGTTCTCCATGAAGATACCCCTTGACTGAGATGCCATCCTCGATCGATCTTCATGATCGAGAATCGGTTTTAACCGTATACAGATAGCCCCCTCATTTCTTGGAAAGAAGATGACGAGAAACGATGTGATTTCCCTAAGGTTCGACCGAATCAATAATGACGTTTTTATCGACTTTGACTATGACGTGCGTGATAGCTGTCCTATCGATTTGGTTTTATCGAGGCATTTAATGTGTGTCAGTCGGTGGCTAACGTAAACTCCGAGTAAACGTAGCTTTTTCAATGTTTCAAACTTGATTGGGTCCTTGTTCGAACTCGGCAGCTCGTAGGCTTTAACATTTGAGTGTTTATTTCGAACTCGATATAGAAGTAGCCCGTGGGCTTAATATTCGAGTGTTTATTTCGAACTCGAGATAATGTGGAAGCCCGTAGGCTTAATATTCGAATGATTATTTCGAACTCGATGTTGAAGTAGCCCGTAGGCTCAACGGTCGACTGAGTATTTCGAACTCGATATAGAAGTAGCCCGTAGGCTTAATATTCGAGTGTTTATTTCGAACTCGAGATAATGTGGTAGCCCGTAGGCTTAATATTCGAGTGATTATTTCGAACTCGAGATAATGTGGAAGCCCGTAGGCTTAATATTCGAGTGATTATTTCGAACTCGATGTTGAAGTAGCCCGTAGGCTCAACGGTCGACTGAGTATTTCGAACTCGATATAGAAGTAGCCCGTAGGCTTAATATTCGAGTGTTTATTTCGAACTCGAGATAACTGGAAGCCCGTAGGCTTAATATTCGAGTGATTATTTCGAACTCGATGTTGAAGTAGCCCGTAGGCTCAACGGTCGACTGAGTATTTCGAACTCGATATAGAAGTAGCCCGTAGGCTTAATATTCGAGTGTTTATTTCGAACTCGAGATAATGTGGTAGCCCGTAGGCTTAATATTCGAGTGATTGTTAATTATGGTTGCATAATAAATCTCAAGTCATTGTACATATGTTTTGGGGCAATCTATATGAGCATGGTTCATTTTGACCATTTTGGCTCTTACAATTTTTCCTCTGTTGTTGTGAGAAGACTTTGTTGCATCTGAACTCGATGTATTTGAGGGCCTGGTGCCCCCCCGATATTCGAGGCCGTTCGGGCTAAGGGTCGAAAGCCTCGGATACTGTTTTAAAAGTGCAGCACGATCGATGATTGCCTCACTAAAAGCCTTGCCGCAAAAACCCATTTGGAAAAAAATTGGTCTAAGGAAAAAAGAGTGCAACACGTGCTTTTGAGTAAAAGAATACTTCTGTTCTTTGTTCGAACTTCTGTACGGGACAGTTGAATAAATATGGGAAAGGTCGGATCTTAGCAGTAGTACCATTTTAGATGTGATACATTCCAACTGCTTGATAGCTGTTTGCCGTTTATGATGCCGAGCCTGTACGCTCCTTTCCCAAAGTTCTCGAGCACCTGGTACGGTCCTTCCCAATTTGGTCCTAGTTTTCCTTCGTTTGGATTCCGAGTATTGATGATGATTTTCCTTAACACCAAGTCCCCTGGCTTGAAGTGGCGAAGTTTAGTTCTTCGATTGTAATACCTTTTGATTCGTTGCTTTTGTGCGGCCAACCGGATGAGGGCAGCTTCTCGTCCTTCGTCCGATAATTCAAGGCTGGTGTTCATAGCCTCGTTATTTGATTCTTCCGTCATGAATCAAAATCTGGGACTAGGCTTTCCGACTTCGACCGGTATCAATGCCTCGGAGCCATATACTAAGGAGAATGGGGTCGCCCCTGTACTGGATTTCGATGTTGTTCGGTATGCCCAAAGGACTTCGGGCAATATTTCTCTCCATTTTCCCTTAGCGTCGTTCAATCTCTTCTTCAGGTTTTGAAGAATAGTTTTATTTGTTGATTCGGCTTGTCCGTTTCCGCTGGGGTGGTACGGGGTTGCTAGTATCCTTCTTATTTTGTGGTCTTCAAAGAATTGTGTGATTTTGTTGCCAATGAATTGCTTCCCATTATCACATACTATTTCGGATGGTATCCCAAATCGGCATATGTTATGATCCCATAAAAAGTCGATAACCTCTTTTTCTCTTACTTTCTCGAACGCCTGTGCTTTAACCCATTTAGAAAAATAGTCAGTCATAAACAAAATAAATCTAGCTTTACCTGGGGTCGATGGTAGGGGGCCGACGATGTCCATTCCCCATTTCATGAATGGCCATGGGGATAGGACCGAGTGAAGTCGTTCTTCGGGTTGATGGATCATTGGAGCAAACCTTTTACATTTATCGCATTTACGAACAAATTCTTTTGCGTCTTTGTCCATATCGATCCAATAATACCCTGCTCTGATCACTTTTCGAACTAACATGTCGGCACCGAAGTAATTGCCACAAGTGCCCTCGTGTACTTCCCGGAGGATGTAATTGGTATCTACCGGACCTATGCATACCGCCATCGGTCCATCGAATGTTCTTCGATATAACGTTCCGTCCGCAGTCAAAGTAAATCGAGCAGCTTTAGTTCGAAGGGTCCTGGACTCTTTGTGGTCTGAAGGGAGCTTTCCGTTTTTTAAGTATTCAATATACTTGTTTCTCCAAACCCAGGTTAAGCTAGTAGAATTTATTTCGGCGTGCCCTTCTTCGATTACAGATCTTGAAAGTTGAACGACAGTTTCTGAGTTCAAATCATTCACCTCGACCGATGATCCCAAATTAGCAAGCGCATCGGCCTCGTTATTCTGTTCTCATGGAACATGTCGTAGACTCCATTGTTTAAAATGGTTCAAAGTGATAAGTAGTTTGTCCAAATACCTTTGCATTCTGCCTTCTCGGACTTTGAAGGTTTTGTTTACTTGACTCACCACCAGCAAAGATTCGCAATTGGCCTCAATGACCTCCGCTCCCAAATTTCTAGCTAGCTCGTGACCTGCAATTATGGCTTCATACTCGGCCTCATTGTTAGTTAACCTGATAGTTTTAATAGCTTGCCTAATAATGTTACCCGTGGGAGATTTTAAAACTATGCCTAGCCCGGACCCCTTTACGTTCGAAGCTCCGTCCGTAAAGAGGATCCATGCCCTCGTCGATAAATTTGATTTTAACAGTAGTTCTTTTTCGACTTTGGGTACGAGGGTCGGCGTGAAATCGGCCACGAAATCTGCTAAAATTTGAGACTTGATGGCCGTTCGAGGTCGATATTCGATATCATACCCGCTGAGTTCGATGGCCCATTTGGCTAATCGGCCCGATAGTTCAGGCCTATGTAAAATATTACGAAGTGGGCAGGTGGTTAATATGCTTATGGGGTGGCATTGGAAGTATGGTCATAACTTCCTAGAGGCGCTAATCAGCGCAAGCGCCAATTTTTCCAAGTGCGGATATCTAGTTTCCGCTTCCCCTAAGGTCCGACTTACGTAGTAAACAGGAAATTGCGTACCTTCCTCTTCTCGAACCAGGACACTGCTTATGGCGACTTCTGATACTGCCAAGTACAGGTAAAGTTTTTCGTCGGTTTTTGGAGTGTGCAGCAGTGGTGGGTTCGATAGATATTGTTTCAGTTCTTGTAACGCTAGTTGGCATTCCGGTGTCCAAGCGAAGTCGTTCTTCTTTTTGAGTAGAGAGAAAAATTTGTGGCTTCGATCTGATGATCTCGAAATGAATCGGCCTAAGGCTGCTATTCTTCCTGTTAACCTTTGTACAGCTTTCACGCTGTTCACGATGGTGATGTCTTCAATGGCCTTGATTTTGTCTGGGTTAATCTCGATTCCCCGATTTGACACCATGAAGCCGAGGAACTTACCCGAGCCGACTCCGAAAGCATATTTTTCAGGGTTGAGCCTCATGTTGTATTTCCTCAGAATATCGAATGTTTCCTACAAATGGGTCAAATGGTCCTCTGCGCGCAGGGACTTGACTAGCATGTCATCAATATAGACTTTCATTGATTTACCTATTTGTTCTTCGAACATTCTATTTACTAGGCATTGATAAGTAGCTCCTGCATTTTTTAGCTCGAAGGGCATTACGTTATAACAATATGTTCCATATCCGGTCACAAACGAAGTCTTTTCCTGGTCTTCCGGGTTCATCTGGATTTGATTATACCCGGAATAGGCATCGAGAAAAGTAAAGATCTAGTGGCCGGGTGGCATCGATCAAGTGATCGATGTTGGGCAGTGGATAAGAATCTTTGGGGCATGCTTTGTTCAAGTCCTTGTAGTCTATACACATTCTAAGTTTGTTTCCCTTTTTAGGCACTACGACCACATTGGACAACCATTCGGGGTATTTTACCTCTCTAATGGATCCTATTTTGAGCAGTTTAGTTACCTCATCTTTTATGAATGCGTGCTTCACCTCCGATTGGGGTCTTCTTTTTTGCTTCACTGGTCTGAATCTAGGGGATACACTTAGTCGATGTATCGTTATATCCGGCGGGATTCCTGTTATATCTAAATAGGACCAAGCAAAGCAATCGATGTTATCGATAAGAAATTGAATGATTTTCTTCCTGAGTTCGGGGCTCAAACCCCTTCCCAGGTATACCTTTCGTTCGGGCCAGTGTTCGATCAAAATGATTTGCTCCAATTCCTCAATAGTTGATTTGGTGGCATCGGAGTCATCGGGGGTCACGAAGGATCGAGGGATCCACTGATCATTATCTTCTTCGATGCTCTGCTCATCTGGCTGGGTCGAGGCCGATGTCTTTGGTTGCTATTTGGCATTCCGATCTTCGACTGTGCCTCCTTTTGAACCCGATCCATTCACCGGCGAAGACGAAGATGTTGGTTTCGCTTCCTCGACGGAGAACATTTCCTTTGCGGCTTGTTGTTCCCCGTACACTATTTTGACACCTGTCGGTGTTGGGAATTTGAGGACCTGGTGTAGGGTCGAAGGTACAGCTCTCATGTTGTGGATCCACGGCCTTCCGAAAAGGGCGTTATATCTCATATCGCCTTCGATCACGTGAAACTTTGTTTCCTGAATTGTTCCGGCGATGTTTATCGGTAGGGTTATCTCGCCTTTGGTGATTTTGCATGCCATATTGAATCCGTTTAAAACCAAAGTTGCGGATACGACCTAGTTTTGTAGGCCGAGCTGTTTTACGACCTTCGATCTGATGATATTGGCCGAGCTACCTGGATCAATTAACACACGCTTAATTTTAATTTTATTCATGAGTACGGATATTACCAGTGCATCATCATGGGGTTGGATGATTCTCTCTGCATCTTCATCATTGAATGATAAAGTCCCTGAAGGAGTGTAATCTTGAATTCGAGATCGCTTTTCCCTCACAATCGACGTTTTAGTGCGTTTGAGCATAGGTCCCTGAGGGGTATCGATACCGCCGATGATCATGTGAATGATGTGTTGTGGTTCTTCTTCTTCATTTTTCTTGCCGAAGTCCTTGTTTTTAAAATGGTTCTTCACCCTATCACTCAAAAATTCCCTAAGGTGCCCTTTGTTGAACAAGCGGGCTACTTCCTCTCTTAATTGTCTGCATTCTTCCATTTTGTGACCATGGGTGCCATGATACTCGCATATTTGATTGGGATTCCTTTGGGCCGGATCGGTCTGCATGGGTCGAGGCCATCGGGTATCTTTGATGCGTACGATAGTCGATACGATGGTGGATGCATCGATGTTGAAGTTATATTCCGATAATCGAGGAACTTCTATAGGATCGGCATATTTATCAAAGCCTCTCTTGCTCATAAGTCCCCTAGAATTTTGCCCCCGATCATACCTGCGGTTATTCCTAACTGTCTCATGTGCCGAACCGTGGTTCACCCGATCTGTGATGTACGGCTGGTGCCGGTCTCTGTTTGACCTTTGTTCTCTGTTGGTTTCCTTCAGAATTTTAGTGGTTGCGCGGTTCTAACGCGTGGGTTCATACGGAAATCCCAATTGATCATCTTCGACCCTGATTTTCGATTGATACCGATTGTGTATATCCGCCCAAGTTATTGCAGGGTATTCGATCAAGCTTTGTTTCAGCCGACGTGATGCTGTCGAACTCAGTCCGTTCAACCCTTGGGTGAAAGCTTGTACAACCCAGTCGTCTGTGACTAGTGGCAAATCCATGCATTCCATTTGAAAACGGGATATGAATTCCCTCAGTATTTCGTCACCCCTTTGTTTTACTTTGAATAGATCCGATTTCCTCGTTGCGACCTTTATGGCACCAGCATGTGCTTTTACGAACGAATCTGCTAACATGGCAAAAGAATCGATAGAATTTGGTGGCAAGTTGTGATACCAGATCATTGCTCCTTTTGCGAGGGTCTCTCCGAACTTTTTCAATAATACGGACTCGATCTCATCGTCTTCCAAATCGTTGCCTTTGATGGCACATGTATAGGAGGTGAGATGTTCGTTAGGATCGGTCGTACCATTATATTTGGGAATTACGGGCATACGAAACTTTTTTGGAATCGGTTTCGGGGCCGCGCTCGATGGAAAAGGCTTTTGTATGAATTTCTTTGAATCCAGCCCTTTCATCATGGGCGGAGCCCCCAGGATCTGATCGATCCTAGCATCATATGTTTTGAATTTTTTGTTGTTGGCTTCGACTCGTTTTGTGAGTTTCTCGAGCAGTTTAGCAAATTTCAGGAGTGGTTCCTGATTCTCGCTCGTTCGATTTCACTATGTCGGGCTCCGTTCTGGGGGTTACTTCTCGAAGAAGTGGATTGGATTTTGGATTACTTTGCATATGAGTTTGGCTCTGTAACTGAGCTATCGCTACTTGTTGGGCTTGTAGCATTTCGAAAATCATACGCAAGCTGACCCCGATTTCCCCCGTGCTGTGGGTGTCTCGGGCTATGGGTCGAGCGCCACCCTGAACGCTTCTTTCCTGCTCGGAACGCTGATTCGCTTCTAGAGCTATTCGTGAATTGATATCTACTGGTACTTTGGCTCGAATTTCGGGTTCCTCGATTCGAGCCTCGTTGCCGTTGTTGGGTAGCCTTTAGGCCACGGGCACCAAGTTGTTGGTTTCATCCTGAAGGCCGGCTTCGAGGTCGATTGGCAGAGCCATTACTGGTATGAAGTTGTAAGCTGGAGTGTACTGTATATTTGTATCAAATAATCACTTGTTATCCTTAGCCCCACGGTGGGCGCTAAACTGTTTACCCGAAAAATCGGATAACGTTGAATTTATGTATGGTTCTAAGGGTAAGTAGATTCCTTTGATCTGAAGATAACAATACACGTATTTATAATGCAAAATAGAAAATGATGAACAAAGATACTTAGTGAGCTTTAGAAAGATAAACACAATGAATTCTTAATCCCAGGGAAGATGTCTTCTATTACAATCTATCTTGCCTTTTATAGCCAAGGATAACTACTTTATCTATAGCAACATCTTGAAGTAATATTACTAGTGGAGGACCCATGATGGTGTGTCTCCTCCTTAATTCCTGCCAAGATTCTCTCCTTTGGTGTGGTTGTAACAGCTTTTTATCTGTGAGCTCGATACCGACTCGAGCTCGGTGTCGGATCGGAACCTCGGCCTTGGTTTCGAGCTTGGTGATCACTTTCGGGCATCGATGTTCGGGACCTGTATCGGTCGATGTTACCTCGGTCGATTCAGACGCCCCGAGCTCGACGCCCCCATCCCGGAATTCGTTCGGGTTCTCCATGAAGATACCCCTTGACTGAGATGCCATCCTCGATCGATCTTCATGATCGAGGATCGATTTTAACCGTATACAATTACTCCATAACAAAATTCTGCAGCAAAATGTATTATTTCTTCCACTTCACTTATGCTTAGATCTTTTCCACTTGGCTTAACTATTATATTGTTTAATCGTTACTCCTAATTCGCATTCTTTATATCTCCTTTGGATCTTTTTAAAGATGCATGAGTTTTTAGTTTTGTCCTGAAATAATTATAGTTTTGATATAAAGCTTAAGTATTGATTCCTCTAAACAGGAACATAAGCATCTATGGTTAAGTGTGAGTCAATCGAAATATTAATAAGAGCTTTGGAGGTATAATGAATATTGATGCATCGTTTGGTGAAAAGTAATGAGATTTGGAGGTAAATTTCATCAAGTGTTACAAGTAGTTCCAAAATCGATGATAGTGAAAAATGTAAATAGAGATATGGTAAAAAGAATACATCTAGCATCAAATAAAAAAGATTCAGCATTCATGACAAATATAGAAGAGCGTATAATAAGAGATTTGGTCTCCTTTCAAAATAATTGGTTGTCCATTACAACAGTCATGGCAGTGCTAGATTTTTTAATAATTTTCATCATTAAATAAAAATATAAGTTCTCCAAAATATATTATGGCAACAACTATAATAACTAGCAAAAATAAATATGTCAATCAACTAGATGAG